>NC_141546.1:21973750-22280000 GCF_021556685.1 Rattus norvegicus | reverse complement strand
CAAAAGGGCCAGGCTTCTCAGTCTTCAGATTGGTTTATAGAATTAGTTTTGTTACCGAGATAATTTTCTAATTATGGTACCTTTGGGCCAAGGCTAATTATTTAAAATTACTTTGTAATATGCCTATATGGACTGAAACAGAAAATCAGTTTGTTTGAGCTCTGGGAGAGCTGGAGGGAAATTTGGGGCAAACATTGTGCTAAATTGGCCATATGTCATTTTAAAAGCAGCTAATGTATCAGATAGACAGATAACTTAAAACAAAAGCAAGTCACTTCCTAGAAGAGAAAGGGCAGCAGCCCAAGGTTGCCGTGGTTCCAACTATGGCTTTGTTCGCCCCGCCCCCCAGCACAGGAATCTTCATTTAATTTTTCAAAGCAGCGTTAAGGAAGTGAAGCACTTCCTGTTAATGAAAAAAACAGGCTTATTTAAATGTTTAAAAATACACTGGACCTGGTGCTCTCCTGTCTACTGCTGGGGTGACAAGGATATTGGACGGAAGACTAATAACACGATTCCCCGAATTACCCAAAAGAATACCATATCTGTTTACTGATTTCTTTAGATTGCCCTGAAGCCCATTTCTAAACTTGCTCTCTTCCAGGAAACAAAGTAAAAGCAACCCCACCCATTGTTAGCTACTGTGATAACTGTTCTCAGTCCTTTATAGAAATTCCCAATTGCTGGCAAGGATGTGGAGCAATCCGACCTCTCCTCTTGCAAATCTCTTGGAAACCTAGCTGGATGTTTGCACTCCTGAAATTTCCAGTTAGAACCCCACCCCCACATGGGCAATAGTATCAGAGATTGGGGAAATGACTGGATTATGGGATGATTGGATGATGAATGGATTAGTGCCCTCATGAAGCCGGCCTAATGGAACAGCCTGGTTAGTTTGCTTGTATCAGGACACAGTAAGAGCTGGACAGCCTGTGACCCACAGAAGCACCCCTGCCCTCCCCATCCACTGACCAACCCTGCAGACCCCAAACAACACTACTAGGCAATAAAACAGAACCAGTAAGAGATCCATGCAAAACCACAGATGGCATCAAGCGAAAGGTTCCAGACCCAGGTGGCCACACTTTATAACATGTAAAGGAAGCCACAGGGACAGAGCAGATCATGACTGCCAGATGCGGACACAGAGAAGGCAACTGACTATCAAGGGGCAGGAAGGAGTTTTCTGCAGTGATGGAATGTCCTGTCTTGCTTTGATGATGGTAGACTCCACACATTACTCAGAATACACAGAAGTGCAGACATTAAAAAGGCAAATCTGACTATATGTAAATGATACTGACTCAGTAAAAGTGATTTTTTAAAAAAATGAGTCATCTTGCGACCTCATGAGTATTATTGCCATGATAGATAAGCTTTCTTTAAAATGCCTTATAGAACCAGATGTGGTGGTATATGTCTTTAATCCCAGCACTCAGGAAGCAGAAGCAGGCAGATCTTAGTGAGTTTCAGGCCAGCCTGGTCTACATAGTAGTCAACACCTCTCAGCTATTGAGAATGGGGCTGTTCCCCCTTTGGCACTGTGTACCTATCCTTGACCTGGGTGCTGAAAAGAGGGAAATCAGTGTACAGAGATGAATTTGGGGAGCAATCAGGAGTCCTCCAAGTCACCCAAGATTGTTTTGTTATTTTGGTTTTGGTTTTGTTTCTTGTTTTTGCTGTGGTTGTTGAGTTTCTCCACAACCTGTTTCTCCCCTGTTTCAGTTAGGGTTTCTATTGCTCTAAGGAACCATCATGACCAAAGCAACTTGGGCGAGGGGGGCTGTTGTTTGGCCTACACTTCCACATCACTGACCGTGGGAGGAAGTCAGGACAGAAGCTGCTGTAGAGACCGTGGAGGGGTGCTACTTACTGGCTTGCTCCTCAGGTCTTGCTCAGTTTACTTTCTTATAATTTAATTTCTTATTAATTTCTGATTAATTTTTCTCAGTATCATTTGCATTCAGTCAGCCCAGAGGTGACACTGCCTATAAAGAGCTGGGGCCTCCCCCATGAACCCCTAATTAAGAAAATGCCTTACAGGCTTGCCTACAACTCAATTTTTTGGGAGGCATTTTCTTAATTGAGGTCCCCTCCTCTCAAATGACTTTAGTGTTAAGTTGACATAGAACTGTCCAGAACATTTCATGTCCCCACTAAAGCATCTCAGATTCTTGATTTCCTTCTTGATCCTTTCAGAGATCTATTGGTATAAACCTTGTTTCATGAACAGTATTCTAGAATGACCAAACTCTTGGTCCTTCTGATCTATAACGGATGCACAAGGGAACTCAGATAGAAGCAGGGAGGTAGGGTAGGGCGTGGGGAAAGGCTTCCTCAGCTCTGTCAGCTCATGGTTTGCTTTTTCTTAAAGAATCTCCCAATAATCTGTTTTAGTCTGCCCCGTGTTAACTTCTTCACAGTCTTAAACTCACCTGCACGAGAAGATTTTGGGGGATTTTCTGTTTGTTTCTTTGTTTGTTTTTACATTAGATTACCTGATCATTTCAGCTCCCAAATCTTTCTTTCAAGCAACTGTGGCTTTGAGTAGACTTTTGGTCAGTGTGTACAAATTCAGTGCGTCACCATGTGCTGGGGATAGTAACCAGCAACTGAGGTTGTCAGCTTCCATTATTGTGACAAGATTCCTGGGATAAACAAGCTCACTGTGGATGCTTTTGACTAATGTTTTCAGAGGTTTTAGACTGCAGTTCGTTGGCTTCCTTGATTTGGGCCTGAAGCAAGCAAGGCACATTATGATGGTGGTAAGAGAATGTGGTGGACAAGGAGGCTTCCACCACGATCTCCGGGAAGCAGAGATAGAGGAGGGAGTGGGAACAAGATGGACCATTAAGAGCCTGCCCTCCACGGTCTACGTCCTCTCAGTCCACTGAGCTGTGATTTCAAAGTGCATCTGTCCACTGTTGAATTTAGAACCACTGTATTCAAGTCCCCGTAGCATCATTGCCATTTGAGGATGAAATGTTGAAAACCTAGGCCCTGGAGAACACTTCTTATCCAAACTGTAGAGAGGTTAGAGAGTGCTGATTAATTTTTTTGAGTATCATTTGCATTCAGTCATTCATCATGTATTGATTGAACATCGACATGCATTGAGTGCTGTAGGCACTGCTGAGGATGGTGACCACTGAATGTGCTGTGGTGGCCATGACGTGTGGCCACAGGAAGCCTACTCAGTCCTAAAATAAACTGACCTATGGTATCATTTGGAATGCATCTTGTGAGAGGAAAGTCCTGACATCACTGTGCTTCTAATGGGGCCTGACCTGGTCTATGGAGAGAAGGTGGTTAGGGAAGGGCGTGCTGAGAAGTGTTTGAACCAAGGTGTGCTTTGGATTTAGCTGGTGAGGAATGCTGCAACCAGAGAAAATGGCATTTCTCCTGGAGATGGGAGAGAAGACCAGTGCAGTGGAAGGGGAAGTCAGGGGGGTGAGGACATAGCCTCCAGTCATATGCATGCCATATCCTTTGGCGAGTGTTCCAAGGCAATGGGGACCAATGGAGTTTGAGGGGAGATCGATATGATCAGTTTTGCGGTTTGTATTTTCAAGAATACATACTCTTGGGAGTCGCAGCTGTGGCCATCTGCAGAATGTCCTGATCCTGCTTTCCGGGTCATCTGCCCGTCTCAAGCCTGCTCTGCTCCGCTGGCTTATAAGTACGGTCACAGTTCTTCAGTCCTCCTGCTAAGTATAGAGCTGCAGGTAAATAATATCTACTTATAACAATACATACCGTATTTGCTGTTCTGAGTTTGGGTCACCTCACTCAGGATGATATTTTTCTAGTTCCATCCATTTGCCTGCAAATTTCATGATGTTATTTTTCTTAACAGCTGACTAGTGCTCAGCTTTGTAAATGTGCCACATTTTCTTTTTTAAATTTATATATATAATATATGTATATATATATATATTCTTCAGACACACCAGGAGAGGGCGTTGGATCCCATTACAGATGGTTGTGGGCTACCATGTGGTTGCTGGGAATTGAACTCAGGACCTTTGAAAGAGCAGTCAGTGCTCTTAACCGCTGAGCTGTCTCTCCAGCCCGCCACATTTTCTTTCTCCATTCTTCAGATGGAGGACATCTAGTTATTTCTGTCTATTACAAATAGAGCTTCTATGAACATAATTGAGGAAGTTCCATGTGGTAGGGTAGAGCACCCTTTGAGCATATACTCAGGAGTGGTATGGCTGGGTCTTGAGGTAAGTCAATTCTAAATTTTCTGAGAAACTGCCAAATTGATTTCCAAAGTGATTGTACAAATCTGCCCTCCCACCAGCAATGGGGGACTGTTCCCCTTGTTCCAGATCCTCACCAGCATGACTTGTCACTTGTGGTTTTGATCTTAGCCATTTTGACAGGTATAAGAGGGGATCTCAGACTTGTTTTTGATTTACATTTCCTTAATGGCTAAGGATACTGACCATTCAAGTGCTTCCAGGCTATTTGAGATTCCTCTGTTGATAATTCTGTTTACATCTGCACCCTGCTTTTTAATTGGATTGTTTGGTTTGCTGACATATAGTTTCTTGAGTTCTTTATATATTTTGGAAAGTAGCCCTCTGTCAGATGTGAAGTTGGTGAAAAACTTTTTTTTTTTTTTGCTGTGGATTTGGTCTAAACTAGTACTATGTTACTTGGGTTCCCAAATTACACAAGAATTCACAAGTAACTCTGAGAGTCTCTGCCCCGAGGTAGCTCTGATTGGTAAATAAAGTTGCCAGCGGCCAATGGCTGGGCAGGGAGACAGAATTGGGACCTTAAGATCTGCTGGCAAGGGGACCTAGAAAAAAAAGGAGGACTTGGAACAGCCATGCCGGGAAAGGAGCAGGTCCAAACCTGAGAGGAGCAGAAGAGAAAGCATACTAGTCATGTAAGAGCCGAGGAAGAGCGACCACAGTCCCCCACGATTGGGTCTGGGGAGCAAGGGTGGAATATAGACTTTAGTAAGTAATAACTCAGAAGTATCAGAGGGGAGGTGTTAGCCATGTGGAGATTTAGAAGTGGCCTAGGCATTGAGCTGAGTAAGCAATATTAAATATAAGGGGGAGCGTGTGCGCGTGCGCATGTGTGTGTATTTTATTCAGGAATCCAGAACACTGGGGCGGGTAATGAGGAACTGGTGCTGCCGCAGCTGGGTCAATTTGAATAGCATTAATTGCTTACTGTAACATTTTTCCAGCCACCTCCACCAGGTTGCCTAGTGCATCATTTTACCATTCTGTAGGCTGCCATTTTGTCCTGTTGGTGGTGTCCTTTGCCTTACAGAAGATTTTTCAGTTTCATGAGGTCCCAGTTATTGGTTGTTGTTCATAGTGCATGTGCTGTCAGTGTTCTTTCTGTTCACCAAATTGTTTTGTGTGCTGATGAGTCCAAGACTACTCCCCAGTTTCTCTTCTATCAGGTTCATTGTCTGGTTTTATGCTAAGGTCTTTGATCCACTTGGACTTGAGTTTTGCACACGATGATGAATATGCACATACTTGAATTCATCTACATGCTGACATCCAGTTAGACCAGCACTATTTGTTGAAGATGCTTTCATTTATCCATTAGATAGCTTTGGTTAAAAATCAGTGTCCAAAAGTCTGTGAGTTTACTTCTGGGTCTTTGCTTCAATTCCATTGATCAATCTGCTTTTTATGCTAAGGTCATGTGGTTTTTATTACTATTGCTCTGTGTTGCAGCTTGAGATCAGGGATGGTGATACTTCTGCAAGTTCTTTTATTGTACAGGTTTGCTTTATCTATACTGGGTTTTCCATGTTTTTCCAGTTCTGTAAAGAATTTTGTTGGGAATTGCGTTAAATTTGTAGATTGCTTTTGGTAGGATGAACATTTTTACTACGTTAAGCTTACTGATCCATGAGGATGGGAGATTTTTCCATTTTCTGATAAACTTCTTAAATTTCTTTCTTCAAAGGCTTAAGGTTTTTGTCACGAAGGGACTTGCTTGGTTAGGGTTACTCCAAGATATTTTGTGTAATTGGTGGCTTTTATGAAGGGTTGGTGCTTGCACGATTTGTCATCTGCACAAAGGAGGGCTACTGCTTTTTTGAACTAATTTTGTATCCATCAACTTTGCTGAAGGCGTTTATCAGTGGTAGGAGTTCCCTGGTAGAATTTTTGGAGTCACTCATAAATATATCATCTGAAAATGATGATACTTTGACTTTATCCTGATTTGCATCCCCTTGATCTCCTTTAGTTGTCTTATTGATCTAGCTAGAATTTCAAATGCTATATTAAATAAATATGGTGAGACTAGATAGCCTTGTCATGTTCTGGACTTTAATGGAATTGCTTTGACTTTCTTTCCGTTTAATTTGATGTTGGCTATAGGCTTGCTATAAATTGCCTTTATTATATTTAAATGATGTCCCTCTTTCCATGATCTCTCCAAAACTTTTATCTGAAGAAGTGTTGGATTTTGTAAAAGGCTTTTTCAGCATCTAATGAGATGATTGTGTGGTTCCTTTCAGTTTGTTTATGTGGTGGATTACACTGTCAGATTTTCATGTGTTGAACCATCCCTGCATCTTGAGATGAAGCCTGCTTGATCATGGTGGATGATCTTTCTGATATGTTCTTGGATCCAGTTTGTGAGTATTTTATTGAGTAGTTTTGCAACAATGTTCCTGAGGGAAATTGCTCTGAAATTCTCTTAACAGGATTTTTGTCTGATTTGGGTATCAGGGAGACTGTGGGCTCATAGAATGCATTTGTTCTATTTTGTGTAATAGTTTGAGGAGTATTGGTATTAGCTCTTCTTTGAAAGTCTGGTAGAATTCTTCACTAAAACTGTCTAGTCCTAGGCCTATTTTGGTTTGGAGACTTTTAATGACTGTTTCTATATCCTTAGGCATTATAGGTTTATATGTTTATCTGATCAGGAATTTAACTTTGCTAAGTGTTATCTATAAAGAAAATTGTCCCTTTCTTTTTGATTTTCAAATTTTGTGGAGTACAGATTTTTGAAGAATGATCTGATGATTCTTTGGATTGCCTCAGTGTCTGTTGTTATGTCCCCCTTTTCGTTTAGGATTTTAGTTTGGATATTGTTTCTCTGCCTTTCAGTTAGTTTGGATAAGAGATTGTCTATTCTGTTGATTTTTTTCAAAGAACCAACTCGTTGTTTCACTGATTCTTTGTATTGTTCAACCCTGAGATTGATTATTTCCTGTTGCTCTTGGCTATGTTTGCTTTTCTTAGTTCTTCAGCTTTCAGGTGTGCTGTGAAGTTGGTAATATGAGAGCTTGCTAATCTCTTTATGAAGGTTTTTAGTGCTATGAACTTTCCTCTTAGCATTGCTTTCATTGTGTCCATGTTTGGGTATGTTGGGCGTTGATTTTCATTGAATTCTACAAAGTCTTCAGTTGTTTTCTTTCTACCTTGACCCAGTGGTCATTCAATTAGAGAGCTGTTCAGTTTCCATAAGTTTGTAGGTTTTCTGTTTTGAAATCCAACTGTGGCTCATTTATAGGGTACAGGGGGTTGCTTCCATTTTCTTATATCTGTTGAGACTTGCTTTGTGATATGACCTTATACATTAAAGACCTTAAAAACGCAACCAGGAAGCTTCTACAGTTGATAAACATTTTCAGCAAAGTAGCAATATAGAAAATTAAAACACGAAAACCAGTAGCCTTCCTGTATACTAATTATAATCAGAAGAACATGATCTTTTTGGGGGGAGGGGGTGCAACAAACTTTATTGATGGTACTCGAGAGAGTAGGGAGGGCTCTCTTGGCCCCTCCTGTTATTATGGGGGTCTGGGATGGAATTGTGAGGGAGATGCTCAGTGTTGGGGGCTGAGCTAAGATGGGGACTCCTCAGCAACTGAGGGCCTTTCTCTTGCTCTCAGTATCCTTGCTGGGCTGGGGTGGGTGGTCTAGGGTTCTCTTACACCTTGGAGGCCATGTAGGCCATGAGGTCCACCACCCTGTTGCTGTAGCCATATTCATTGTCATACCAGGAAATGAGATTTACAAAGTTGTCATTGAGAGCAATGCCAGCCCCAGCATCAAAGGTGGAAGATTGGGAGTGGCTGTTGAAGTTGCAGGAGACAACCTGGTCCTCAGTGTAGCCCAGAATGCCCTTTAGTGGGCCCTCGGATGCCTGCTTCACCACCTTCTTGATGTCATCGTACTTGGCAGGTTTCTCCAGGCAGCATGTCAGATCCATAATGGATATATTGGGGGTAGGAACATGGAAGGCTGCCAGTGAGTTTCCCATTCAGCTCTGGGATGACCTTGCCCACAGCCTTGGTAGCACCAGTGGATGAAAGGATGATGTTCTGGGCTGCCTCATGGCCATCATGCCACTTCTTTCCAGAGGGGTTATCCACAGTCTTCTGAGTGGCATTGATGGCATGGACTGTGGTCATGAGCCCTTCCACGATGCCAAAGTTGTCATGGATGACCTTGGCCAGTGGGCTAAGCATTTTGGTGGTGCAGGATGCATTGCTGACAATCTTGAGAGAGTTGTCTTATTACACGTGGTTCACACCCATCACAAACATGGGGGCATTGGCCGAAGAGGGCAGGAGATGATGACCCTTTTGGCTCCACCCTTCAAGTGAGCTCCAGCCTTCTCCATGGTGGTAAAAATGCCAGTTGACTCCATGACATACTCAGAACCAGCATCACCCCATTTGATGTTAGTGGGCTCTCACTACTGGAAGATGGTGATGACAAGCTTCCCATTCTCACCTTGACTGTGCCATTGAACTTGCCATGGGTAGAGTCATACTGGAACATGTAGATCATGTAGTTGAGGTCAATGAAGGGGTCAAGGATGGTAACAATCTCCACTTCCCCAAATGCAGAGAAGGCAGCCCTGGTAACCAGGTGCCCAATACGACCTTCACCATCTTGTCTATGGGACGAGGCTGGCATTGCACAAGAAGATGTGACTGTCTCTGGAATGGGGAGGAACAGAGAGCCATGATCTTTTACAATAGCCTAAAAAAGCATAATTTCTTAGGATAACTCTAGAAGACACGCATAATAAAATCTTTAAGCCACTTAAGACATTGAAGAATTGAAGATGACACCAAAAGATAGAAAGATCTCCCATGCACATGGATCAGAATGATTAATACTGTGAAAATAGCTATCCCACTAAAAGCGATCTATAGATTCAATACAATCTTCACCAAGATTCCAACAAAATTCTTCAATAGAAACTGAAAGAACAATCTTCAGCTCCATTTTTAAACACAAAATGCAAGTATAGCTGAAACGATCTTTTTTTTTTTCTTTTCTTTTTTTCAGAGCTGGGGACCGAACCCAGGGCCTTGCGCTTGCTAGGCAAGCACTCTACCACTGAGCTAAATCCCCAACCCCGAAACGATCTTAAATAATAAAAGAACTTCTGGAGGCATAACCCAGATTACAAAAGCTATACAGATAAAGGCAGAATGTTATTGGCATAATAGACACCTTGATCAATGGAATCAAATTGAAGACCCAGAAATAAGTCAACTCACCTATGAACACCTGATTTTTGACAAAGAAGCCAGAGACACAAACTGTGAAGAAAAAAAAAAAACCAGCATCTTCAACAAATGGTGCTAGTCACACTGGGTGGCTGAATGTAGAAGGATAAAAATAAATCCATATTTATGGTCTTGTACAAAACTCAACTCCAAATGGATTAATGATCTCAACAAAAGGACAAATACTCTACATCTGATCAAAGAAAAAGTGGGGGATAGGCTTGAACTCGCCAGCACAAGAAAGGACTTTCTGACAAGGACACTGATAGCACAGACACTAAGACCAACAACTAATTCCTGAGATTTCAAGAAATTTTAAATGCTTCTGTACGGCAAAAGACACCGTCACTTAGACAAATCAAGGGGCTACAGGATGGGAAAGATCTTCACCAATGACACAACTAATAGAGCATTAGTACCTAAAATATATGAAGAAGAAGAAAGGGAAGGAGGAGGAAGAGGAGGAAGAGGAGGAAGAGGAGGAAGAGGAGGAAGAGGAGAAGAAGATGAAGATGAAGATGAAGAAGAGGAAGAAGAGGAAGAAGAAGAAAATGGATATCTACAAAACAAATAATCCAGTTAAAAACCAGAGTACAGAACTAAACAGAGATAGCAAATGATGAAATACAAATGGCTGAGAAGCACTTAAAGAAATGTTTAATGTCCTTAGCCATCAGGGAAATGCAAAATAAAATTACTTTGAATTTTCATTTTACCCCAATCATAATGGCCAAGATCAATAAAATAAATGACAGATTATGTTGCTGGGGCTGTTGGAAAAGGGAAACATTTACTCATTACTTCTGGGACTGCAAATTTGTTCATCCACTGTAGGAAGCAGAGTGGTGGTACTGTGGGGAGCTGGCAGTGGATGTACGTCAATCCAGTTATACCACCCTCGCACACCCAAGGACTCTACAGGACTCTATATCCTGCTCACCCACACACATTGCTGCTCTATTTATAGTAGCCAGAAACTAGAAACAGCCTAGGTGTTCATTAACAACAGATCAGATGAACTGATTATGAAAATGTGGTATACTTATGAAATGGAATATTATTTAACTGTTAAGATAAATGAAATTCACAGGTGAATGGATCTAAAAAAAGAATTTCGAATGCAGTAACGCAGATCCCAAGAGACAAATGTATGTTTTCTCTTACATATGGACATTGGCTTTTAAGCTTTTAATGTGTGTGATACACTCTAATAATTGTAGATTATGTACCTAAGAAGAGACCTGCAGAGAAAGTGAGGATCTCCCAAGGGGAAATGGAATATATTATTATGAAGGGGAAAATAGGGTAGGAAGATTAAATATGGAGGGCATGGGAGAGGAGGATAAAATGTGGATCTGGGGAGGGACAGCTAACGCTGAAGGCCACTTGAAAAACCAAATGAAAGTGTACTGTGCATGGTTTAGGCTTCCTAAATGTAAGCTATACATATATGAAAGAATCTAAATGGAGTCACCAAGTAATAGGAGAGACAATGCTGCAAGGCAACATTTCAGGCCACTGTGAGACCCCTCCAGGGCCATCTTGAGTTAGAACTTGTTGAGTCTTGAGTTAGAACTTGTTGGATCTTTGGCCAAAGGGGCCCATAGACACCCCCCCCCCCCCGACACACACACACCTCACAGGCCATTGCCAAGGCTATAGATTGTTTTCTAAAACCCTATTGCAAGGCCCTATTGCTGAAGACAACATTTACATGTCTCATTGAACACAGAGAAGTTGAGCTGTTGCCAAACTAGAAACTTCACCCCTACTGACTAGCATTGACGCTATTGAAAGATACTCTGCAGGCTCCTGGAGAAGAAAGCCAGTCATCCATATCAATCAGCTACTAGCCCTGTGATCTACAACAGTGGCCTGCCTGCAGGGTAATATTAGGTTCTCCTCACACCTGCCAGCCTGCCTTCTGCCATTAACACAGATGGGAAGCAAGGCTAAGAAGCAAGGCAGGAGGTGCCCCTTCAGTGAGGCCTGGCTGGAAATGCTGGCCTGTTCCAGCACATAGACAAAAGGGCCAGAATGACAAGTTATAAGACTGGTAATTTTATGTTTTTTATTTTTGTGTGTGTGTTATTGGTAATTTTGTTAAAGGGTTTTTTTCATGTTTTTAATTTGGAAAGCATTTCTGTATATTAATTTTACTAAAGGAACTTGAAAGTACACTGTTGGCCAATAACGATCCCAAATAACTGTTAGGTAAGGGAGTAGAGAGAGACAATCAGGACCAGAAAAGCCATGAGAAGCCATGATGAAGGGTGCCAACAGACACAGAGGCTATGTAGGTGACCCTGTTACCTGAAAGATGTGGAAAGGCATTTTCTTGGCATGGCTGCCATATGTCTGTTGCCAAGGATTCCAGTGATTTCTGGGCTCAGCTTCACTGATGCCAGCTAGACTCTTACTGGGCCTGCTCCTGGCCACTCCCACTACCCATTTTCAAGTCCCCCCTCTTTTCTGGAAGAGCTCAAGTGGTGGGAGGTAGCCTGTTCATCAGCACTGCTCCAGGACTCAGGACATTCACAAATAACACCTTCCCAGCAGCCTCCTTTGGCACCTGAAGTGGGTGTTCTCTCCTCCCTAGGCCCTTGCTCTCTAGCTCTCTGCATCTCCTTTCTACGGTGTCTCTGGGCCCAAACATTGAAAGCATCCAGTATAAACCAGTGCTTTTTTTCCCAGTCGCAAAGCAAGTTATACAACTCATGTTCAGTTTTGCCCACAGCTCCTCACGGTCATTGGAAAATGGGGTGGGAAGTCACAGGCCATCGGACTAGCAAAGAGCAAACATTTCCACACTAGTCTCCACTAGAGGCAGACCTCTGCTCAGGTCCATCCCTTCTGCACTTCACAACAAACTGGTTTAGAACTGGGCAGCTTGCTCAGTAACTCGCTCCCTTGTATACAAGGGAATGGCAAAGCCCTCACCTACAGTCATGTGGAGCTGACTTGGACACATGTGAGAAGGGAAGCACAGCCTGCAGAGGGGATCTCTGGGGTTTGCTGGCTCACTAGTCACTAGCTGAACCAGCCGGAACCAGGTCAGTAAGAGGTCCGGCCTCAAGAAACAAAGTAGACACCTCTGGGTACCACACTCATGTTGTATTCACATATGTATGCATCCACACACACTTATACATACATGACACATGCAAAGATGGTTATCGAGACTCAAGGGGAACGTGTGCTCCAGGTCATTCATCCATTGAAGTAACACACTGCTCAGCCTGAAGCATCTTACCAGTTGTTTCAATTTTAGAATAGCCACCCTTACTCCAGCTTTTGTTTTTGCTGTTGCTTGTTTGATTCCTGTGCCAGTGGAGTGGGGCAAGAGTAATGCAGACCTGGTTCCCAAATCCTTTTCATTTACTCTGGCATTTTGATGCCTAAATACAAACTTGGCACCTTACCATTGTAGGAATCAATTCACAGCCCTGGACACCAAAGGGATCCACTCAACAGGAGCTCCTCGCTTACCGGGAATTGAAAAATGTGCATTTTCTCAAATCACCCCCACACACTTCTCTTGAACATTTTTTCCCTCCTTATGCTCCCATGGTAGAAAGCAAAGGCAGCTCCTGTCTTCCTCATTCTTCCTCATTCTTCCTCATTCTTCCTCCTGGTACACACCCCATGTCACTCGGAAACTTTTTCCATACCAGGAATAGGGGCCATGTTCCATGCCCTGTGAATCTGGCCTGGTCTTGTGACTTCTTGTGGTCAGTGAATGTGGCAGAATCCGTCTGCAAGTCAGAACCTGAGCCAAGAATCATGGGGGGATTTTTCTGCTCTTCCAGGGACTCTGAACCACAAGGGGATCTAGCCCAGCTTGGATGCTGGAAGGATGGTGCCTGGCAGGAGCAGGTAGAAGAGCTCACTTAGACCAGCTTGAAGAGCTGGTTCGCCAAGAAGCCTCCTTAGCGCCAAGGAGCGAGCCAGCTCAGCTGAACACAGGCATGGCGACCACCTTAGTGGAGCCAACCCACAGAATCTGAGCTAAATACGTGGTTATTTTTAGCCACTGAATTTACAGTGTTTTGTTACACAGCAGTATTCCTTTCCCTGCCACCTGAAAGTTCCACATGTCACATTCAAACTATTCTACACTCACAGGTCGAGAGAAGTTCTTGATTTTACTATCTGGACTGAATGCAGGCAGAAAACCCTGTGATTCACTTCCCTTTTAACTTTCCTGCTTAATGGCCAGACTTTAATTTTTTTTCCTTTTAAAGACTTATTACTTTATTTCCAATTATATAGACAGCAGTTTTTGTGCTTATGAGTGCAGGTAGGGCACGGGCTCTCCCAGGAGCTGGAGTTACTGGTGGCTGTAAACTGATGGAGGGGCTGGGAGCTGAATGCTGGTCCTCTGTAAGCAGTATGCGTTCTAAACTGCTGAGCCATCTCTCCAGCCCTTGCCAGATAATATTTTAAATAATTACTTTACCTTACGATAGCAGTGGAAGATACATTGGCAACAAGATAAAATAAAACCAATGTTTGACACCATAGCACACTATAAGGATCAGAAATGATTTGGGTCACAATTGTGTTTTGTTTTGAGACAGGGTCTCTCCACATAGTCCTGGCTGTCCTGTAATTTGAGGTGTGGAGCAGATTGGCCTTGAACTCACAGAGATCTGCCTCCCCACTGTTGGGGTTAAAGGAGTGTGCCGTCATGTCTGGTTGGATCACAATTTTTGTAGTAAGCTTTGTTTTAACAGGACATAAAAATAATATTTTATGGGCAAATAAAGGTTTAATAATCTACCATGCTATTGGAGTAATTTTTAGTTTTCTCTTCTTTATATTGTTTATATTTGTCATAAGCATCTTGGCTGTGCACATGCACATCTTTGTTGTGTATTTATTTCCTATGGTTTCATTGGCTTTGAACCAATATAACATCAGTAGGGATTGGTGTGAGGAACCCTATTACCTTTTTTTTTTCTCCATGAAAGCAGACTCTTCATGCCCTTAGCTTTTGATTTTAGGAGTTCCTAGTACCTTAACATTCACCTTTTGCTATCCTGGGTAGGGAAATTGTGTTAAATTGTCAATCGACTTTGTATGGGGAAAATGGACGCACAGCAAGGAGAAGCAGACGAGGAGAGGTGGTGACAGTCCTGGGTGTAGGGTTTTAGCTCTGCATCCTACTTTGTGGAGTTTATTTCATATATTCTATACCAAAAGGTACAATGGCTTTGCTGAATTTAGTAACATCTGTCTTTGGAAGGTTATTAACAAAATTTCTCTCACTGCATCCTGGGCTTGTTTCCTGCAGTTCTTCCTGTTAGCATAAGAACCCATACATTACAGAGCTGTTCTCCACTTCTGAATTAAAAATCAGAATTTACTGCTATGACCACAGGAGAACTTCAGTCAGGAGGAAACCAATGACAGATGAGCTTCTGCTCAGCTGGGTATTTGGTTGTGAGCCTAGCCTTTAATGGCTGAGCCATTTCTCCAGCCCTAAGCTGGGTATTTGTGTTGGCCCAGTCACCATTATTAACTTGTTTAGAGCTTACCAGATTACTGTTAAGTTCTAAGATGGACTGGTAAGGCCTAGGTAACTGTTACCTGGCTAGGCCGCCACTTTGTGCTGTTCCTAATATTATAAGAGACTTTCTCATATGCTTTTACCACTATTAGTAGAAAACTTTCTCATGTCCAATCTGATTACGTATTGTTATGTTCTGTGCCCTTGGAAGCCAATCATGATGGACGTCAGTAGAACGGTGTTGCATTGTGACCCACAAAAAGCTTGGCTCAGAACCAACCACCCAGCAGCATTTCCTGCACATGTATATAAGCGTTGATGGTATTTGCTTTAATAAGCTGCCCCCAGGATAGACCCCAACATAAGAGAGACACCCGCACCAATATAAGAAAGTATTTGGAATAAAACTTCCATTTTGAGTAGGGGTCTAGTAAAGTTTTAAGTTCCCAAGACCTCCCTAGGAAGTGACATCCTACTTTGCAGAAAGAGACACATACATGGGTAACTGACATCATGGTTGGCAAGTTAAGACATCAATGTTAGACAAAGCAAGTCTATAATTGAATACTTCAACCAGTGGGAGCAGGATAAGTATGCAACAAAGACGTGTTCACCAGAAAATCCCCGTCTCTAAATCCTGATTGGTGAAATAACTTGGCACAGATGTTTGTGGATTTTAAGCTTAAAAACACTGTAGGATCTTAACTCAGTGTCACAGTTCAGCCTCTGTGCCTAAATTGTGTCCCTGATCGATCAGCCCTGGGGATACACTCAATAAACTATCCGAGTCTGAGATCAGTGTATGATTTGTGAGGTGACTGTTGGATCCCAATAATTACAAAACTGCTAGCAGTTCACTTCAGTGGTTACCTTTTTCTCCATTATCCAAGAACCAGTGCTCATGATAAACCATGCTAGTCGCCTTGTTCAGTTTTAAGTTGCTTTCTTGTATAAGGGCCCAGCCAAAAGAAAATCACCTATAGGACAATTGATTGTCTTACATTCATCTCATGGAGATTTGATTTGTAATAGTGTGTGTGTGTGTGTGTGTGTGTGTGCGTGTGTGTGTTTGTGTGTGTAGTTTCCCACAGAGGCCAGAAGAGGACATGGGATCCCATGGAGCTGGAGTTAAATGTAGTTGTGGACTACACAGTGGGGTGCTGGGCATTGAACTTCAACTCTTATTCTTAACTGTGAGTCATCTCTTTTAAATGTGATAACAGCACATACATACATATATACATACACACACATACACACATATACACATGCACACACATATAAACATACATATACACATGCACACACATACACACACATGCATATACATACAAACGTACACATACACATGCACATGCATACACACGCACACTCATACAAACACACACATACACATGCACACACAGACACATACATACACACATACACAGACACATACATACACATGCACACACATACATATACATACATACACACATACACTCATATACATACACACATACACATACACATACACACATATACATATGCACATACATACAAACACATATACACACATACACAGACATACACATGCAACACATACATACACATACATAGACACATACACACATACATACATACACACATATACACACATACACACATATACATACATACACATACATACATACATACACATATGCACATATACGTGTGCACACACAAACACATATACACACATACACACACATAAACAAGCACACATACACATACATACACATACACATATACACATACATATACATAAACATGCACAGACATACACAGACATACACATAAACATGCACACACATACACATACATACATATACACACATACACACATACATACACATACACACATACATGCATACAAACATATACACACATACATAGACACACATACACATGCATACATATGAACACACATGCATACACACATACACACATACATACATACGCACAAATATGCATACACACATATAAACACATATATACACATACAATATACATGCACACACATACATACACATGCATACATACACACATACATACATACACACATGCATACATACACAGACACACACACACACATACACACACACACACACACACACACACACGCAAGGAAGAATGTATTTTACTTCCATAATGCTAAATTACTCATGCACACATACTATGGAGGAAAAGAGGGCCTACGGCCTAAGCACATTTCCGACATTCTTATGGAGAAAGAGAAAAAGCAAATTAGCGTGTCAACTTTATTCATTCTTTCTTTTTTTTTTTTTTTTTTTTGTTCTTTTTTTCGGAGCTGGGGACCGAACCCAGGGCCTTGCGCTTCCTAGGTAAGCGCTCTACCACTGAGCTAAATCCCCAGCCCCTATTCATTCTTTCTTTAATTTCCCTGGCATCTTCATTTTCCCTTTGGCCTTATGTCCTATTTACTTCTCCCTCTTTCTAGACAGCTAATTGTTTAAAAATAAGAATGCCCAAACCACAAAAGATAGGATTTTTTTTTTTTTGAGATTTAGTGGCCAAGTACCTGCCACCGTGGAAAAAACAAAACAAAACAAAACAAACAAAAAAACAAACAAAATTAAAACCAGGTAGGGGACAAGGCCACCTGAACTTAGCTCTCAAGGATCTATACAAACTAAAAGCTTTAGTGGTGGTGGCCGTGTGTCCCTTTCACTCTTTGGAGAAAAACTGAGACACAGACTGTTTTCAGAAAATATGAGCCCCTCTACTCATTTCTTGCACTTCACTCCCCAGCTCTCTACATCTGGCCTTTTCTGCTTAGAGGACACTGGCAAAGGCCGGTGAGAGGAGTGCCAAATAATGTAAAGGGGACAGCACCTTCAGAATTGTCAGGAGATTATATATATCGAGAGGGGGGGGAATATCACTACTGGAGCAAGTGAATAATAAATATGGGGGCGGGGTGCTATAGATCGCAATAATGCAGGACACCGACGTTGCAAAAAAGGCCAAACTGAATGATGCCAGGTGGTAGGAGGCAGAGGAGAGGGATACTGGAGGAAATGAGAGGTGGGCTCCACCACCATGCCAGCAGCCTGCACCTGTGAGGAGGTGCGCAGTGGCTAACCACATGTTTATGGAAAGCCATTGGTGCCCTGCACCCAGGGCAGGCAGAGAAGGTGCGGTCATTCTGCACATTGTCCGGACCCCTGGGTATTGAGTGAAGCCTGCGCCCCACCCTGCTCCTGCACCGGCCGTGATGCCCAGTCCTTCGGCCGAGATGCCCCCTTCTCCTGTAATCCAGCCCCGGTGGTGCATGCGTCGGGGAAGCGCGGTGCGGTGCCCGCAAAGGAGTCTCTGTGTGCCAGTGTCTCCTCCTGCACTGGGCGGCCCACGGGCTCCGGCTCTGGCTCTGGCTCTGCAGGCCCCGGGCCCTCCTGTGAGGTCTGACTGACGTACACCACGATGATGTCACCCTTGAAGTTCATCACCTGCCCGCTGGAGATGAACGTGGAGTTACTGTTTCCTGTCACGTTTCCTGCAGGGGACAGAGCACAGAGAAACCACATTAGGCACTATAGTCAGCCTCAGCAGGTGATCCCCTTCCTCGGGTCATCTTGGGGTGGGGGGCACTGAAGCAGCACAGGAGGGTGAGGGAGGAGGTGACAAAATGGGGAAAGATGCAAGCTTATGGGCCATTCTCGTGTTTCATCTTTTCATACCTAACGGGGACCGTACACAACTCCAGGACACTGGCAGGAGAGCCCACTGGAGTCTCAACTCTAGACAACATTCAGTTGGAAAGGAGCAGGAGGGTAGAGGAAGAAGAGAGCTTCAGGACGTGGGGATAGAGTAGCCGTAGGGAGAGGAGGGAAGATGGGAGAAAAGAGGGAGGGGAGGACATCAGTAGGCGGAGTCCAGCACGCAGTCCACTGTGAACACTGAGCCGAGCACTGGGCTGAGCTGGGCCATCTGAACCTGAGCCTTCCATCGCCTTCTAAAGGGTTCCTGATGTGTCAGCCCCGCAGGGTGATCCCAGAGCTAGTGCACTCAGAGTTCAACAAACGTTAACACATTTCAATTCACTGTTCTAGAAGAGAGAGGAAGAGGAGAAATGAAAGACTCATTTCTTCCTTTTGAATCCTAGTTCTTTGGTGGCTGATTGGAAGTAATTAATAAAACTCTTGGCAAGCAGGGCGTTTAAAGACGGTAGGGAACATGCCCCCTCTCCTTTGTTCTAATTTTTCGTTTAAAGACCGATGTGCCGCAAATTTCTCAAGCGGAAAATAACTGCCCCAACTCCCAACATTCAGCATCCAAACAGAAACAAAGACACCAAAGTGGTCCCTCCCTGGTCGCCTGTGCTCACAGTTCATGCCTGTCTTCTGTTGTGACCCAGCTCAACAGTAATCTATACGAATAAAATGAAGCTTGCACTACCCTCTCGAAGTGAAGTTTCCTCACATGGGAAGGGCTTTTAAAGACAGTGACTAATGTGCTGCAGACTTTCAGGAAATTCCTTTGAGGGAACCTTTTCTGCCTGATGATGGCGTAGGCCCTGAGAAGCCAGTGTGGCGGCACAGTGAAAAGCACGTGAGAAGACACCAGATTCAAAGGTCTGTGGTTCCTGCTCTCCCACAAGCTACTGTGCGGACCATGGGGGATGCATTTCCCCCATAAATAGCATCAGGGAGCCTTGCTCCCGTTTCTACCCCAACCCTCCCCCATCCCTGACGCCCCCCACATCTGCAGGCGTTTCTCTCCTGTACTGCACATGCACTCAAAGCCTCTCTGTCTCCCCTGTGGTGTGCACTCTAAACCTCTGTGTGCCTTTCACCCCAGCCTGGGGTTACCTCTCAACCGTATAAACAAGAAATCAAACTAACACATACATGTCATACATGTTATATTCTAACCAAACACATGCTCTATGTTTTCAATAAAGTCAGTAACTGCGAGTGGCTTAGAATATGGTTGTTCTAAATACAGTCATTCTCCTGTTTTATCATGACATCATCTATTTCTTTCGTTCTTCACTCTATTCAAGCCTGGAGGTCTTTCCTCGCTAGTGCAGGGGTGGCTCGCCACTCTGGATGTGGTCTCGTCTCTTCTTGCTCCTCCTCATCCTACTGAGACCTATCTGCTGGTGTCATGGTACACGGGACCTACTGACCATTTACATTTTTACCTTCCAACAAATCGTCATGGTGAGCCCACTGTTCCTTCTCCCTGGACAGAGTTGCAGTTAATCTGGGCTCAGTAAAAGCCCTGAGCTTTTGTGTGTCATCTTGTACATAAAGATTTTGTGTAAAATCTTGAGCATTCCATCCCAAGCCTTAGCACATTTATCCTGATAGCAATGTACTAGAAACCCTAACTCTTGTTTCCCATTTTATCTTCAGTGTGGAACTCAATTCTTTGAGCTTACAGGACATGGACAATCCACAGTCCTTTGATTCCTAGAATAAGGAAGGCCATGCTTGGAAGGCATGGCTCTGACAGAGGAACAAGCAAAGGCCTTTGAAATTGCTGACAGTAAATAAAGTTACCTAGAAGGAGAATGAAATTATCAACTTTATTTGACAAGTATTTTTTAAGCAAAGGTATGATTTATGGGTCAGAGCAATGACTCTGGGTAAAAGCACTCTTTGAATAAGCCTGGGGTCAATTTCAAATTCCACAACAGGAGAGTAACAACTTTGAAAATTGTCCCCTGACTTCCACCTTTGCACTGTGGCATGCGTGTACCCAACACGTACATCACACACACACACACACACACACACACACACACACACACACACACACACACTGTAAAGAAATGATGTATGACAAAAGCAATCTGTGATCACACTTACCAGGCTAGCATTTGTGGGAAAGTTACCGTACAGACTAAACTTAAAAAACAAGCAAACAAACAAACAAAAACATTGTGGACTTGGACGTGTGTGAGAAGCAGAACGGCCCTTGTGGACGGGTCACGGGCCCACCTGCCAGGGCCACAGGCACAGAAGCAGCTCTGTCACCATCACCTCGAGGTTCCTATTAACTTTCACACCAGGCACATTGCATTTTGTTCTTCAGTAGGGTTTGCAAATTATGTCAGTGGCCCAGAGGAGCTGTGTGGTAAGACTGCAGCTCTGGCTTTGTCCCCACAGATTTGGTGTTTTTGCCTTAGGAGATAGTGTTTTTACAAGATGGCCATATTTCAATATTACTGCAGCGTTTGCAAATCTACTTTTCTCTATCAATAAACTGGATACTCAATAAGACAGTGAACTGTAGACATTGTCCACTAATAACTCACCTCTCTTGTCCTATGTCTTTCCCTAGGCTAGCCCTAAACTCCTTACACTGCTGAAAATGAACTAGAATGTCTGATCCTCCTGCCTTGACCTCCTGTGTGCCAGGGTTACAGACTTGCTGTGGCCATGGGCGAGCACCACCATGCATGGTTTATGCAGTACTGGTCATTCAACCTAGGCTTCGTGTATGCCAGGCAATCACTCTTCCACTGCAGCTCGTCTCCAGCCCAGAGCTCTTAAAGCACAGACCCCAGGCTATGTTCCCCCTACCACTTGGAAGAATCTTAACTTCTCTCTGATGATGGAGATCTGAGAATGGGTCCACACAGTGTCAGTTACATCTTCAGGGTTTCAGGTACAATTCTTGGTCTAGTTTCCTTAAGGCAGTGTGAGAAGGAAAGGTTGTTCCCAAAGGTCTGAGTGTGGACATTACAGTCTGTTCCCCAATGCTTGCACAGCTCTCTCGTCTACTTCAAATTCAATGGCAAGATATTTTAAACGACTCATTCTTTGGCTAGCACCAAACCTTTCAATGGTTTTTATTGCAATAACCCTTGTGCCTGTCAAACATATTCTTTCCTGTAAGCTAATATGACTGTTAGGTCCTAAGTACAAGGAGCTCAGGTCATACTCACAGCCCTGGGAACATACACGGGTTCTAGAAAGCATGACCATTCACATTCACTGGTGGGAGCAGGTGGTGTGTGTGTGTGTGTCTGTGTGTGTGTGTGTGTGTGTGTGTGTTTTACACTGTGATTGTGTGCAGGTGTATATGCATGGCTGTGCATGTGTGTGTGCACACAGAGGCCAGAGGTTGATGCTAGGTGTCTGATTCCCTTCTGTTTCACAGAAGCTGAACAGAGCTGTCTTGCTCAATGTAGAACTCGTGAGTTTGGCTAAACTGTTTGATCAATGAGTGCCAGGGGTCCTCTTGTTTCTCCTCTGCTGGCCTTTTCTGGGGTAGCAGATGTGTGCTGCTGTGCCGGATTTTATATGTAGGCTGCAGATCTCGGGTTAGTGTGCATGCACTGTAGCAACTGAGTGACCTCCCCATCCCCTAAAGCTGTGTTTCTTCAAGAACCTGGAAGACTGACGAAACCTCCAGGAACTCTACCGAAGTAAAGCCTGTCCTTCCTGCTTCCTGGCACTGATCTCAGAGGCAACAGCATGGCGCTTTAAGGCACGAGCTTCCCGGTCGGACATTGAATTGTTGTGTTGCTTATTAGCCTCATGATCCTGGGTGAGGAACTTACTCCATAAGATTTCTCTAATTAAGAGAGGACACAGAATACTTAGTGCACGGTAATGGAAATTCCCCTGTGTATATGTACACTGCATGTATATATGAATAGTATGTAGGTACACATAGGGAGGGCAGAAGTCGAGTGTCTTCACACTCTGCTTTATTTTGAGACACTGGCTGACTGGACTGTGAGCTCCTAGGATCCACCTGTCTCCATGTCCCAGCATTAGGATTACGGTCACACACTGCTGCATGTGGCTTTTTAAGAGGGCAATAGGACAAAGCCAGGCCCTCACATTTGCTGGGCAAGCACTTTATCCACAGAGCTGTCTCCCTAGCCCCTAATAATGCATTATGACGCTGATGAGACTCCATGCTTTAGGCAATGAAGCCAATCACTGCTATCATGGTAGACGGCTTCAATGCCAGAATCACCTGGGCATTTTTACTACATTTAAAATGGGCTAGTTGACTCATTGATAAGTGGCTATTAGCCCAAATGCTTGAATTACCCTAGATGCCTAGAACAAATGAAACTCAAGACAGATGATCAAAATGTGAATGCTTCACTCCTTCTTTAAAAGGGGAACAAGAATACCCTTGGCAGGGAAGAGAGAGGCAAAGATTAAAACAGAGACTGAAGGAACACCCATTCAGAGCCTGTCCCACATGTGGCCCATACATATACAGTCACCCAATTAGACAAGATGGATGAAGCAAAGAAGTGCAGGCCGACAGGAACCGGATGTAGATCTCTCCTGAGAGACACAGCCAGAATACAGCAAATACAGAGGCGAATGCCAGCAGCAAACCACTGAACTGAGAATAGGACCCCCGTTGAAGGAATCAGAGAAAGAACTGGAAGAGCTTGAAGGGGCTCGAGACCCCATATGTACAACAATGCCAACCAACCAGAGCTTCCAGGGACTAAGCCACTAACTAAAGACTATACATGGACTGACCCTGGACTCTGACCCCATAGGTAGCAATGAATATCCTAGTAAGAGCACCAGTGGAAGGGGAAGCCCTGGTCCTGCTAAGACTGAACCCCCAGTGAACTAGATTTTTGGGGGGAGGGCGGCAATGGGGGGAGGATGGGGAGAGGAACACCCATAAGGAAGGGGAGGGGGGAGGGGGATGTTTGCCCGGAAACCGGGAAAGGGAATAATACTCGAAATGTATATAAGAAATACTCAAGTTAATAAAAAAAAATGGGCTAGTTGACTTAATACTAATATTTAATGTGACTTAGCTAGGTAAAGGCTCAGATAACATGAAAATGTTAAAAACAGCATCTAAGACAATGGAAATAATGAACAAATCATCTGCCTTACTATAATCAGAAATATGTTTACAGTTTTCTAAATCTACGCTTTATATAGAAGGCTCTTTCTGTATTTCTACAGATAGAAGATGTTTTCTCAGCCAGGAAGAGCAAGCTTGGATCTGAGAAGACACTTCCTGGCAGGACTTATGTCCTTAAGCAAGGCAATGCACGCTTTCCTTCTCAAAAACATGTTATGTTGTTTAAGATGCACACGCTATGAATATTAAACCACATGAAACATGCCAGACAAGAAACTACCAAATTGCTGTGGAGATTTCTCCACGACCAGAGCTAAAACTATGCACACATGCACTCTGCATTTTCTAATTCGCCCATGTGCCTCCCACATAGCTCTGTTCTATAGCAATGCAAGCTCCATTTCAGGCCTTTGGGGAAAAATTAAGCATGTGATACAAGATAAGGAAGTAACATATAAAATAGTTCCATTCTGAATCATGCTAAGAATTATTTAGACAGTCTTGGGGAGAATCCCAAACTAGGCCTACTGGTTCAGAAAGGAATAACACTAATACTAATACTATTACTGATACTAATATTATTACTAATACTTATACTAATACTATTAATATGAACAAAATGTACTATTTTTTTCTACCTTCATATGTGTGTGCAGTATGTATGTGTATATGCATATCTTTGCATGTGTGTGGGCACACATATGTGGTTATGGATATGGGTGGGTGTGTATGTGTACAATATGTGTGGGCACGTATATGTGGGTATTAATGTATATGATGTGTGGTCACACATATGTGGGTGTGGGTGGGTGTTAATGTATATGTGTGGTCAAATATATGTGACTGTTGGTGGGTATTAATGTATATGGTGTGTGGGCACATGTTAGTCTGGTGGTTTTTAATGTATATGGTGTGTGGGCACACATGTTAGTGTGGTGGTTTTTAATGTATATTGTGTGTGGGAACACATGTTAGTGTGGCGGTTGTTAACATATATTATGTGTAGGCACACATATGTGGGTGTAGGTGGTGTTAATGTATATGATGTGTGGGCACACATGTTAGTGTGGTGGTTGTTACTGTATATGATGTGTGGGAACACATATGTGGTATGGGTACACATGAAGTTGGCATTTATGTGGATTCTGAGGATCTGAACTCTGTCTTCCTGCCTGAGCTAAACTGTTTTAACCACTGAGTCATCTACCTAGCCATTACCAACTTTTTCATATTTTTCGAAAGAATGAGTTGACTTCTAATACTAATGAATGCCAAATATTTCTGACAAGTAAATTATATTTACCTGTGTATTGTCCACTTTATGGACAGAGTTGGTACTGATGTATTCTGGCAGTGGAACAGGTGAGCCAGCTGCCTTTGCTGGTGAGCGGAGGGGAAAGGGAGGAACAGTTGGACAGGAAAACCTTTTCCCCAACCTTACAGGTAGAAACGCTTCTTCCTAACAGGAAAGCTCAGGAATGAGGATGGATATAAGAGAGAGTTAGGCAGGTATCTTCCTCCTCCAGTGCCCTGGGAGCTGTAAAAGTTCTCCGAATTCTCTGTAAGAGGATGTGGATGAGAACACCTCCACAGGGTCATATGTTTGAATGCTTGGTCTTCAGCTAGTAAACTATTTAGGAAGGACTAGGAGGTGTGGCTTCGTTGGAGGAAGAGTGTCACTGGGAGTGAGCTTTGACATTTCATAAGCCCATACCATGCCCAGTCTCTCTCTTGTTCTCTTTCTGCCTCAGCTTCTGCTCTAGCACCATGCCTGCCTGCCACCATGCTTCCCACCATGATGATCATGGACTAACCCTCTAAAACTGTAAGCAAGCCCTGATTAAATGGTATAAGATGCCTTAGTCTTGTTGCCTCTCATAGCGATAGAACAGGAACTAAGACTGAAGCTGGTACCAGGGACTGGGGTGTTCTTATGAGAGCCTGACTAGGCTATTTGACGGACTAGGATGACTTTGGGATGTTGGATTAGAAAGGCAATTAAATGCTCTAAATGGCGTTTAGTGGGTCATCTTAGAAGGAGCCTGGAAAAGCAGGCCCAGCTTCAAGGGGTCTCAGAGGATAATATTACTGGCTGGGTACCGGCTCGTCTCATAATGGTGTGACAAGGAATGTGGCTGCTTTATGCACTTGTCCTAAAAAGTCTGCTGGAGGCAAAAGGGAAGGCTTTTGGACTAATGTCATTAGCAATGGAGATTTCAAGACAGCCTAGTATTGATTATGACATGCGGTTATTGACATAGTCACTCTTAAACAGATCTATAACGAAAAAGAACAAGCAGGACAAAAAGAAACACAAAACATACAGTTTGGGGAGAAGAGGAGCCCAGGAAATGTAATGTTGGAGGAAAGACAGTTAAAAGAAAGCCAGATACTAAGTGGAATGAATGTGGTGATACCCTCAGAGCAAGACCCTACCCAGCTAATCCTGGAGCTTGTGAAAAAGACAGACCCAAGGAGTCATCTGTTCTACAAAGGAAATTCAATGCAAGTGCAATGTAAGGACAGGGCCAGATTCCAGTCCAGACAGGTCCCTGTACTCGGCAGTTTCAGCCAGCCACATAGTTCTGGATTTAAGAATGTAGGTGTAAAGGACTTGAAGAACCTTCCTTGGTTCTTAAAAAAGCCAAGTCCTGTGGCAGAGGGGTCTCTGCATGGGGCCCAAAGAGGCTACTGTGTGAAGCCTTATTTCACTGGAGACCCCAAGATGTTCAGGTGCCAGATCCAAGGGACATCTGCCAAGGAGAGCTACACGCAGTGTGCTGAACCAGCCCAAGAAAGAGAGGTATTGCAGTCCACAAAGCTGGGAGAAGAGGGAAAACCACAGAGCTCTCAAGCTCGCAGACATCAGACATGGAGCTACAGGATTTGGAGGTTGCCCTGCTGGGTTTCAGTCTTGCTTTGGCCTGGCATTTCCTCACTGTGCCCTATCCCTCCCTTTTGAAATGGTAATGGGTATTCTGTGCTACCGTGTGTTGGATATGTTTTGGGTTTTGCTTTTGCAGAGGGTTACAATTAAGAGCCCTTCTTGAGTCTCAGAAGAGACTTCAGACTTTTAAATAGGTTTGAGACAGAAGGACTACCAAGACTTGGAAGTTGGCCTTAGTGCATTTTCATCATGATATGGCTACAAATCTTTTGGGGCCAAGGATTACAATGTTGTGGTTTGAATAATAATGGCCCCATAGGCTCATATAATTGAATGATTGGTACCCAGTTGGTGGACCATTTATGAAGAATTAGGAGATGCGGCCTTGTTGGAGAAGGTGTGGCCTTGTTGGAGGAAGTATGTCACTAGGGTTAGACGCTGAGGCGGCAAAGTCCATGCCTCCCCTCACCCCCTATCTCCTGCCTGTAGATCAAGATGTAAGCTGTCAGCTACTGCTCCATTGCCATGATTCCCACCATCCCACCATGATGGTGGAAACACGGAAACTGTAAACAAACTCCCAATTAACTGCGTCCTTTTATAAATTACATTGGTCACAGTGTCTTCTCATAGCAATGGAATAGTAATTATGATGGAGGGTTTGTAACCAAGGTAACCATCACGAGTCCAGAATTAGGCATCACTTAAGAATTAAGTCCCTGGAAGAGCTTGAAGGGGCTCGAGACCCCATATGAACAACAATGCCAAGCAACCAGAGTTTCCAGGGACTAAGCCACTACCCAAAGACTATACATGGACTGACCCTGGACTCTGACCTCATAGGTAGCAATGAATAACCTAGTAAGAGCACCAGTGGAAGGGGAAGCACTTGGTCCTGCCAAGACTGAACACCCAGTGAACTAGATTGTTGGGGGGAGGGCGGTAATGGGGGGAGGATGGGGAGGGGAACACCCATATAGATGGGGAGGGGGAGGGGTTAGGGGGATGTTGGCCCGGAAACCAGGAAAGGGAATAACAATCGAAATGTAAATAAGAAATACCCAATTTAATAAAGATAAAAAAAAGAATTAAGTCCCAGTTATTTAAGACACAACCCAAACTGTGCTTTCCACATCATTGGTCTAAATAATAATAATAGTAATAATAATAATAATAATAATAATAATAAAAGTAGTAATTCTTACTTCGTTAAGGGTTGGAACTTCTCAAGTATTTTTCAAATTGTCTCTATTTTTGGAAGTGTTTGAACAGCTATTTATGTTCTGTAAGAAGCTTGTAGCATGTGCTAGAGTTATGGCTCACCAGGTAAAGGTGCTTGTGGCCAAGCCTGGAAGTCAGAGGTTGAATCCCCCTGACTCACATGGTGAAAGCAGAGAACAGATTGTCAAAAGCTGACTTCTCCACAAGAGCATGGTGTATGTGCATACACATGCACACAAACAAATGAGATGATACTCTAACATATAATCTAAAACCCCAGGGAAAGAGGCCTCGTTCTTTAAGTCCTGAGAGCACACTGCCTTGTAGAAGGATGGGGTCAGGTCACTCTCGTTCACACACATTTTTGAGGATGAATTATAGCACTGTTTGAAAGAGCTAGGAATATATTATTTTGACTATAAGTATTATTCATGTAGAAGTAATTATGGAGAGAATGGAATGGCCTCAGAAATCAATCAGGCTGCTGTCTCTCCTCAGGGGAGAATTAATCTGGCCTGCTAGCCAGTGATGACTGGCTGGATCTCTGCTGAAGTTCCTTCCACATGGCTAAGTATCAGACACAGAGAAGGCAATGCCAACTTTTGGCAAATTAGCACTGCCTGTTGATGACACGTGATCTTTTCCTTTCCTCTGTGCCTCTCTGCTCAGTGCTCCAGAAGGAAAAGCTAGCAGCAGATGGGCGAGGCTACTATTTTCACTCTGAAAGGAGGGCAAGGTTTGGCTTTCGGTTCCCTGACCACCACCACCACCACCACCACCACCCCCGCCCCACTGTCTTCTTTCTCCTGCAAACATTTCTTTTCTAAGCTCTCAATACACTGAACGTGTTTGTGTTTCCAGTGGACCACACTGCCTGGGAGACAGGAAAGCACACTGTCCTACCAATCAAGCAGGAACCAATATTACCTCCTGGCAAAAACAGCCTGCGTGCTTTAGGTTCGATCTGGCCACCTCCATACTATAAAACACAGCTGCTGGCACCACTTGCAGTCCCAACCAAGAGCCAGGAGAGAAAGGTACCTCTTGAGAAGGGTACCTAACAAGGGGCTCCCTCCCTTCCTCCCTCCCTCCCTTTCTGAGAGCTTGGGGATTCCGAGAAGCCTTTGAAGCAGCACACATCCATCCATCTATTCATTAGTTTTCTCTTCTTCTGAGAGCTTCTCAATAAACCCCCTGCTTCTGACCATGTTAATAATACCCAGAGTCAAAGGACACCGGCACTGTCAGTTGTGAAGTCTTCTGTGACTACATAATCTTCTAACAGATGGTGTTCTACCCTCAGGCAAAGAAAAAGTCATAATATTATCATTGGTGGGCTGTTCGTGCTCAAGCAATATTGCAGCAATAAGTCTCTATAATGATGCTGAAGTGTAAGTTATCATGTGGGTTTTGTAAACATACTAAATGAGGTTATAAAGGGGGCTTTACTTAGAAAGTAACAGCGACACTTTCACGGCACCATTAACACTTTCACGGCACCATTAACTTGCCACGCCAATAAACAATTAAGGATCAACTAAACTGTTTTGTTTGTCCTGAGATTTAGAAGCCCAAGGTTCTTTTATCACCCCCCACCTCAGCCCCCAAATATGAGGGAACACCATGATCCGGCCACTCCTAAAATAACTGTTGTCTTTGTCTTTGTTTGGTTCTGTGATGGAAGACCACGCCCAGAACCATGCACAAGAAGCTCGAAGGCAGAGGGATCCAGCATGCCTGAGAGCGGTAGTAGCAGCCTCACTAGAGAATGACATCAGCACAGTCCACAATGCAATGCGCAGAGAACCCAAAGCCTCTGTAAAGCACTTAGCAAGAAGCTGGAAACTTGCTTAGTGGGCGGAATGCTTGACCAACATTCATGAAGACTCGATAAACCAGGTGTGATGTCCTACACTCGTAAGCCACCAGTACTGGAAAGATGGAGTCAGAAGGAGGAGGAGTTCAAAGTCATCCTAGTCGTGCTTAGGGAGGTCGGGGCCAGCCTGGGCTACAAGAGACCTGTGTATAAAGACTCTAAGCAGAGTCTGAACTCTTTCAGACAGACCTTTCTGCTCAAAAGCGGGAACCCAAGAAAGTCACTCACCAGAGGCAGGTGGCTGTTCACTGGGCGAACTCCCAGACCCCGAGGCTCCCCTCTCTGAGCTCGGAAGCTTTGCATCAGCCCTGTCCTGGGGGTGCGCTCCGACCTCTGCCAAGCTGGCTGCTGCTTCACTGGGAAGGCCTATGCTGTAGGCACACTGGGGCAACGGTCCACATTTCAGGGACCCCGGAAGGGGTTCATGGTCCTCCCCAGGAGTGTTCCCACTGCCTGTGTAGCCATCCGTTGAGTTGGAGTTGGCCACCCAGGGTAGGCAACTGTCATCCTCTATTTCTTTTGTCAGGGGCTTTTCAGGGGATGCAGGCATATAGTCAGTTCTGCTTGGAGGCTCGGTGAAGTCGCAGCCTTCGGAATCCACCATGCTTTCCGTCCCCGTGAAACACTGGCTTAAACTGTCGTTCTCCCCCACTTCCAGGGGCTCCTGGAACGGGGGTGTCGATCTGCTTCCAGGCTGGATTAGGAACAGTGAACCATTCGGAGGCTGTGAGGGCCGGTCCGTGTACTCATCTTCTGTGGGGATCTTCCTTGAGAGGTTCCCCTGCGTCTCAACCTCGCTGACTAAGGTGAACGTCCTAGCATCTCTGCCTTCTGCCCAGGGCCCACTTGCCGCACGCACAGGTCCACAGACTCCAGCACAGTCTTCTGGAACCATCTTCTCCTCCCGAGTCATTAGTAAGATACCTTCACACACTTCTTGCTGGCTGGAGTTTGCCGAGTGGGAACCAACACAATGGTCCCCTGAGGACTCCTGGGGATGTGAATGCAGAAGGCAAAGGCCGTAATATCCAGAATTAGTGTAACATGTTTATTTAACAACTGCTGAAAATATAAACTGTCTCCGCCCTGGCAAGTGCAGGTGCCCCATCCTCTATGGCTGTTTTTATCCTGTATAAAATCACAGTATATGGGAGAAGTCTGGAAAGGGGCACAAGCAGAAATGACTGAAACTTTACTGCAAGAAATAGCATCTGCAAGTGAAGAGCCACCCCAAGCGATGCCTGTCCACGACTTCAGTCTACAACCAAGCCACGGCAGACACCAAGTAACCAAACACTGAGCTTCAGGAAGTTGACTTAGCTCTACGTATTCTGTAATTCAGCAAACGAGCAAGCTAACTGAGCATGAAAGGCGTCCGGTGTGATGCTGGGAAGGAAGGGTCAAGCAGGAGAAGCGAAAGATGAGAATGGATCCTGCAGTATTTGGAGCCAAGTTACTGAAATCAGTCTAATGTCTGCAGTTGATAATTGTTTACTAGAATAATTGGCATCTTTGTATCAAATGTGAAGTGGAAAATAAATGTTACTATTAGGTGTTTGCTGTTTTGCTTTGGAGTTTTGGGACAGGGTCTTATGTACCCCAGGCTGGCCTTGTTATGGAGTAAAGAACGACTCTGGACTTCTGATCCTCCTGCCTCCATCCCCCGGTCACTTGGATTATAAATCAGCACCACCATGCCCAGTTTACTCAACGCTGGGATTGAATTTGGGTTTTTGTGCTTGCTAGGCAAGCACTCTGTCAGAACCAGGGCCACCATTGAACAAAGGAGGGTATTCATTCATTCATTTACTTATTTTAAAGGAGAAAGTAGGCAGACATGGGAATTCGTTTTCTTCTTTTTAATGTGTGTGTGTGTGTGTGTGTGTGTGTGTGTCTGTGTGTCTGTGTGTCTGTGTGTGTGTGTGTCTGTGTGTGTTGCCCACGGAGCCGGTAGGGGACACAGGATCCCCTTGAGCTGCGGTTTCAGGTTGGAACCATCTGTGGTTGTGAGTCTGTGAGTGCGTGTCTGTGTGTGTGTGTGTGTCTGTGTGTGTTGCCCACGGAGCCAGTAGGGGACACAGGATCCCCTTGAGCTGCGGTTTCAGGTTGGAACCATCTGTGGTTGTGAGTCTGTGAGTGCCGAGAACAGAGCTCAGGTCCTCTGGAAGAGCAGTCCAGACTCTTAACCTCGGAGTCATCTCTCCAGCCACAGATGGTCTTTGGTTGGTTGGTTTGGTTTGGTTTTTCATTTTGGTAAATTTGCTGTTAGACAAAGACGGTGCATTCTTAATGTGCATGTAGATATTTAAGAGCAGAGGACTACACTCTATATCCATCCACTCTATGGTGACTCCAGACTCACTTGTTCACATACAGAAAAAGCAAAGAATGAATTGGTGTGATGATGTGTAAGCTGCTGGTGAACGTGTGCACCGTGCTGGGACTTCCATTGCAATAGTCTTAATATTTTTGATAATTCTTAAGAATTGTGTCCGAGTAGAGGATTGATTAAATAACTACAGAGTAAGGAAAAGCCATGAATGGTTCCTCCTAGGAATCTGTATTAGGGGATCAAGGTCAGTTCCAAAGATACACAGAGACCACAGAATTGGGATGAAGACTACTGTACGGCTTGTGTTCCTAAAATAAGCCAAGACCATTCAGCGTTCAGCCTGAGGCTCAGCAGAGGGGTGGGGAAGGGGCATAACAAAGACATTAAGCACAAGTTACTCAACAGGCATCAGTCCTGGAGGTTTAAACAGTGTGCTCCATACTTGGCCAGTTACAGCTCTGGAGCCTGTGGCAGTACTTAAAGGAGGCATTAAACACGTTTACCTTATTTCCACTGAGACTACTGCAAGCATCATTGACCCAATTCCACAGATTAGCTGGAAAAATAAAGAAAAGATGAGCGCTTCATAATAATTTTCTACTCATTTTTAATATAAATTTTTATATATCTAACTTGTATGGCATAACATTATAGGATAAATTTGGGGGCAAGGAGGTCACCAAAATAAAATAGATTAAGTTATCCATCACGTCAAAAGGAGATTTTTCATGTGGCAAGAAGAACTAAAATCAACTAAATTAGCCAAACTTGCCACCCAGTACAGCAGTCTTCGCTGAGTGTTTGTCTTATACTCCTACTTCTAAGTCTTCGGCCTACATCTCCCTGAGTATTTGGTTATCATGTGTCCAGGGCTGGGGGAAGTGAAGCTCAGGGCAGAAAGCTTGTCTGGCATGCACAAAGCTCCAATTCCAGCCTCAGCACGGGGGTGGGGGGCAGGGGCGCAATAGGAACTTGTCCATGGCTCAGTGATAGAATTCTTGCTTAACAAAGCAAAGACCTCAGTTCAAACTCTAGCACAGAGTTTCGAATCAACCAGTCCATTAAAAAGTCAACTGATTTAAATACTCTGAAGGCATCTTACTTCTTAACAAAAACAGAACTTGCTGATCTCTACAGAGGAAAAGGCTGTCAGAGTTAGTTTTTGTCAACTTGACACAAACCTAGACACTGAGGAAGAGGGGACCCTCAGATAGAGGAATTACTCCTATCAGATTGGCCTGTGGCCTGTCTACAGAGCATTTTCTTGATTGCTGACTGATGTGGGAGGGAGGGCGCAGCCTACTGTGAGCAACGCCATCCCTGAGCAGGCGGCCCTGGGCTGTCCATTGCAGGTAGCTGAGGGGCTGGAGAGATGCTCTGTGGTTAAGAGCACTGGCTGCTCTTCCAGACAGTCTGCGATCAATTCCCAGCACCTATATCTTAGGCTCACCACCATCTGTAACATCTGATGCCTTCTTCTGGCTTCTGAGGGTAGCAGGCACACGTGTGGTGTATAGACCACATGCAGACCACATATCCATTCACATAAAATAAATTTTAAAAGATTTTAAAAAAGAAATCCTCCATGGCCTCTGCTTCTGCTTCTGCCTCTAGGTTTCTTGCCTTGAGTTCCTGCCCTGACTTCTGAACTATGAAGTATAAGCTGGAAAGACAAACACAAATAAACAAATACTGTTCCGCTCTAAGTTATTTTTGGTCACAGTGTTTATCGGAGCAACGGATTCAAACTAGGGTACTTGCTAGTAATACACCAGATATCAGTGATAGGCCTGGGTGTGTCACAAGGCTGGAAGGCCACACACATTCTTGTTCCCTTCACAGTTTTACTGTGTGGACAGGAAGCAAGATAACCAAGGCAGGAGGACAAAGAAGGTGCTTCTGGCACAGTGTTACGTGGAAACAAAGTTTTATCCCATCCCTTAGGAAAGTCCAATCCTTTCTTCGTTAAGTCCGAAGTCAGGAGTTGCAAATTCTTATGCTTTTGTTCTGGCTTTTGCATACTCTATGGGTGTGTATACATACATGTATGTTTGCATGTGTGTGTGCTGTGCATGCACATTCATGTTCACATGTGTGCCTGTTCATTTGTGTGTATGTGCGTGTGCATGCGTGTGTTTGACACCGGTATCTCTGTGAATCACTCTCCACCTTTTACATTGAGGAGTTTGTTTCACTTTAACCCGAGGTTCACTAGTACAGATAATCCAGCTGGCCAGATCGCTCACGGGATGCCCCTCCGATCTCCCCAGACTCATGTGCTAGGATTACAGGGAAGCACCACTTCCCACAACAGCTTGGGAATGATTCCTGTTAGCTCACCCTGGACACAGTGTGGACCTGGCCTTTCCTTCAGGCTTCATCCACTGGTTCATCGTCTGACCCTTCGGATCATAAACAGTTGACTCCTATGGACTCCAACTTCTTCCCTTTCCCCTTCCCTGTCTGCTCCTACTCCCTCCCCCTGACACTCACCCATATAATCCGCATGTGCGCACACACGAACACAAACACACACACTCACTCCCACTGTCCCCTCCCCCATCACCCAGTGCTAAGGATCAAACCCAGGGTCTTCCTTATGCTAGGCAAGCTCTTTACTACTCGTGGACTTTCGGTTTTAAAGACAGGAACTCAATACCAAGAATGCAGGTGTCTGGCTCAATAATGTGTGCTTTACTTGTTGAACCTGAGTTTGCATCCCCAAGCCTACTTAAAGCTGAAAAGAGGGAACCAACTCCACACTTACGATGTGTGTCAGGCACATGTGCCAATACACACATCATGAACAAACAATAAGTTAAAAAATTAAATTATTATGACATCTGAAAACAACCCCCTAGCAGAGCTTTACTAAAAACCACGTGTCTTTTAGCAATCCCATATACAAGTCAAACAGGATGTGATGTTTGAAAACACCATCCAACCTTTTGTAGATATCAAAATAAATAAATAAATAAATAAATAAATAAATAAACTAACATTGGTCTCTCTATTTTACATAAGCCTCTAAATTCTAAAAAATAAAGTCATCTATCATAATTTTAGATTCACATTTCAAAATAGTATTCCAATCAAAACTTCCCCCATCCAGCCATTTATCTGAGCTTGTGCCTGTGTTTTAAATGGATACATTTTCAAGGTGTTGCATTATAGGATTAACTACAGCCCTTGTAATTTGGAATACAGCAAGAAACACAAAGTGGGCACCCATCAGCGACATGTGAGCAATTTAAGAAAGGCCCAATATTGTCTACTTATAGATACAATGTTGCCCTTCAGTTTTGGTCATTATTGCAGCTACTAGAAAACAAAGAATCAGACACAAAGGTGCAAATATACTTTACGTGTTGAACCTGAATTTGACTCCCAAAACTCATTTAAAGGTGGAAGGAGAGAATCAACTCCACAAAATTGACCTCTGACCTCCACATATGCATTGTGGTACATATGCCCCCACATACATCATGAATACATACAGTAAGTAAAATTTACATTTACTCATTTTATGTGCATTGGTGTTTTGCCTGCATGCATGTGTGTATGAGTGTTAGGTCCCCTGGAATTGGAGTTATGACTGTTGTCAGGTATGAGATAGGTGCTAGGAATTGAACTTGGGTCCTCTAGAAGATCAGCAAATGCTCTTAACCACTGAGCTACTACTCCAGCAGATTCTATGACAGTCAGGGATAGTCTCCTCACGTCCTAAGGCGCTCCCCTGAGAAGCACCATAGTCTTCCTGGTTGCTTTTCGTATCCTGCCGTGAACACAGTACCTGTCAGCGTTTTCCCTCCCTTCCTGTAGTAAATGCTGAAGACGATGGCAGCCACCACTACCACAGAGATGAAGAGGAGCAGGACGATGAGACTGGGCAAGTAAACCTGGGCCTCTGTGTTGGAAGAAAGCACAGTGGTACAGGTTAGCCATTTCACCAAATTCAAAGGTAACGTCCCGTAAACCCAACCCAAGCATCAAGACTGTGAGTGTGCGGCAAACAGCAGTGGAGAGCTTCACCCTAACTGCCGATGCTAGGGGAGGAGCTCCATGGCGCCACCCTGACCAGGGCCTCCCCACCCTGGGCAAGGCAAGGCCAGGCCCATGGTCCTATCGGTACTTTAGAATAAGTTCAATATCATCTACCGTCTGTCATGGTCCTCTGAGGTGGTCACTCGACGCCCTGGTCTCCTTGTGCACAGCCCGTTGTTATCCTTCTGTGGCCTGGTTCTTTTGCTACATTAGGAAGGTCTTTCCCCAGTCTGCTCTCTTCTGAGAAGCAGCCCACCCCTACACTGAGCCACTCACCTAAAGCAGCCAGACGGCAGCCTCAGTTAACCAGAAACTTTAAAAACAACATTTAGATGAGCTTAATCTACAAACACTCACAGATGATTACAGAGTCTAAGAAGTTACTGTTTGGCTTGATCCAAATCTCCACATGGGCACCCTCACTATGACTCTCACTCTCTACCATGCATGGGCATTGGCTGTGACGTTTGTGTTTATAGCTTACCCCTAGTTCATTGTAAATAACATACATATATATTTGTAAGTTTATGTATTTATATATAATAAATATATACATGTAAAATAAATATGTATTATAGCTTACCCCTAGCTTAGTGTAAATGTAGATATTTATATATATATTTATAAGTTTATATATTTGTATATAATAAATATATGTATAAATATATAAGTTTATACATGTTTATACATGTTTATAGCTTATCCCTACTCAGTGTAAATATAGATAAAGATGATATGGATGATAGAGAGAGAGAGATAGAGATAGACACAGACATAGGCATGTGAAAGGGACTGGGTCAAATGTACAGCAGACAAAACAAGAAAGAGAAGGTAGAGGAGGGGGAGGAGGAGGAAGGGGTAGGAGGAGGAGAAAGGGGAGGAGAAGGATGAAGAAAAGAGGAGGAAGAGGGAGATGAAGGAAAGAAGGCAAGAAAGAAGAAATGATGGGGAGGGAAGCTGGAGAGATATGTCACAGTTAAAAGCACTGGCTGCTCTCCCAAAGGAAGTGCATTTGATTCCCAGCACCCAGATGGCAGCTCACAACTGTCTGCAACTCTAGTGCTAGAGGCTCCTTCACCCTCTTCTATCGTCCTTGAGCAATGCACAAAGGTAGTGCACAAACTCTTATCTATAACCATAAAATAAAAAATAAATCTTTTAAACGATAAAATAAAAACTGGTGGAAAATGAAACTAATACCAAGATGATAGTGGACAGAAGGAGCAGAAAACACAAGTAAGTCCCCGAAGATACAATGTGCCAGTCACTCTGGAGAGACCCCACAGATACGGCGTGTCACTCTGGAGAGACCCCACAGATACGGCGTGTCACTCTGGAGAGACCCCACAGATACGGCGTGTCACTCTGGAGAGACCCCACAGATACACTGTGCCACTCTGGAGAGACCCCACAGATACGGCGTGTCACTCTGGAGAGACCCCACAGATACAGCGTGTCACTCTGGAGAGACCCCACAGATACGGCGTGTCACTCTGGAGAGACCCCACAGATACGGCGTGTCACTCTGGAGAGACCCCACAGATACGGCGTGTCACTCTGGAGAGACCCCACAGATACGGCGTGTCACTCTGGAGAGACCCCACAGATACGGCGTGTCACTCTGGAGAGACCCCACAGATACGGCGTGTCACTCTGGAGAGACCCCACAGATACGGCGTGTCACTCTGGAGAGACCCCACAGATACGGCGTGCCACTCTGGAGAGACCCCACAGATACGGCGTGCCACTCTGGAGAGACCCCACAGATACAGCGTGTCACTCTGGAGAGACCCCACAGATACGGCGTGTCACTCTGGAGAGACCCCACAGATACGGCGTGTCACTCTGGAGAGACCCCACAGATACGGCGTGTCACTCTGGAGAGACCCCACAGATACGGCGTGTCACTCTGGAGAGACCCCACAGATACGGCGTGTCACTCTGGAGAGACCCCACAGATACGGCGTGTCACTCTGGAGAGACCCCACAGATACGGCGTGTCACTCTGGAGAGACCCCACAGATACGGAGTGTCACTCTGGAGAGACCCACTGTGGACCATACACCACCCCACAGGCTCTGCCCTCCTACCCTTGGGTGGTTTTATCAGTGTCAGGGAAGAGCTGCAGACCACATCTGATTCCGTCGTCCCTTGGTGTGCTTCCATCTTCCCAAGGACGGTGCAGCTGTGAGGAAAGAGCAGGCAATGGCTGTGGCCTGACACTTCTAACTCAAAACCAAAGAAAATATCTCGAGGACCCAGAGCCCCATCTTCTTCAGGAAGGGAAGCCATCAGAGGTGCCTGGAGCACTTGGGGAATACTCTAAGAACTACCAGGAACATAGTGGGAGAGTGTGAGGGACTTCAGCAAGGAGGATTCCAAATGCTGAGAGTTTTGATGAGTATACTTCTAAAGATAAAAATTTCATGTTTTCTCGACCTGAAGCTTGAATAAAATGCATTGGGAAGCAGCGTTTGACAAGAGCCTCCCAAGCCCAGTGTGGTGGTGTACCCCTGCATCCTGACACAGCATAACTAGCCCTTGTCTGAAAGCAGTAAAAGATGGGAAGAGGAGAATAGGCAACCACAGCAGCTCCTGGGATAGGTAAGGTGAGCTTTTAAAGCCTAAAGAATAGATGTGCAACTGAAGACTCTTTACATATATCACTAGTGTTAAACAACGGGATGCAAGGAAGAGTCTGGAAGCCTATTCAACGTAACTTGTAGGAGGTGCCATACATGTATACACGCTATACATCAATCTCTAATTCCAAATCCGATAGTCAGAATGTGAAACTCTTGTAACACTGACATGAAAACCCAATAGGAAATCTGACACCATGTAACCTTAGTACACTTGTAAAAGTAATTTAGACTGGGTATGAACCATGAGAGACAAAGCCACTGGGTTGAGACCTGACACCCCCCCCCCCAAGAGTACACATCAAAATGCTTGGGCATTTGGCTAAGGGATACTCAGTCTGTATCCCACACTATCACTATAAATTTTGTCCCTGCAGAAAACCCAGAACTGCTTACACGCTTGTCAATAGGAGCTTGGCAAGTCAATGCTGGTGCAATTCCACAGTGAGATACATGGCAGGTCTAAGGAGTCAGAGACTCCAACTCAGTGTAGAAAAAAAATCAGGTAAGCTAGTAATATGTGCAAGACCCTGAGTTCAGCCCAAGCAACAAAAATAATAAGTAAATAAGCCTGAAGTTAAAATATTGGTGAAAAGGAGGAATCGAGATGACCATAGACGGGATAAAATGAAGGCCCAGATGAACCTCTGTTATTCAGCATGTGAAGAGCTTCAAGACTATGCAAGAGAGCCCAAGGTGCTTTCAGGGTACACACACTTCTACAGACCGGAAGACTGAGCCAGTGCTGACTGAGTGTCGGGGAGGTGAAGTGGCAACACAAGGTGGGGGCAAGGCTTAGCCAGAGATGCTGTGCCTAGCACACCTGGAGCCCTCACCCTCCACCCGCACTAGCCCACCCACAGTCCACATACCAATAGACGATACATAATTTTCAACTAAATAAGGTTAGGCAAAGGAGAAAGAATCAGGAACTGAAGGTCATATATTTCTGAGTGTAAGAAGTGACACAAAGCCCTGACACACGCTGGGTCCAACGATGCCAGCCTCAGTCCCTACTGTGCACGGACAGAAGCTAACCACTGAATCAAGTCTATAAGAAGCTAACAAGTAACCAAGCAGCCAAGAGGCTAAGACATCCAGAGCTGCTGAGGCTGGTTAGCATTCCTTCTAAGCTCCGCCCAACAATTACTGGCAACAGCCAGGTAGGCCTGGCTTGCTCTAACAGGGGCTGTTTGGCCCCTCCTCGCTCTCTCTGCTCCTCTCTCTGACTCTCTTCTCTCCCTGACACCACCCTTTTCTCCTTCCCACCCTGCCTCCCTCCACGTGTTCCAGGACTCCAGGCCTGTTCTCCCCCTCCCCTTTCCATCTCCTTCTTCCTCCTTCTTCCTCCCCCTCCCTTTCCGCCTCCCTTTCTTTTCCTCTACTCCCTCCTCAACTCCCTTTCCCATGGCCCCAAGTAAACGCTATCCTATACTAAGCCCATAAATGGCTGGTACCTGAGGGGTAAGGGATGCCTTAGCATGGGCCCCCTGAGGAACCCTCCCACCTCATCACATCGTACTCTACTAAACATATCCTGGTTTCTTTTTATAAAACACAACAACTGGTCCTTGGGTGTCTGCACAGTCACTTACTTGGTCCAGGGTTTGCATTTGTCTGTTGACGAAAAGACATCTGAGAAGAAGCCCAGGAGGCAGGGTGTGCACACGGTATCCACGTTGAGCTGCACTGTCAAACAAACAAACAAAAACAGACAAAAAGCAAGGGGACACTTAGAGATCAGTCAGGATGGTGTCGTGTCCCTGGAGTACTACCTCCATGTTCCCCACGTCTGCCTGGCCGGCTGTATCTCCTGCTTTCAGCTCCCCCAGGCTTGGGTGGCAGAAGTGCTTACAGGATTTTGTTCAGAAGCTGGCTTTTCTCATGTCAGGCCACTGAGACTAAAGTCCAGCTAAGGCCAGCTCTGCCTTCAACCTATTTCCTCTTCTGTCTATGTAGCTGGGATTTGCTGTCTGGCTATCTCCAGCCTTCATGGTTGCATTAGTTTTCACCACCAGGAAATGCGGTGCTCTCACTGTGTTTAAGGGAAACCTGTTCTTCCAAATCTAAGCTCACTCTAAAGCCAAGGGTCAGGGAGAGGTTTTTGAAACATTTCCGGTCCCAAGCATGTTGGATATGGGGTATATGATACTATTCACTACAAAGTTATTATTTAAAACCCAGAACAATTGAAACATTTGAATCAACAGTCAACTTCTTAAATAAATGGTGGTACACTGCCACAGTGACATGATCAGCTTCACTTCACTAGGCTAAGGAATATAGCTTACCAACTACATCTCCCCCCCCAAAACAAACAAACAAACAAACAAAACCAACCTTGTCTCTTCCTCCTAAACAAGAATTGGTGTCAATTTTTTCTACCAAGGGCCGACATGACTACCTATGGCCTGTGCTGTAATTGCTCACAGCACAGAAGGAATTACAGACAGATCGTGAAGAAAGTGGACTGGGCTGCAAACACAGATGCAAGGGATGAGAAAGTGTGCGTGTTGCCTCCATCCGCAGTACTCAGAGTAATCGATACTCCTGACCAGAGAGCTCCATTCACTCCCATGCTCCTCTGAAGCTAAATTAGCAACCTCAGAAATGCCTCAAGCTCCCTGTATCTCCCTTCTCCATTGTATCTGGCGCACGATGCCTTGGTGAGCACGAGCAAACAATACTGACTACAATGTGAAAGCAACATCAGGCCATGGGCTGCTGCCAGAGCCATAAATGACTTTTGACATTAGTAGGATTTCTAGACTTATTTTTCACAAATACAAACCTAAAATAAGAAATTAAAATTCTTGGTACCTGCCTGATAGCAGGTAGATGTTTGATTTTCGTCATTTGGCTCAATAAATAAGATATATTGTCACCCTCATATAGCAATGTGACTGGCTTTCAAAGAATTGTAACAATGCCAGGACCAACTGGCATTAATTGACAAAGCATTTTTAAAGATGAACACAGGGGCTAGAGTTTGGTTCCCAGCACCCATGTCAGTGTCTGTAATACCCAGTGGACCCAAGACCTCTGGTTTCCTGGGACACTGGCATTCACACTGCATGCACTTTTAACACGCACTAACAAGAGGAGTCACATTCCTATCTGCTCCAAACCCTGCTGTGGACCCAAGTCTTGGCTGTGCTAAACTGAGTCAGGAGTTGAAATACTGGAGACCACAAAACCGCACACACAGCAGCAGCCTGGTCCCATTTTTCTTTCCCTGCTGGCCCAGAGCAGAAGTGTGGTCGAAGAATGGTACGGGGGCCAGGTCAGCTGTCTTGAATTCAAATATACTGCAAATTGGGACATGAGAAATGGACTCTTTTAGGGCTACAAGAGAGAGTCTCCTGTAGCTAAGGATGGCCCTGAACGTCTGATCCTCCTGCCTTAAAGCCTGAGTGCTAGGATTACTGGTATGTGCCACCATTCTCGGTTTTATCCGGTGTAGGGATCAAATCCAGGGCGTTGAGCACAAAGTTGGCAAGCATTCTACCAACTGAGCTTTGCACCCCCAGCCTCAGGAGTGAACTTCACCTACTGTCAAAAGTGTATCTTTTCCAAGGCTTAAAAGCTAAGAGACCAGTTAGGTCCCAAACCCCAGCCAAAGACCAACTAAGGGGCTTAACATATCAAAGCTGATGCTGGCGGCCAGCAGGCTCTCCCAGCATTCCTCAGTCTGTTACCGGTTCTGACTGGCTGTCATACCTTGCCCACCCCCTGCATTCTCCAGCCCAGGGGCTGGGCTGATCTTTCTCCAGCGTTCTTCCCTGAATAATCAAGCCATTTTTGTTACAGTGTTTCTTTTTACCCTTTAAATCCTGACCTCTTCCCAGTCTCCTGGCTCTCAACTGTCCCCTCTCCTCTGCTCTCCCTACATGGTCATGTCCACTCTGGACTCTCCCAGATGTGTCTGCCTCTGGTTATGCTCTCCCACATATCTACCATATGCCTTCTCCTCCACCATATCTAGGGGCAGTCGTGCCCTTTCTATTCCTTTTGCCCATCCAAGAACACCTTCCAGAAATCCTAACGTTCACACATAGTGCACAAAGGTGGGAAGTCTGTGGCAAGGTCAAGGGCTTTGTCTATTCAAACAGCAGGATTTGGAGGGAGACAATATGGCCAGGAGGACTGTCTTTATGAATTAAAAGCTCAAGTTGACTTTTGAGAGAGAGAGAGAGAGAGAGAGAGAGAGAGAGAGAGAGAGAGAGAGAAAGAGAGAGAGAGAGAGAGAGAGCATGTGCACATGAGTCAGGGCTGATGCAGGCGCCTGCTGAGCTAGCTAGATACATTCTTCCAAGTGGATTCAAATGATTAATATTTTAATTTTCCCAGCCCTTGTCCAAGCATGCTGGCTTTAAAATGACATCTTTGTGTGACAGACTGCCAAGCATACACAGCTGTTTGTTACCCTCTGAAAACCTGCTTTGTAACACTTCCTAGAAGTTGGGAGCGAGACCTCCTCTCAGAAGCACTGTCCTAAGTTGAAAGGATTTCTGCTTCTTTGCTTTCCACAAGGCTGAAGGACACAATGGGGTTCTCAGATGGCTGAGCATTAAAAACAGACCTGGCTTCGTGTCATTGGCGAGCAAGGATGTAGCTCTCGGAAGGTGCTGGGGGAACGGTGCATGAGCCTCAGCAGCTATACGGACAACTCAGAAACCGGAAGTGTGAGTGGACGCTGTGCTAATGCCTGACACTGGTGAGCACTCAGCCCCGGTACAAACACCGGGCAAGCCTACTCTCAAAGTTCAAAAGATGCGAGTTTAAAAGGCATAGAGTGAGCATGGTGGCAGCTTTATCTGGGAGGGAAAAAAACCTTAGTTTTTCCCTGTGAACCCAATCAATTCAGTAATCATCATCATCATCATCATCATCATCATCATCATCATCATCATCGATTTCAAATTAGTGCTTACACTTTATGTGAAGGAATTCAAAGAAGTGATTAGGAAAGACTTCCAAACACAGAAAGGGAGGAAACTCCAGGTGGAAGGTGGGTGAATGCAAACGGGAAAGCAAGTGTGCGAGCGTGGCAACAGTCACATTAAGCCGTTGTGAGGAGAAACTAGCTTTTACACTCTAATGACTGGTGTGCATGACAAAGGTCAGAAGACCTCACAGCTCTGTCTTCTGAAGCTTCCACTTTTGGTTTTGTTTTAGGCAGTCTTTCACTGGCCTGGCACTTTGCCTCTGCTAGTTGGCCAGTTTGCCTCAGAGATCCAAGTATCCTGTCTACTCCTCCTGCTGGAGGTGGGATTAGCATTTACTGTGAGTTTTTGATTCTCACACTCGGGAAGCACTTTACAGCAGAAATATCTCCCAGCCCTCCTTGTTATTGCGGCTGCAGCTTCCCAACAGCTAAGTCTTTAGGAACTCTTTAAATTAGAAATTAATATCTACAGACATCAGTTTACAGTGTGTCCAGAGGTGCGCACCCTCTTCTGAGAGGCTGCGTTCTTTATACCTTGGCGGATCCCTGCACTACACTATCACTAAGTGGGGACCCTCAGGTTTCACATATTGAGGCCAATAGCCACAAAAGGGACAGAGGGGTGAAGGAATTTGGGACTACCCATGTGCTGTTCCAAGCTGGACTAAACTGATGATGGTTCAATTGTAGTTCCTCGGGGACAGCTGGGCTCCCTGAAGCACCCTTGATACAGCCATGACAAATCCCGGAAAGTTAAGAGCAGGGCTCGCGGACAGAGCTCACACCCGCAACCGTGCAGCCATACAGGGATGCTGGGTGCCACACACACAAGTAATCGAGCAGCCGTACAGGGATGTTGAGCTCCGAAGCCCGGTGCGCACTCCGTGTTCCGACGGCAGCACTCGCAGTCTGCGTTCCAGTGGTAGCCCGCCGTGCAGGCACAGCGACGCGGGGCCGTGTGGTTGCCAGGGTCCACCGCCACCAGGGCCTTGCCTGTAGGAGACAAGAGATGATGGGTTCTCCAGCAAGGGGCTGGAGACACAGATGCACTATCTACTTGGTGCACTGTCCCCCTCCCAGTTCCAAACGGCCCACTAGCCAGCTGCGTCTGGCCGCCAACAGGGTGACTCACTGGGTTTGAGGAACTCGGGAGTTCCTTTCCATACTTCCTTATTGGTAGGAAACCGTCCAAAGAGCCTTTTCTTCCTAATAACTCGAAGTTGTGTAGACTGTCTAAACAGTTTTGTGTTGGTAGGTTAATTTATTTGGGGGAAATGCACAGTAGTGTACAGACGCTTGATTTTTGTTGTTGTTGTTGTTTGTTTGTTTTTGGTAAATTCAGATGTCACACAAACTGTTATGCAAAGTTTAGCGAGACACCAGGGCTTTTCTGGAGGTGTGAACCCATCCTGGGGTCCTGAAGGCTCTGGGGTGTTCAGGTAAGTGGACAGAACAGAAGCAGGCAACAAGCCACACTTGAGCAGAATTGAGGTAGGTGGAGCTTGGGGTCTGAGGAGAGGAGTGAAGAAGATAGGAGGGGATGGGAAGGCATGGGAGGGGAGGAGAGGAAGAGAGAGGAGAGGAAGAGAGAGGAGAGGAAGAGAGAGGAGAGGGAGAGAAACACTATAAGAACAAGTCCATGAGGGTTGGTCAGTTGAAGTTAAGAGCAGCCCAGATGGAATATGTTAAATTATAATTCAAGGTTATTAATGGGGAAATAGGTTCTAATAGATTAGAGGGTAGTTATCTGCCCAGCTCCAGTGTTGATTAAGGCTTATAATAATAATAAAAGTTTTGTGCCTTTTATCTAGGAACTGAATTATCAAAGGTGGGATAGGAGTCAACCCATTGAGATTAAATAATTTATACAACAAGTACCCATGTCCTGCAGCTCATTCTTGCCTATAATTCCAGCTCTGGGGGGTTGACACATTTTTTCTGGCCTTCTTGGGCACCTGCGTGTGTGTGTGTGTGTGTGTGTGTATGTGTGTGTGTGTGTGTTACATGCCATCCCCTATACACGCCTACATAATTAAAATGACTCTTGAAAAAGCAAAAACCAACCAAACAGCAACAACATCACTTTGTAAGTGCTGAAAGGCCCCGTCTCATCTGGACTACCTACGTGGCTCTTGTACATTTCCAAGGAGAAAAGAGACAGGGAGCAATCAAAACCTGTCTCTTCCTTCATAGACTCAAGTTATAGTCAATTAAAAAAAAGGACATTCCTATTTTTGTGCTTTTTAGACCCAAGCATGAGCCCCGTTCTCGACTGTACCAAGAGACCAAATGGCGCAGAAACATGTGTGTAGCACATATAAACATACAGGAGCACAGGAACATGTCACTTCTCTGCAAAATCCCTGCAGGATCCTGTGTGAGCATTAGGGAATGAGGGTGGCAATGGTTTAAGAACAGCCTCATGCGCTTGGTGTTCAGTGTTTGGCTGCAACACTGGCAGCAGACAGAATGAATCCTTATTTCTGTCAGACAGCGGTGAGTCAAGGTCATCAGAGGAAATAAAAAGGACTAATCAGAGGCTGGTGCCCAGTGGAGTTTCCGCAGCACTTTCTCCAGCCTAGAGTCCGCTGGCTGTCCCAGACACATTAGAAAGATGATGTTCAGGACTGCTGACTTCCTGATTGTCAGAACAGGAAAATCATGGGAGTCCATGAAGATGCCTATGGTAGTGTTAGAAGATCTGGGTTCATCTCAGAGTGGTTTGATAATATGAACATCAATAAAACTAGTGTCTGCAAAAAGTTGAAGCAACTCAGACACAAGTACATCCATGAGTTCATGCTGATGCAAACGCTTAGAAGTTGAGTGATCCAGCCAGGATTGTGAAAATTACAAGGACTTGGTGTGCCTTTCTGTGTGTGCTGTGCTTCACGGAGACAAAGTACTGACTGTGTGTGCTGTGCTTCACGGAGACAAAGTACTGACTGTGTGTGCTGTGCTTCACGGAGACAAAGTACTGACTGTGTGTGCTGTGCTTCACGGAGACAAAGTACTGACTGTGTGTGCTGTGCTTCACGGAGACAAAGAACTGACTGTGTGTGCTGTGCTTCATGGAGACAAAGAACTGACTGTGTGTGCTGTGCTTCATGGAGACAAAGAACTGGCAGGGAGAGTTTTTATGATGCATCTGGCTAATAAACAGAGAAAGAAGGCAGGATCAAACACCTAATGAAAGTTGATCTAGTCAGGCATGGAGGTACACAACTATAAATGTTAGCATTTGCAAGGCAGAGGCTGAGGCTGAGGCAGAGGCTGAGGCAGAGGCAGAGGTAGAGGCTGAGGCAGAGGCAGAGGCTGAGGCAGAGGCTGAGGCTGAGGCAGAGGCTGAGGCAGAGGCAGAGGTAGAGGCTGAGGCAGAGGCAGAGGCAGAGGCTGAGGTTGAGGCAGAGGCAGAGGCGGAGGCTGAGGCTGAGGCTGAGGCTGAGGCTGAGACTGAGGCAGAGGCAGAGGCAGATGCAGAGTGGCGGAGGCAGAAGCAGAGGCAGAGGAAGAAGCAGACGCAGAGAGGCACAGGCAGAGGCTGAGGCAGAGGCAGAGAGATAGAGGGAGAAGCAGAGGCAGAGGCAGAGGCAGAGGCAGAGGCAGAGGCAGAGGCAGAGAGACAGAGGCAGAAGCAGAGGCAGTGCCAGGGCCAGAGGCAGAGGCAGAGGCAGAGGCAGAGGCTGAGGCAGAGGTAGAGGCTGAGGCAGAGGCAGAGGCAGAGGCTGAGGCTGAGGCAGAGGCAGAGGCAGAGGCAGAGGCTGAGGCAGAGGCAGAGAGATAGAGGGAGAAGCAGAGGCAGAGGCAGAGGCAGAGGCAGAGGCAGAGGCAGAGGCAGAGGCAGAGAGACAGAGGCAGAAGCAGAGGCAGTGCCAGGGCCAGAGGCAGAGGCAGAGGCAGAGGCAGAGGCTGAGGCAGAGGTAGAGGCTGAGGCAGAGGCAGAGGCAGAGGCTGAGGCTGAGGCAGAGGCAGAGGCAGAGGCAGAGGCAGAGGCAGAGGCAGAGGCAGAGGCAGAGGCTGAGGCAGAGGCTGAGGCAGAGGCTGAGGCAGAGGCTGAGGCTGAGGCAGAGGTAGAGGCTGAGGCAGAGGCAGAGGCTGAGGCTGAGGCAGAGGCAGAAGCAGAGGCAGAGGCAGAGGCTGAGGCTGAGGCAGAGGCAGAGGCTGAGGCAGAGGTAGAGGCTGAGGCAGAGGCAGAGGCAGAGGTAGAGGCTGAGGCAGAGGTAGAGGCTGAGGCTGAGGCAGAGGCAGAGGCTGAGGCTGAGGCTGAGGCTGAGGCTGAGGCTGAGACTGAGGCAGGAAGATGGAGATCAGGCTACATAGGAAGCCTCTATTTCTAAAATAAACCAAGACATATGGGTGTAGCTTAGTAGGAGAGTGTCCCTGGCATGTGCAGGCCTTAGGGTTGGTCCCAACACTGGGGATAAAGATCCAACCCATGCTTATCAGTGGCTAATATTATAAAAATAAATTTCCCAATGTTATTCAGAAGAACTACACTATGGATAAAGGGGTTTTGCTAGACCCTAGCCAAAATAAAACAGAATTCTGTCAACCTTCTAGATTTAATATGAAATATACAAGAAATACCAGAGAAAGAATATGATAAATGACACTAAGAGATACAACCATGAAATCCACACTGGAAACTCCGCTGGAGAAACATGGTGATTGATGGCTTAGTATGCAGAATGGAAAAAGGGGAGAGAGAAAAGCCCACAACTTCTTGGGAGATCCGTGAGACATATTTTGATACTTATTTCTAAAAATGAGCTATTGTTTGCTTGCTTGTTTGTTTGTTTGTTTGTTTGCTTGCTTGCTTAAATGAAGCTAAGTGTGCAGATGCATTCCAATAATTTCAGCCCTGTCAAGCTGAGGCCGGGGTAGTTCCTTGAGTTCAAGACCAACTTGAGCTACAGAATGAGATCCTGACTCAAAGCATTTTTTATTATCCAGCTCTGCGGCCCAGAGTTATGGATCCTTGTGAGGCACAGACTGTGCCAACAGAGTATGAGCTGTCTCACAGACGGGTTGCCAGCCAGAAGCTCCGTCTGAGTCCTGTCTCTCCTAGCTAATCCCGGAGAACTCCCACAATCTCATGACTTCAAGTCTGTAGCTTTAAAATGGGACAAGCATACGAGTAGGGGAAGATGAACTGACACAGACACACCGAGCACTGTGGGGACATTTTGTCAATGGCAAGATGTGGTCACAATTAAAGTACAATGTAAATTTTAACCTGAGGCAATGGGGACATAAAACATGAGCAGAACCCCTTCTGACACCATTCAATGGAAAAGCAGTGGGCATATTTGAAAAGCTTCTGTGGAACAGATTTAAGGAACAAAAGACGGAGAGTACACATCCACACCGCCCGTGACTCATCAGTGTGACACACCCACCTGCATCACAGACTTTATGCAGCAAGCATTTATCTTCTTCATTCCAGGTATCCAAGTATTCATCTGGGCCACAGGGCAGACACACACTGTCGGAGGTGGGAGTGCATTTAGAAGACAGGTACTTTCCTTAAATTGAGAAGACAACGTACCAATCAGAAACAAAACAGTGACAAGGGCTGTGCCAATCAAAACTAAACAAGATGCTAAGCGTGTGCGAGAACCTGGATTAAAACCCCAGCCACAAATAAAGAAATTCACATCAACCTGCCAGTCCGACTCCCAGAACCATTCATCCGGGACGCCCTCTAAGACAGGGTAACGCAGAGACAAGGGCACCGAAGGCAGTGAGTATGGTACCCTGGGCTCCTCAGCCTCTGCTGGCTGAAATATTCAGTCCCAGGTTTGCTGGACCTAGTGTTACTTCCTCATGGATTTTTTGGTTACTGCAGTAGTCTCTTAGCTTGTCTCAAGAAACAACCCATCGTTCACACTCCCAAACTGGTGACTGAGAAGAACTCTGCAACCAGCCTGTGCCCTGCAGAACTTTAGGGCTTCGTTGAACTGGACCAAGAGAAGAGGACTACCTTAGGGGACTGGTCTTTCCCTTCCCTCTTCAAATTCTCTGCTCTGTCTCCAAGAGCAAGAGAAAGTGAGGACCTCGCAGGCTGGACTCCACCGAGCCACACTCAGGGAAGGTGGCATTCAGCCCCCTTTGTCCTTTTTGGTTGGTATTCAAGAGGTCTGTCAAGAGTTAAGCAATTCCAGTTTATTTATTCCAAAACAAGACTTCTGTGCACACGATTTGAAGTGTCAATCGCACTTCGTGTTTGACTAAGAGGTGACTTTAGGAAATATTGCCTTCTCGGGACAAATCGAGGACCAGTTTCTGAAACTGGCTTGGATTCATAAGTGATGATATGTCCCGAGGGAACGCATTCTGTCTTCCGAGTGGTAAGGGTCACTGCATACCATTATCATAAGCTAAAATGTGGAGGGTACCTGGTTCGCATCTGCTGCAACACCGTCCAAGATGCTCATAGTGCCTCTCCTGGGTGCACGGCAGAGTGACTTGGAGGGTCACCTGAAAAGGAAAGCGACATCAGGAGGACATTGTACACAAGTTATTTCTGGGCAGGGCTCGAGAGACAGTTCTGTGGCTAGGACTTTGCTGTCAAGGCTGGCAACATATGGTAAAAGTCTGTCCTCCGAGCACCACACTTCTCCTGTGTCAGTGGGACACATGAGCTCATACAGGAATATAAGGAGCCAATCTATGCGTCTGAGTGCTGGCTGCTAGGGTGCGTGAACACCTCTCTGGCAGACGTAACAGGAAGCGCTCAGTTACAAACCAAGGGTGGGAGCCCCATCTCTGTGAGAAATGAAACAGGCTGGGGCCAAAGCTGGGATTGCCTAACTCCCAGACACCCAGGCACCACTGGGTATCTCAAAGGGTGGGAACGGTGGGGGCCCACAGGCAACGAGCCTGGTGTGAGAGGGAACTCCTGCTTAGCTCAGGGGTCAATGTCTGTCCCCGGCAGAGGGGCCTTCTGCAGGAGGTGTAGGCGGCAGCTCTGTATGACAACCTCCTCCCTTCCCCTGCCCCATGGTGGTTCCTGATGAGTCAGTCAGTCTTTACTTGTCCAAACTGTTTATTGGTAGTGGAAAAGAGATGCATACGACTTATTTAGAGTGGACCAGAGATTAAATACCTTTTTCAGGAAAGAGAAGGAAAGTGTGTTGGATAAATGCTCAGACACCATTTGTATGGAGAGCTCTGTGTTCTCTCCTATGTGACTAGTGGTCACAATCCTCATGTGGGGTGCTGTGGTCACATATTCCAGGACAGGAACCGGGTTGGGAGTAGGTGAAATGCCTATCACTCTCAGATATGAGAATTTACTGGGGTTTCTGAATCTGCTCAACCTTCCCAGTTTCTGTTTGGTGACATGGTTCCACTTACCCCACACCAATTCTGTGATTAAACCAAGGGATTCACTGTTATAAGCTCCCTATGACAGCTAGAGGCTGTTAAGCACTGCTCACCTTCCAGAATACCAGAACATTGGAAAGGTGTAGACAGCAAAGACATGTAGGTACTTTGAGGGTTAAGCCCAACTGCCTGTTGCCTCATGGAATCCAGCTTGCACCCTCAGAACTTCTGTCTCCATTCCAGGCTTTATGGTTTGAAGCCGACGGGCTCCCTCAGTGCTTATGCTTGACCTTACATCCTTCCTCCAGAGAGCTCCATCTGGGGAGTTGGTGGAATCTTGAGGAGGTGGGGCCTAGTTGGCAGAAGTTAGTCACCAGAGCAGCCTCTGAAGGGTTTCCACTTCTCTTCCTGGCTGCTGTGATGTAAGCACCCTGCCAAACATGTCTGCCTCCGTGAACTCCCCCCCCCCCCCCGCTATGATGGAGTGAGCCCTCTGAAAGCAGGAGCCAAAATGAGTCTTTCTTCCTTTGGGTTGTTTCTGTTAGGCGATGTGGTCACAGAAAGATGAACATAACTGATACATGCTCTAAAATTGTATGATTCTAATATACAATACAAGATGACCATGTCCCCAGTGGTGAGCACGACACCTTAGAGCTATCTCCTTCACCTTCCTCAGCGGCAGAAGAAGGCATGTGACAAGCAGGAATACACTGGAGAGCCAGACAGCGAACAGATCCCCACATTGCATGCCCACCACACGTCAGCCTTCCTACCTGCTCCAGATAACGGTACAGACTCTGCCCAAGGAGTTTACTCTTAAATGATAAATACATACTGTGGCAGGTGCTACGGAAGCAGATGAGCCTGACAGTAGCAGAGGAAGGCCAGAGAAGTTCTCAGGGAACCAGTGAGTGAGCTTTGCAATGTAGAACATCACATGGATAAGGACATAGAAATTGGAGGGAGGGAGGGAAATGGAGCAGGGACAGCTTTGGGAATTTGTTCAATAGACACAGGGAGGTCTAAAGAGGGCCTGGAGAGGCTGGGGGAATATTAGTCTATATGAAGCTCGTGTTAGCAGAGGAAAAGTGGGAGACGAGCCTGACATGAGGGATCCTAGATGCAGTAGTGGCATAGCTGCAGTGAAAGTAACCAACCACTGTCTGATTGGATTTGAGGCCTGCTGAATATGGGAGATACTCAGGCTTGCTAGTGTAAATTCAGTCCAGGGTTGGTGACTAGAAAGACTACAGGCTCCAGGGGAGAACCTTCAGTTTTCATTCTGTTAAATGGACATGTGGTTGAACTGTTCCCGTTTATAGCCATACACTGGCCCAGCTCTCAGCTTCTTATTGCAACAGGCAACAGCTAAGGACGGCGTCCATAAGTGGTTGCAGTACGGAGACTATAGGATAGAGGACTGCTCAGCTGACATCTATGTCACCCTTTCCCAGGAGGAGAGGGACTTGGAAGACCCGCCTCTAGACATGGCATTGGCTCTCCCATTCATGAACTCACTGTAGTCGTGGTTACCCACAACAAGACCTAACCTGATCAGACTGGGGCTGACAGAGTTCATCAAGGAAAGGTGGATAGTTTGTGAGACCCCACCCTTCCTGAGAGTAAATGATGACAAGGGAAGGGGAGTCACTTTTGGTTTGTTTGCTTTTGAGACAGGATCCTTTGTGTAACAGAACCCTGGTTGTCCTGGACTCGATTTGTAGATCAGGTTGGCCACGGAACTCACAGACATCTGCCTGCGCCTGCCTCCTGAGTGCTGGGGTTAAAAGTGTGTGCCACCACACCAAGCCCCTGGGGGAGTCGCTTTCTTTAAGGGTACAGCCACTGATAAGCTACCCAAGTTCCAGTCCATAACCACCTATGTCCAGGCAGCAACCGTAACTAAACCTGGTGGGTCACGAATACAAAAACACAAGAAGGTAGGCTGCATGCTCATCAGGCAGCAGGGAGGGGGTTCATGAGGTAGAAATGACTGGACTCCACTACACACATGCATGAAACCACCAAAGAACATCTAAAGAGAGAAATAGATGATAATAGAAACAGTGATCCTTGTCAGTGTCAAGGATAGTGTTTATCGGCCCATTAGCCAGCTTGGAAGAAAACGGGAGAGGTGATAGGACTAGGAAGATGCCAGCTACCTTAATGTTGCAATTTTGAAATACGTTTTATAGAGAAAAACATGAGCCCGAGGGCTGGCTGAATGGAGTGTGGGAAAGCATCTCTCTGACCTCAGGGAGCATGCTGAGTGAGAACACGGGGAAGGCTGGTGAGGGGAGGGGTGGAGAAGTGCTTGCTTCTAGGACTTGCTACCACTCTCCTAGGGTTATATTAACTGGGTCTTCCCCAACAGTCACCTGGTGATGGGGCCTTCAGGCGTCACAGCAAGCCCTGGAGAGCTTACAAGAATGGCTGAGAAGTCTCATTTCTCCTTTGGGCTCTCTTGGTCCTTCTTCTTTTATAGGATTCCGTTTCCTGGAGGGAGCTGTGGCTTTTTTATAGGTCCCAATGGCTCCCACAAGACGGACAGGCAGAGGCAAATAACAAAACTGGATGTGGCTGGTGCAGACTTCATCTGACAGGATTTGTCTGAGCCTAAGGATGTGACCACTTATGCACACTGACGACAAGATGTGTGGGCAGGCTGTACTTCAGACGACAAGTGTTATCAATCACGTCTGACCCATTAAGAAAGCAGCATTAGTGTCTGTCAGATAAGCACACACTTCGCTTGGGTGACGCTCACAGAAAGGTACTTTTTGGGGGAATTTGACAGAGCCAAAGCAAACTGAGAAAACTGCTCAGAGGCACTAGGGTGGTCCTGCCTGAGCTGGACTCCACAGCCCGTCCGCTGAACACCGTCCGGCAGAATGGACTTGACTTCACCTCTAAGATGCAGCTCTGATGCTCTCACCATCCAGGGCCAGCTCTAGCTCAGGATTTACCCCACTTCCCTCATGCACACAAAAATCACTGCTTTCCAAAGCCTCCACGGGATGCAACTCTAAAACAGGTCCTCACAAGTTATGCCTTCAAACCCATTTCTCTCCCCCAAATGCTTGCCTTCCTATAGTTTTATACCCACGTGCATTTTCTCTCAAAAATAAGGCATTATATAATTCACACATCACAAATATAACCCTGTGAAGATTACCAGACATGATTTTAGCGTATTGGCACAGGCATATAGGAACCACAGCTGTTTAATTCTAGTATATGTTTTTCCTATATAGACCTAGCTACACTAGAACTTGTTATGTAGATGAGGCTGGTGTTTAATTCACAGAAATCTGATTTCCTCCTCCTCCTCCTCCTCCCCCTCCTCCTCTTCCTCAGTATTAGGATGAAAGGTATGCACTATTTAGTCCATGTAACCCCCTGTTTTATTTTATTTGTGTGTGTGTGTGTGTCTGTGTGTGTGTGTGTGTCTGTGTGTGTATCTGTGTGTGTGTCTGTGTGTGTGTCTGTGTGTGTGTCTGTGTGTGTATCTGTGTATGTGTCTCTGTGTGTGTCTGTGTGTGTGTCTGTGTGTGTGTACATGTGTGTGTCTGTGTGTGTGTCTGTGTGTGTGTGCATGTGTGTGTCTGTGTGTGTGTCTGTGTGTGTGTGTCTGTGTGTGTGTCTGGTGTGTGTGTCTGTGTGTCTGTGTGTGTGTGTCTGTGTGTCTGTGTGTGTGTCTGTGTGTGTCTGTGTGTGTGTGCATGTGTGTGTCTGTGTGTGTGTGTCTGTGTGTGTGTGTCTGTGTGTGTGTGCATGTGTGTGTCTGTGTGTGTGTCTGTGTGTGTGTGTCTGTGTGTGTGTCTGTGTGTGTGTCTGTGTGTGTGTCTGTGTGTGTGTATCTGTGTGTGTGTCTGTGTGTGTTTATCTGTGTGTGTGTGTCTGTGTGTGTGTCTGTGTGTGTGTATCTGTGTGTGTGTGTGTGCGTGTGTGTGTATGTGTGTATGTGTGTGTGTGTGTGTGTGTGCGCGCGTGTCCGCACGCGCAGGTGTCTTCCAGTTAAACATCTGGGTTCTCCATCTTACCACTGACTGCACTGCTCACCAGCAGAGAGCAAAGCCCAGCCCAGATCCTCGGGGCCCCTCTCAGCAGCAAGCCTGCACTTGCCTCCAGCTGTCCAGAGCTAGGGCAGGACTCAAGCAGGCCTGGTAGTCAGAGGGCAGCTAATACTATTGGTTGTGATGCTACTGATGTCACAGCTTATAAGAGCATTTTCCTGATGCAGTGTGACTTGAGGAGTTCCCCAGGGGATGGTAGGCATCTGGCTCCTGGTGTTAACGGCCGACGCCCATAGCCGGCTCTTTCTGGTAAAGGTGCCGGATGCCTTGGGAAGTAGGTCTTTCTGGATGACTGGGTTGAGAAGTGCACACTCTGCTTCTCTAGATCTTCCTCTGTCTACTTTTACTGTGCTCCATTTCCTTCTAAAACCCAGAGTCAGAGGTTTGGGAGCACAGCTGTCTCCGTGACTCAGGCCAAGCCCAGTTACACCTTATAAAGCAGCCATTTCTTGAGGAAGGATACAGCCTTGTGTGTGATAAAAGTGAAGAGGCAGCCGCACACCTCAGTACAAGCCTCCGCCCACTTCCGCCCACGTCAGTCAACTGCTCCCTTTATCTCCCCACACACAGCCAGGGTTACCTTTGCTTGTTTGGTGACATCCTTCTGGGACTCAAGAATTGTGACCTGTGACCCACTTGGGAGACCGAGACACTCATAACTACTGCCCCAGGGTCATCGTTTGCAGTGAGTTGTACGGGGGTATTTAGGGGAATGCAAACTTTCTAAGAACTTGTCATTCTTAGAAATCTAAAAAAAGAAAAAAGAAGAAAAAAAACACACTAGGCAGTGTAATGAGAGGGCCATACTGTAATCAATAAGCTAGAAAGTTGTATTCGGTTTATATAACAAATATCTGCTAACCTTAAAAAAGAAAAACAAAAAACAACAACAACAAAAAAAAACACTTGTCTTGACTTCACAACGAATATTAGAGTCTGAACACAACGAATGCGCAGATGAGTGACCATGGCAAGACGGTGTACTGCATGCTGGGTTTCCTATCTCACTCCACATGTCTGTGTGTGCGTGTGCGTGTGCGTGTGCGTGCGTGTGCGTGTGTGTGTGTGTGTGTGTGTGTGTGTGTGCTTTTGTATCACAGCAGACACAGGCTGGTATTTGGCTTAACAACTGACAGAATCTTCTAGAATAAATATGCCCACAGTCTGTGCAAGGATTGGGAAGAGACAGTAAATGATAATTAAGTTTCTGGGGGCCACAAGGTGGCTCAGAGTGTAAAGACGCTGCCACGCCTGGTGACCTGAGCTTGATCACCAAGTTGGGGAAAGAGAAGCAACGTCTCCAAGTTGTCCTCTGTGTCTCTACACACGCTCTCGCACACACGCACACTAAATAAAGACGTGTAATGAACATTTTATGGCCCCTCGCAATAAAGCCATAGCTGAAAAAACGTGCTTCTGTCAGGGAGCCAAGAGGACCTGTGTATAGAATCTCTCGGGAGGGCTGTCTTAAATGTCTATTTTCTTCAGGCTGTTAACCAGCCCAGCTGTAGGGAAAGTCATTATGGGTACTAAAATTACTTTCTCCCTCCAGTGAAAATTCACAGTGTTATAGACCATTGCAGAAGGAGGCTTGACCCTCCCTGTCAAGTCAGTGGGAAAGAACCTCACCCAGGACAGATGGGGGGTTTTCCATAGACTGTGTTTTATAAAATGTCATCCATCTGTGACTGTATTTGAGAATCTGGTCATGATTTCAGAAAGGAGGGCATCAAATTTCTAAATGCTATGGTTGAACTAAACCATGTAGGTTATTTTATTTTTGTTTTTTTAAAACGAGTAATTATTAAGAGAGAAAGTAACACTTTGCTTCATCATCCTTCCAACCTGGGGGGGAAATCCTTCCATAGGCCTGTGAGGTTGCATGCCCAAAACAAACACAAAAATGGAAGGCAAGAATTGTCCTCTGCCCCTCGTGCCTGAGTGATGCACCCTCCTCCACATGAGACATTCAATTTTTAAATAAAAGTTTTTTTAAAAGTCCTCTCTGGGCATTATTGGGACTGATCCTACCCTGAACAGAACACAAACAAATCCGCACATGCAGACGACTGGAGAATGTCCTACTGTGAAAGGCTCTGCTCTGAGAAAGTCCTTCTCCCTGAACCACCTGTCCTGCTCTGCCCCTGACAGAGCACCAAAGTCAGCATTTATGATGCAAGCAACCCACACACAAATGTTCTCAGTTCTCCTTTCTCTTTGGGTGTTTCTTTGTTTAGCCCTGACGGGTCTGGAAGTCACTATGTAGACTGTGAGGTCTCAGACCCAGGACAGAAGGCTAACTGAAGTGTCCATCAACATCAAGGCAGACCTGGGCATCAGGCTCTCCCAGCATCCCTCAGTCTCAACCTGCTACCTAAAATGACTGGCATATCACACCACCTACCCTACCTTCTCCAGCCCAGCGGCTAGGCTGTCTTGCAGCACCTATTTAATCCAGCCATTTTGGCTACCTGGCCCTTTTTGTCTATTCTCACCCTCCTGGCCTCTCGGTTTGTCTCTCCCCTCCCCCTCCTCACCTGACCTAGTTCAGTCTGGTCATGCTCACTCTGGACTCTCCCAGATGTCCCTGCCTCTGGCCATTTATAAAAACTTTTCCTCCACCAAAGCTTTGTATTTCTTTATGTCCTTTCCTTTTCTTTCTTTTTCATTCATAGACTAGGCTGGAGGAGCCTCTCTGAGCTCTGCCTGCCTCTGCTTCACAGGTGATGGGATTAAAGATAAGCCAGCTGCTCTCATTCCTCCTTGCTTTCTGTTATCTTTTCCTCTGCCAGCTGAGGGGACAGCCAGGGACGACAAAGTGTCTCCTCACAAGCAGATCTATTGATAAGCCAGCATGCACACCCTCTGCCTGAGATGGCCAAGTGGCCCTCTAGGTTTGCCTTCTTAGTGGCTTGCTCTGGAAGTTTCCACTGCCTTCCTGTTTCGTTCAGTTTTTTTGGTTTGTTGTGGTTGTTTTTGCTTGACTATTTGTATTCTTCGCAATGCTATGGATGGAGCGCAGCCTCTGGAAGGCCAAATGGGTGCCTCGGACTTTAGCCGGGTTTGTCCCATGTTGGTAGCACCACTTGTAGGGACATGGTGGGGGGCCTGCGTCAGCTCTGTCACAGAGCTTGACTGCTTGGGGAGGCAGGAGGTGGGAAGTTGACTGTGCTTACCCCACACCATCTCAGGGCAGGTGTCCAGCCCTAGGGAAGCTTCAGGACAAAACTCCAGGTCTGGGGAAGGGCAGTCTGAGGCACAGGACACAGCTGGAGCTGGCTTGGGGGTCCCTGAGCCTGCAAGGAGGCCAGGGCTGTCTGGTTCTCAGGCCCTTGGGCATCCAGGTGCCACTGGGATGCCATGGAAGAGCTGAGAATGGAGTGGGGGCCGAGGGGCTGGGTCTAGCCTGGGGCTGGGGGAGGAAGAGGGGAGCTCTGACTGGTCCTGAGGGGAGAGTCCTTGGCTTGGTTTGGCTTGGTGGTGGCCATGGCTGGGGGCTGGCAGCACAGAGAGGATTTCCTCTTGAGATTAGATGGCAGCTCTGTAGGAGAAGGGCTTCTCTACAGCTCCTCACAACTACCGTCCCTTCAGGGTCACAGGTTGAGCCTGTTAGTTCAACCAGGAATCAGGGTGTCTTTCATAGGTTATAGTGACAGAGGCCTGCCTGGTCAGAGGGCCTCTAAGGGTATGCTTGGTGGTCTTGGAATGGGCTTCCAATTTGGTCTGGACAGAACAATGCCCAGTGTTACATTTCTATAATTTGAGGATTAAAAGGGCAAAAATTAAAAAATTCTTAACATGTACAACACTGCTCATAATTCTGTCCATCCTGCTGGCCTGACAGTTGGGTGCAGTAAACCAGGACAGTGACTCCACGAAAGCCAGTGGCAGCAGTCCAGAAACCGTCCTTTCCAGTAGGTGGTGGGAACAGAATTGCTTAACAGCCGTTGCATTGGGTCTGATTGCCACGGACCAGTATTTCCTTGTACACCTGAGCAGACTTGCTGGTATAAATTACCTCCACCCACCCTTCCCTGTGATGGCAAAAGTAAGGCGTGTCACCAGAGGAGGAAAGAAAAGTCCTGAAGACTTGAGGGCGTCCCTGTGTGCACTCACTTCCCCTAACATGGTTCCAAAACACGGGGGCTGTAGAACCAGGCAAAGACTCCTGCTTTACAAAGCATGGTTACAAAGCAAGAGGTGCAGCTTCATGGGGCTGAGCTGTGACATGTTTCCCTGAGATCCTCATGAGTGGCCCAAGTCACGTGTCGTTTTGTGCCAGGGGTTCAGTCAGTTGCGAGAGAGTAACTTGGTGTGGACACGAGTTTATCCAGTGTATCTGCCAATAAAGCTGCTGCTTGATTCTTTCTGCTCTTGACTCTTCAAATAGGACATTGACCAAGTTCTGATCAGGTCCCTAGCTTTATGGTCTCGCTTTAAATAAACTTTTAAGTCGATTCCTCGGTCTTACGGATGTGGAGAAAAGAGAAGACTCGATTTCTTTTGTGTAAACAAAAACTGCATTTTCCATTTCTGAAAAGCATTGAAGAGACACCCCTGGAAACCATGCCATAGACCTAACACAGCAAAAGCAGGGAAGCATCTGGAGATCTCTGGAATACTCCCAGAGTGCACTCCACCTGAGAGAACCTTCTGGGAATTTGGAGTCCCAGGATGTTGCAGCCTGGTACAAAAGAAGTAGATTTGGGGGGTGGGGGGAGCTGGGGATGCAGCACAGTGGTAAGAGCAAAGCAAAGCTCTGGCTTCCAGGCACAGTACTACAAACCCCCCAAATATAGAGAATTCAACCACTCCCTGACTGTTCACAAATAATCCATTTCGAATAAATACATTTTGACTCAACTCTTGAATGAAAATCTCCTACTCAAGTGTGACTCAAGTATTTGTGTGAAGCACAGTATGGAAAGAACTTTGTTTGAGAAGGTTGTGAAGGGGAGTGTGACCCCCCACCCACCCTGTAATTACCCTGATCCTAAATTATTTAGCCAGAATGCCTTTGATGAATGCGTGTCCAGGGCTGACCTTCAAGACCTCAGCTTGGAGGCCTTCCATCCCCGCTGCGCAGCTCCTACCGGTGGCACGAAAAATTACAAAGACAACTGGTTTCTCCCCACATACAGACTATGTAGAGGGGCAGGGCAATCGTTTATATATTCTCTCTACAAATAGTAAGAAAAGGCATTCTGTTGCTGCTGATTTATTTTTGTTTTTTAATTTAATTTTGTCTTTTAATTTAATTTTGTTTTTTATGTCTGAGTTTAATCTAGTCTAGGTTTAGCAAGAGACCACCCTCTCTTTTATAATCTGTTACCACCCCATGGCCAAAGGCATCTGTGCTGAGCTCTCAGTATTGGCTACAATCATGACTAAATGACAGGCAGGCCTGTCTCTGCCCTCACAGAGCTTTCTTACCAGGTAGCCACAGGCACAGGGCAGGAAGGGAAACTAGTGGAGAGTCCCCACAACAGCCAAGCACTGGAGACATCCACTAAGCTTGCCCAAGACGCAAGGGGAAGGAGAAAGGCACGGTCCAGGCATGGCTGATTGGGTAGGTATGTGCCGGGAGCAGGAGGAGGGAAGCGGAGGCTGATGGGGAAGACAGATGCAGGCTGAGCCTGGAAGGAGAATACATAGGATACTTGGCCTTCCAGGGAAGGGCTGCAAAGGCAATATTGGGGAGAGAGGAGAGTCTCTTGAGTAACTCCTTGAATCACATCATGAAGGCTACTAAGACACAACAGGCAGCAAGTTGGTGGCGGTACTTCTGGACAGCTAAAGAATTAGGATCCTGAGTTCTGGGGGAGAGAGGGGGGGGGAGAGCACAAATATTACAACTGTCTTGTATTATGAAATGCAGGACCTGGTTCTTGTGTTTGTCCTTCCTCTGCTGTTCTAAACACCTTAATTTTTAGGAAACTGTGTTTTATGAAGCAGGCTGAGCTGCTCCGTGAAGATGCTTCACTCCTTTCTCTAAGCCAGTAGAGGAGGAACAGAAGAAAGGGATATCCTAGAGAGTCAGGGTATCTTTAAAACAAGACTTACGGCATAGAAATAAAGTCATCATAAAGTAAATACAAATAAAGGGTGTTTTTAATCGTGGTGAAATAAAATTTTCCATTGCCATTTTAACCACTTAAAATGCACAGTCATTGCCACTTACTAAAATTGGCATTGGTATAACAGTATCCAACAATAGTCTACCTTTTCCCAGAACATTTTCATCTTCCCAAAGAGAACCACTATAACCATAAAGTAGTACCTCCTCACCCTCTTCCACCTGCCTCACAACATCTTCCATAGACATGGAAACATGCAATGTCTACTCTTAGGTGTCTGCCTGTTGTCACTCAGTATATGGGCAAGGCTCGTCACATTGTATCATGTACCACAGTATATCGGCAAGGCTCCTCACAGTGCATCATGTACGCAACCTCACTTATATGCCTAGATAGTATTCTACCACATGGATATGCCACATTCTGCTTACTCACCCATCCGGTGATGTCTATTTGGGCCTTTTCTACCTTTTGGCTACGTCAGCAACACTCTAAAGAACAATGACACACACATATAGTTGGGGTTGTTTTCAATCTTTTAGGAGTGTAGCTGGAGATCACATCATCATAAATCATGAGTCACATGACTCGAGGCTTAGCTTTCTGAAGAGTTCCCACACGGCCTGTCTCATCTTACATCACACCAGCAAAGGGTTCTAGCTTCCCCGTATCTTCAACCATTTGATTTGTTATTTTTCTGCTCTTGTGTTGTTATAGTTTGTTTTCTGTTGCTATAAGCACCATGACCAAAAAGCAACTTAGAAGAGGGAGGGGTTTACTTCAGTTTATAACTCCTAAGGACACAGCCCCTCATCAAGAGAAGTAGGATCTCAAAGCAGAAACATGGAGGCAGACGCCATAGAAGAATGCTGCTTGTTCTCTGGCTTACTCTCAAACTTATGCTCAGCTCACTTTTTTATGTTACCCAGGATCATCCGCTTAGAGATTGTGCCACCCACAGTGGCATTAATCACAATCAAGGCAATCTCGCTCAGACCAAACCAACTTTCTAGGTGAATCCAGGTTGCTTAACTTGACAATAAACCAACCAACACAATCCACCCTTTGTCAGCTTGGCACATCACTGTTAAACCTTACCCAAGACTTCATGTTGCTGTCATAATATAGAATACATACAGTACAACTCTAAAAGTCCCACAGTCTTTTAAATTTCCAACATTTTTAAATCCCTAAGGTCTTTTTAAGAATTTAACATCTCTCAGATGTAGGCTCCTTCAAAAAATAATAAAATACACAGTTTCATATTCCTAAACAGAAAAACTGAGGCATAGAAACAATCAGATTTAAGTAAAACCCCAGTATAAACCCAGATTCCAACATCTGGAACTCATTCATGGTCTTCTGGCCTCCATGGGCAGATGCCTCAGTTCTGCAGCTCTCCCAATGGCTGCACGCACAGCTTGAGTCAGGCTCTGCTCAACTCTACTTCCACAACTCTTAGCAGATACCCATGGTCCCAGCATCTCCTAGGATCTCCATTTGTGACCAAGACTGTGCCTTCACCAGAGGCCTTTCCTGGCCTCTCTTTGGTGACTCTGCATCAGGAATGTGCACCCTTGCTTTTCGAGCACATTAGCTGTTGCCACTACCTGCACACCACAGGCATGCCATGTCATTTTCTTTACCGGGCAGGAATCACAGCCTCCGTGTTCTGGTTTGAAGGCGATTGTTCCTGCCAAACTCACCTGAGGCTTAATCCTCCAATATAACTTTCTTTTGGGAAGAAGGTGAGTGACGGCGCCCTTTGTGAAGATGCTAACACTGGTTCACCTCAGTGGTTTGGGTCTTATGGGAACAGATTAGTTCTCAAAACAGAAGGCTGCTACAAAAGCAAAGCCTGACCCCCTCTGGGTCTCTCTCACTGTAGGGCCTCCCCTGAACACACTTGATCCTCACTGCTTTTGAGCACTTCCTGACTATGGGATGTCAGGTACATTGCTAGGATACAGCCAGAGGGGGAGGTGTCATTTCTAGCTACCAAAACCATGAACCAAGTGAATCTTTTTCCATATAAGGTTCCCAGACTCAATCATTTCCTTGGAACAACACAAATGGACTAAGATAAACTGCCACACATTTTTATATCTTAACTGTTAATCATGACAAAATACACATAATACAAAATTGTCTATCTCAACTATTCTGCCAAAATGTTTTCATGAAAAATATATCATGCACAGAAAAAAAAAATCTGATGTCACATTTGAATTTAAAAAATAAATGCTTACAATGAGTTAATGTAACCTACCACAGGTCTTAATGCAATGATGTGGTTTTAATGAAAACAGCCCCATAGGCTCATATGTTTGAACTTGGTTCCCAGTTGGTGGAATGGTTTGAGAAGGATTAGGGAGCATGGAGCTATTGGAGGAGGTGTGTTGGTGGGGGTGGACTTTGAGATTTTTAAAAGCCCACACCCATTCCATTTGGCTCTCTCTCAGTGTCTCAAGGTTGTCTTCATTGTGTGAGCTACTTCTCCAGCACCATGCCTGCCCGCCCGCTGCCATGCTCTACACAATGATGGTCATGAACTCATCCTCTGAAACTGTAAACAAGCCCCCAGTTAAATGCTTTTCTTGTTCATTGTCTTAGTCGTGGTATTTTATCACAGCAGTAGAAAAGTAATTGAGACACACAGTCACCATTTTGCCACCCTATTTGCCTTACACATTACTTCGAAAGCTGGTTTTTATTGGCCGCATCAGCATCTTTGCCCTGGACCCTCTCTGACTACAGAGACACTCCTTTAAAGAAAAAGATCGACAGGCCCTTAGCAAAGGTCTGCAGATTCTGCTCGACCTCCTTTCTTGCATTCTGTACTATGCTTTTAGTATCTCTGCTCCTCGAAAATAAAATAAATGGCCTGAGGGGAAAAAGAAGTCTCGAAGTTCAAAACTTTCCACCTTCTTCTTTCAGAGGGAGGAAGAGCACAAAGTTCTCAGCTGTGGGGTACCTGGAAGACGGTTCCAAGAAGGTTGTTTCTGAGACACGGCAGCAATCAGGAGCTTGGGCTGTCAGACATGCTTCCAAGGGGTCGCTATCCTCTCTGTGTGAGAGCCGACCTCGGCTCGTCTTTGCCACTCTCTGCTTGCTTTCTTTAATAGTTTATTAGAGATAAAAACCTTTCCTATGCAGTAAAAATCAGTGACTTCTCTGCTTGGCTTCTAGGAGCTCAGTGACCCACTGACTCCAGGGTCCTTCCAGGCTTTCCTTCCACTCTAGGGATGCATCAAGTTGTCATGGTCATGGACACTTAAAGGGGCCAGGGAAGGGACAGCCTCACTAAATTCAGATCTCCTCCACTCTGTGGAAATCATGAAGTTGCAGATTCTGGTCCAGAAGATTTGGAGGAGACAGGAGACTCTATGTTTCCTAAGTTGATGATCTGAATGACAGGTCAGGGTCACATCAAAACCGACCTGAAGGCCAGGCTCTCCAGATGTCCAGCGCCTTGCACACCTGCTCAGCCCTCCCTTTAGTCATTCCTGGCACTTTCTCTCAGCAGCCTGACCCAGGACTCTCGATCTAGAACACAGACGGGCCTCTGACCCTTCATTTCTCAAACTTCCAGGGTTCAATCAGCCTCTGAACTGAGATGTGAAACTGCTCATCTTGACCATTTTGCTTAACTCTGCTCTCCCTGCACCTTCCAGGCTGGCTGGGTGGTCTTATGCACTGGGGTCACCCCTGTTCTCGTTTCTTTGAAATTCTATGATTGCTTTTCGATTTTTTGCCTCCTGGTAATGTGGATGCCTGGACTATACCTTCAGCATTTCATTTCCACAGACACCAGTAAGATATACCCAAAGTATTTCCACTGGGCCACTCCTGACCAGCCCAGGGCCTGGAATCTGGGTATGTATGCACATATCTGTTGACATAAGGGACAACATGTACATGGAACATAGTGTTTCTTAATGTTCCCAATGCTGTGATCCTTTGATACAGTTTCTCATGATGTAGTGTCCCTAACCAAAACACTACTTTTGTTGCTACTTCATAGGTGTGAAACGTCATTTGCCTACCCAAGGGGTCGCTATCCACAGGATGAGAAACACAGATGTAATAGATATTAAACAATTTCTACCATCCCTAGTGTGGTGGTTTGTATGTGCTTGGACCAGGGAGTGGCACTATTAGGAGGTATGGCCTTGTTGGAGGAAGTGTGTTATTGTGGGCATGGGCTTTAAGACCCTCATCCTAGCTGCCTGGAAACCAGTATTCTGTTAGTGGCCTTCAGATGAAGATGTAGAACTCTCAGCTCCTCCAGTCCCACATCTGCCTGAATGCTGCCATGTTCCCACCTTGATGATAATGGACTGAAACTCTGAACCTGTAAGCCAGCCCCAATTAGATATTGTCCTTTATATAGATGATTTGTAATTCCTGGACTAGACTATGCTCAACTAGCCCATTAGTGAATCCCCAAAGGCTCACTGTGGGCTCACACCTTCCCTTTATAGAAACCCCTAACTGTGCTTCCTGCTCTGGATCAAGTTCACATCTCAAGCATGAACTTGGAAAAGACTCATCAATTTGGGGCAAAATCAGAGATACCCTCGGGGGAAAGAGCTGTAAAGTTCAGTTTAGTGATTTCTTCCAGGACCTGAAGCCTCTTCTGTAATGGTGACAGCTCACAGAGCTGTTGAACACACTACATAGCTTCTGGGTCCTTTTGTGCTTATTGGACAGTCCAGGAAATGGAGAGCCAGCCCCTGGCTCCGCCTATGACCTGGTCCACACACTTACTCTTAGCACAGAGGAGCCTGATCTCCTGTTCTGCCCTCCCTCACCCAAGAGGACCGCTTTGCACAGTCACACTCACTAGCTATGTGTTTGGAGGCTTTGGCCATTTATAACTATTTTAGTGGTTATTTTATTTATCTGCATTTCAGATGTTGTCCTCCTACCTAGTTTCTCCTGCATAAACCCCTATCCCCCTCCCTGCTGCGTCTATGAGGTTCCTCCCCAACCCACCCACCCACTCCCTCCTCACTGCTCTAGCATTCCCCTATGTGGGGCCATTTGTAATTTTTACAGATAGATTAGGTCCCAGTATCTTGGTCTTCAGGAATTTTGCAGGTAAAACCTGGCTGTTGAGAAGAGGGATGTTTCTGCACTCTTTTCAATCTCAAATTGTTTGACCACTGGAACTCAATGGGGTAAGTTTTGAGGCACAGTTGTATTCAAGTCCAGATACGGCCACAGTGAACTCGATTTTTCTGCCTGCATCTCACCTTTCATTGTCAGAGGCCAGCTTTTCAATTTCACGTCGCTTCATGACACCCACACCATCCTCGTGGGCATCAGCCATCACTGACTGAGGGAACTGAGGACCCGAGAGTGACCCAGAGTGTTCCCTACCATTCTCTACATGTGTTCTCTCTCCACACCCGCACATACTACCCTCAGATGCCTTTCAAGGAACTAAAACACAATGGAAGACATGGAAGACGGTGTACACCATACACAGACATCAACACAGAGCCCCGGGTCAAAGGAGATATGTTAGTGCCCTTGAGTCATTGTTCTGAAGAAAGCACCTGATGGGACAACGCAAAGGAAAATGATTCCTTTTCCTTCACAGCTCAGAGGTCTTGAGGCTGGGAAAGCCTTGGTGGAACACGGGAGTCAGTCCATCTCATGGGAAGGGAGGCAGAGCTGGGGACAGTGGCCTCCAAGTGTAGAATGTGTCGCCTATGTCAGGGAGTGTCCATCTCTGGTACTCTGCAACTTCTCTCATACAAGTGCCAGTTACAGACCTAGAAACTCTAAATCTAGACAAGTTGTCCATGGAAGGGAACAGTCCCAGAAGGTGTACTCAAACTCATTGTAATTGTAAGACTAAGGCACAAAGAACCTTGAGAAATGTCATTTAACTTCCTCCAAAAGCTCCTTAGCCCAGACACTTCCCCCCCAGGCAGAAGGCTATGTGAGGTCTCAGATCTAACCCCAAGTCTAGCAGGCAGTGGCAGTGGATAATGAAAGTGGGGGGTTAAGGGGACAGTAGGGCTGGTACACAGTGTCACTCAGGTGTGTTGGTATGTGAGTGTGACAGCAAGGTGGCCTGTGTTCGGGGTGGCAGTAGGGCAGAGTCATCGTGGCTTAGCACCGTTTGCTTCTGGGGTTGCAGGACAGAGAGGAATTAGGGGTGCCTGTGCCTGAGGAAGTAGCAGGGATTCTGTGAGTCACACCTTTTTTTCCTTCTGAGTCAGGGATCAACTGGCACATGGAGCCTGGGTTGAAGGTACTATGTGTTCTTTTTATCTCTTATGGCCTTAAAAGAGGGCATTTTCATTTCTGCTCATCATCCAAAAATTCCTCAAGAAACACATCCTCTACTAGAGAATACAGACCCAAGAAATGAATCTTCCAGAACATTAACAAGCTCATTTCTGTCTAGCCTTTGTGTGTGTGTGTCTGTGTGTGTATGTGTGTGTATGTGTGTGTATGTGTGTATGTGTATGTGTGTGTATGTGTGTATGTGTGTATGTGTGTATGTGTATGTGTGTGTATGTGTGTGTGTTTGTGTGTGTATGTGTGTATGTGTGTGTATGTGTATGTGTGTGTGTGTATGTGTGTAAACACAAGTGCACATAGAAGCCAAGGGTCAACATTGGATGTCTTCCTTAATCACTTCCCATCTTTAATTTTGAGATTTGTGACATATGATACCATGCATGCTAGGGCATGTGAATGTGGGTACACATACCTGTGGCGTGCACAGAGAACAGAAGATGGCATCAGGTGACCTCTTCTCTTTCCCCACCTATTCCTTTGCAGTAGGCTTCCCCAACTTCTGGACATACATGTTCTCAGCCAGGCTGGAAGGCAGCAAGTCCTAGTAATCCTCCTGAGTGCAGTAGACACACTTGGATTGGGCTCGGAGGTGTGCACGAGATGCCTGGCTTGCTATGTGGGTGCTGGGGTCCGCGAGATTGTTCAGGAAGCCCTTGCAACCACGAGCCATCTCTGCAGCTTCCACCCAAAGGTTTCAAGACGGATCCCTCACTGATCCTGAAGATCACTGGCTGGCCAGCACCCAGGCTCCTCCTAGCCCTGCCTTCTCAGGAGCTGGATTATAAAACAGGCACCCACACCCTCGTTTGGTACAGTGGATTAGAACTTGGGTCCTCTGACAGCTTGCTTCTGTCCTGCATTGACTGAAGAAGGCTTCTCTCTGCACCCTCTGTCTTATCACAGAGGACCCAACAAGGGACTCTGAGGGGCTAAGTTCATGGCCACCAGAGCACACCTGAAAGGAGTTCCACCTTTGTCCCTTGCCAGGTGTGTAATCACAGACTTTCCCAGCCTGTGTATGTCTCAGTGACATACTAGTCCCTGCTAGTGGGTGAGACAGATAAAACTAGCATGTGTGTGACACACAGGAGCGGTCAACAAGTGGCAAGTGCTTTCAACTAGTTCAAAGTCATATCCTGTTAATGCATCACTTAGCACAAACATTTTCATGAAACCCACTTAGCAGCTCCTCACCTTGATCAGGATTGCTGGAAGAAGGTGGCGAGAGGCAGGCTGGGACCTACCCTCTAGCTTCTGACTCCGGTGTGATGTTTGCAGGTAGGGATGGTACTGGAGTCAAAGACTATAGTTGGAGAATCCTACTGCCTGATGTGGACAGCCTGCTAGATCTCAGACCCACAGTTCTTCCTCCACAGCCCAGATCCTACAAAATCCAGCTCCTCTCTCTGGCCAGACAGTCAGAAACAAGACTGAACAATGTTTTTCTCGGATATGCTCTAGTGGCCATACCTCCTTTCCTTCCAGCCCTTCCCTCTTCTCCTCAGAATCCATGCTTGAGGACTGGGTCAGTGTGCTGTCAAGTTTTGTCAATTTGTCACAAACTAGAGTCACCCTGCAATACCTCAGTGAGGATCTGCCTCCGTCAGATTGGCCTGTGGGCATATCTGTGGGAACGGTTTCTTAATTAGCTCACTGTTGATGATGCCAATCCTAGGGAGGTGGTCCTGGGTCAGATATGAAAGCAGGCTGAGCAAGCCACAGCTAGGAAGCCAGTAGGCAGTAGTTCACGATGGTTTCTGCCTTGGCTGGGATGGGTAAGCCAAATAAACCCTTTGTCCCCAAGATGCTTTTGGTTATGCTGTTCTATCAGTTATAGAAACCAAATCACAGTAGTCAAATACCAAACTCCCAAACCTTTACTGCAAAGCCATCTTTCTCTATGTTCCCGGTGTGTCTGAGACACTCGGGGAGGTCAGAAACTGCTATCCAGACCCCAGCAGGGTCTGTAACACCCCAGGGAGCCTGAGTTTTGCCAGGAAGTGTTAAATGGGTGGCTACTGCCTTGAAAGAGATAAAAAAGAAAAGCTCACCAAGAGGTTCAAGGATCGAGCATGGCCAGCCCAGGGGTAGGAAAGCTGTGGGTAAACAACCTTGAGCAATAAAAGCATTAGAATAAAGAAGACATTGACCCTCTAGAGAACAAATCTGGGGGAAATGGGCTCAATGGAGGCTTGTTGGGGTTAGATGTGCTTTATGAAAGTTCCCCAGAGTCGGGAATGTTTAAACATGGCACAGGGTGGTGAGCGAAGATATGACTAACTCCACCAACAAGCACTGGAGCCCTTACCTTGTTTGTCTAACTGCGTCTGATAAAAGAGAAGCTAAGGGGCCTGGGCATGGGTTTGGCAACTGCTGTGCTGTAAGTCAGACACTTTCAAGTTGGGTGCTAACTACCCAGCTTAGTTAGTTAGAAGTGAAAGGGTCTGGGGAGACGGCTCAGTGGGCCAGTGTTTGCTGCATCCGTATGCGGACGGGGTTCAGAGCCTAGCACCAAGTAAGAGTGTCCGGCAGGGCCCCACTTGTCTGTACCTCCAGCACCACAAACGGGAGGCTGACAAATGAAGAATTGACTCGGTTTTCTGGCTGCACACACATGTGTGGTGCCCATACATGTGTGCATATACTGTGGACACATACATCACACTCACCCGGGAAGAAAAACTAAAGTAAAATAAGATATGTAATCAAAACTATAGGGAAGTGATCCATTTCCCACTTGGGAGACAGGCAAAAACCCTGGCCTCGCTGAGCCCAGCCAGGCTTGCACAGGGCAGGCAAGGCCACGCCCCTTTCCCTCTGCTCGGTTTAGGGATCACATTCACCAAAAGCTGGAGTTTTTCTTCCTCAATTTTAATGGAAAGTCTTCAGATTTCTGCCGGCTCAGGGAAGTGGTCCTTGTGCTCTGATACTGTGAATGGGAATGGAATTGGCTTCATTTCTCCGCTGAGCTGAAAGGGTCTGTATGTTGTTTTTTTGGGCAGGAGGGGGTTGTAGTCAGTTTTTTCCTGAAGCTTACCAAGGACTTCCCTGTCACCTGCTGGCTTAGGAATTTTTTTCTTCGTGGAATCTGGGAGGTGCTAGGCAGAGAGGAAAGCAACAGCAACCTGCCAGGAAAGGGACCACACAAGCGAGAAGTTGGGGCCAACATAAACATCGTTGCCCAACAATGTTTAGGAGGTGGGTGATGGCTCTGGGCTGCTGGGGAGACAGGGGTCACGGCACACCTGTTAGGATGCTGTGCCCTCGGGCATCACTCAGCTGCCTATCTCTGTCTCTTCTTTTCACAGTGGGGTGTTCATCCTGCCTGCCTCATCCTAAGACAGCCCTAGGGCAGGAAATGGCTCTTCCGGAACACACATATGCCCCACCTAGTTTTGGGGTCTTTAGATGTTTACTGGGGAACCTCAGTTCTGGGTTGTACACACTACAAGTTAACACTTTGAATGTCACCTTTATGTGAAAGAAAAGTCCAATTTCACATGAACCTACAAACGCTTTGGTTTAAAGTAACTACTTCTAAGTTGGGAAAGATTGGATTGAAGAGGCGAGCTCTTTGTCTAGCGTCTGTCCTGCTGCTGCTTGCTGTCTTGAGCCTGAGAGCATCTTTTACCACCTGCACCACAGGCAGACATAGCATTCAACTCCTCTCTCACCACTGCCCTGACCTGATTTGAGCCTTCTCTAGCTCTTCCTTGAACCAAGGCCCACACCAGCCCCGGCTACCCCTCCCCTTGACACCCAAATCTGGTCAGGTCTCTCTCCAGATCATGAGTAGCAAGATTATATCTGAGCAATTCTGCTTGCACTTACAGCCTCATCCTGCTTAACACCCTTGAGTCCAGGAATGCTGGCCTCTAGAGCTCCAGAAAACTCAGTACTAATGAGCTCCCCGTGGTTCCTGGCCCCAGAAGACAGGCTCAGCTGCCACCTGTCTTTCCTAGCATCCACTTCGGGGTTGGGACACTCCACACTGAAAATGTCCCACTGTGTTCACATGACTACAATTCTGGTCTCCCAGTGAGGCTTTGTCCTTCTGTCTCTTTTAGCCTGTTACAGTGTCCCCCTTCCCTGCTCATAGCTGAATGCCCCCGCTTCATGCAGCAACCCCCAGTAATCAAGGGCTGAAGGTTGATGACAGCCAACAGAACAAAAGCAGATATAAAGTTGTCATCAGGCAGATGAAAAGAATGCGTTTCCACATGCTGACTGTGGGTTCTTTGGGCGGCTTCTCAGACAGAATGGGAACACACTGCTGTGAGAACAGCAATATCAGCCAGCCCTCTGGTAACAGAGGCAGACTGGGAGCATTGCGAGTGGGAGCTGGGGAAGGGTAGGGGTGAGGCATGGGGGGTGGGGTGGGGTGGGGATAGAGCCTGGAAGGGAACACTGGCAGGAAACACATCTCGTTCATCTCTCAGAATCAGGACAGAAAACACCACAGGACTTCCAACTTCAAAGCACCTGACCAACTTCGGAGGGACCAAGCCTGTTGGCAGAAGCCCACAGCTCCTTCCTGGTTCCTCTGGCCTCAGTGTTTGTGAGCAAACAGTATGAGCTGAGCTTGAACTGTCTTTCTAGCTGTGGATACTCAAGCACCCGGAGGGAAGCCTAGCTGCAGAAGGAAAAACTGTCCAGGTTAGAAACCTGTCCCTTCTCAGGGATACACAGTGGTAGAGAGAGCTAGGGACTTGTCTGCAGCCAATGCCCTTGTAGGTGAAGAACAGAAAGTCGCAGGAAGCAGAAGAGAAGCCATCAGCTCTTGCGAGGTCAGGAGGAGATGCCAAGCATGAAATAGTTGGACAATGAGAGCTCTCAGGGAGTGCATGGACTCACCACATGGGGAAAAGCACAGACATGCCTAGAATCCGTCACACACCCGAGGTGGGAAAACGGCTCACTTCCCCGCTTTGAACTCCAAAAATAAAAAAGCTCAACGAGACTTTTTTTCTCATACTTCCATAGTAGATAAAGTTCACTCTACATCTTCTCAAAACAGCACTCTAGAGAGAGTGGAGTCTGGAACTCCCCTTTGCCGGGACTCATAAAACAGTGATTTATCGACCTTCAGAGACTCCATTGTTATCTTCCTGGTGTAGGAACAACTGCAGGGTAGATAATGAAAAAGAAAACTCATAGTCCCCGAAGGACGAAGACAATGCTTCTATTACAGTCCAGTAGGCCAAAGGAACAAGAGAGGAGAGGCATCTTAAGTCCTAGCAACCCAACATCTGAAAGCTCATAACTGTGTGTCCATGTTCTCAAACACAAAGCAAATCCATACCCAGGTCTCCCCACTAAAATGAGCTGGTGTAGCACACAGCACAAATGGAGCCACACCCTAGGGGATTTCCTTGGAAGGGTTCCCATAGGCTTTTCCAGAGCCTCCTTGTTTATAGTCTGCCTTACCACCTCAATAAGGGCTGTTGTCTGAGTTATCTCAAAACTATAAAGGTTTAATACCTCATCTGTTCGGTGCGTTTCCTGAATTCAGGGCCTGTGCTAATCTCTAAGGTCATAAACACTGGTGGTTTCTTGTTGGCAAGATCCCTTTATGTCTAAACCACAGCGCCATCCCCTTGACCTAGAAAGCTTTCTTCCTGACCCACCTCTTGGATCACTTCTTCTCTGAAGCTTGATTTCCCCATCTGTCAAAGCCTTCTTGAGAAAACTCTTCCTCCAAAGCACAACTCCTCCCTCCTCTGTCCTCCTTCCCCCTCCCCTTCATCCTCCCCCTCTTCCTCCAATGTGCTTTTCTTATCACACACTTCTTTATGACCATTACAGCTTCTCCCATTTTCTTTGCCTTTAGACTCTAACCTGGGCAGATCCAATAATGCATTTGCCCGGTTTCTGAACGGCATGTTTAACCCTCTGTAAATGGCCACTGGGGGAATCAGCCCCAAGGTCTTAGGTAACCTGGTGTGTGTGTGTGCACAGTGATCTCAGAGACAACTGTGCAACTGAATGAACAGACAAACCACCAACATAGGACTTAAGACTTTTTAAAAGCATATTTTCATTAGCTTTGGAGACATTCAGTTGTCAATACAGACAGACAGTGTGGACTTCACTGGTGAGGCTTGACACAAACAAGGCACCCTGGAGCACTCAGGGCCGGTCACCTAAGTGGAAATGGTCGATACAGAAGTCTGCGTATGGTTCACATGTGTATAACTAATGCTCAGAGTCAATCTGTCTGAGGATACTGCCATAGTGTCCTCTGAAGATAATTTGCATTTTAGTAGTACATATTCCCAGTAAACTTACTGGGAAATGGCTTCTCAGGCAAACATACCAACTGATGAACTTGCTGAACTGAGCTTTACCCTCAGACCCACAGGTTGGAAGGATAGAGCTGTCTCCCATGTGAGTTATCCTCTGACCCAGTGGTTCTCATCTTTCCTCATGGCTTGACCCTGTCACCAAGTTCCTCATGTTCTGGTGACATCCCTCTCCCCAACCGTAAAATTATTTTCATTGCTATTTCATACCTGTGATGTTGCTAATGTCATGAATTGTAATTTAAATATCTGATATGCAGGATATCTGACGTACAACCCCTGTGAAAGGGTCATCGGACCTCCAAGGAGGTGACACCCCACACGCTGAGAACTGCTGTGAGTCTGCTCTTTAGCCCACACCTCACCTTAAAAATATATATTTCTTGCTACAAATAAAAATGGGCGTAATTAAAACATCTCAAAGAAAAGCAGAAGGGAAGTAGAAGGTAGAGACAGGATGATCTGAGAGATCAACTTAAGCCACATTCAGTCAGTCCACCGTGCCCACGAATTCTGCGCACAGCTCAATCAACTGCTGATCAAAGATACGACTTAAACTCTGTGACCAAGCTGAACATGCAGCAACTGTTTTGGGTTAGGTTCACTACGTAGGACAGCATAACAAGCCCTACAGAGCACGCACACTTGTCCTCCTGACGTGAGAAAAGCAAAGGAGGTTGGGTAGGTCAGTGGCAAAATGCTGGTCTTCACGGACCAGCTCCTGGACTTGGACCCAGCACAGCCAAAAACACACTCAGCACATACATGCACACAGACATACATACAAAATAGGAGAGCTGCCGGCCAGTTCCAAACGCTGTGCTACTCTGTTATTAGAATCAAATGTGTGTACTTTTTTCTTCCTCTTTTGCTGTGTAGTCAGGCAGGTTTTTCCAATGCAGCAAACTATTGCTTAGAGAGCCAGGTTTTTTTTGTTTGTTTGTTTTGTTTTTTGTTTTGTTTTGTTTTTTTTAAAAAGGTAGCTCCCACCTGTTGAACACTTCATTAAGCAAGCAACATTTGAAGTGCTTCAAATGTTCGATTCTATTAGGTCCTTCCTCCTTGTTCTCCCTCCCCCACTCTAAGAGACCCATTCTGCCAGAAATGAAGTAGAATGAGCCCTTTTACTGTTCTGCTAGGTCTCCCAGGACAGTGACATTCACGGAAGCCTAAGACTGTTTTAACAGAAGAAGGGGGATCTAAAACTGCTGAGCCAAGAAACCTCACTGACATTTTCCCTTCCCTCAGAGAAACCCCGCAAGCGCACATGATGTTTAGCGGGCTTCTGAACAGCTCAGTCCAGCCAGGCAGAAGTGAACGTTTGGCTTCGTGCTTGGGATGGCCACATTGAATAACGGTGGTAAAGAAATCACTCCTGGGAGCCCCGGTGAGACCCCTTACTGGCCCAAGCTCTTTATAAAGCCAAGCAGTAGCAGCTCCTGGTAAGAGTAGAGGACGGACCCTGCTCGGGGTTCAAGGATCTGGGACATGGACATTTAGTTACAGGAAGGGGATTCTCCACACTGACTTTTCCCTCCTCCTCTAGGCTGCTGATGGTGCCTCAAGAGCAGCCAGAAAGGCCCTGGTCTCTAAGCACTGTGCATCCCAGTTACACCTTAACGTCCATCAGCGCTGGGCCCAGGCTCATCCCAGGTGGAAGCAAGGACTACAAGGCTTGTTCTTGGCATCAATAATAGCTCGAGGCGCATCACTACCCTAGTTTCTTCCATGGCAAAGACATATTTCATCCTAACATGGTCAAAGGTTTCTAAGCACAAGCAATTCCTGCCGGTCCACGAGCTATTTGTGGGGAGGAGGGAGGAAAAAGGAACACGCAAAAAGGAGAGCTTGTCAGCCTGGCCGAAGAAACTTCCAAATACTACCTCTCTACACATCCACTACACCCCCCCTACACTTCTCCACCTTCGCGGTGGGGGAGATGGAGAGAAAACTAAGCTAGGGGACGGCCTGAAAACCAAGTCAGGGACCCTGAGCTCCCAGGGATCTGCGTGGATTGAAAGCACACCCCTAGGTTTTAGGAAGGGATCACTAACATGGTCTGTGCATACAATCTCGCTGAGTGTCGCCGACCTTTGGAAGAGCCTACTAGGTGTACCTGGAGAACCAAGGTAGCACCCGAACTCCGTGCTCTGCAGATCCCGTGTCCCGGGGTCGGGGTTCAGCCTTCCAAGCCCCAGCACCCTCCCAGTTGCCAACCCTTGGCTCCACGCACCAGCTGGGGTCTCCATCCCCTGATCCCCGAGTCCCAGCTGGTGCCTGCGACGCAGCGGCGCCAGGGGTCCTCGATCCAAGAGGACGGCGGGCGACAGCGGTGCGGGTCCTTACCTGCAATGGGAGGAGCAGCACGCAGAGCGCCAGCAGAGGCGCGGGAAACTGGCGGCGCCGCCGGGCGCGCGGGGCCATGGCGCGGTGCGGGCGGGCTGGGCGCACGGCCTCTCTGGACCCGCGGTCGCCGCCGCCCTCCGCCCGCCTCGTCCCGCCCCGTGCGCCCGGCTCCGCCCGGCACCTGCCCCCGCGCCGCCGCCGGGCTCCGCCAGGGGGTGCCCAAGCGTGGGCTGCGGTGGCACCCGGTGGAGATGGCTTCGGCATTCCACGAGTGCTTCAGACCCGCGCGGGATCCCGGCCGGGTGTCCCCAGGCTCTGAGCTCTCGGGTGCAGCACCTGCGGGCAGGCGCTGGACAGCCCTGCCAAGGTTGCCCTTTGCCTTTAGTGGACCCTGCCTTGTCGCCCCTGCCGGACCCTGCCTGCAGAAGGTGTACCGCTGTTGGGGTTTGCTTGACTATAACTAAAGAATCTACACCATATAGTGTCCACAGCTCCCCCAAACCTCCTTTACACAGCCCTATACTTTCCCTCATTCGGGCTGCCTCCAGCGACCGCTTCCTCTTGGCTCTTCTCACCGCACCTGTCTCTGCCCTTCACCCCCTCTGTCACACTCATAGCAAGCTTTCCAGGTAGACACTTACCACCCTGCTTGATGAACCCCTTCACCTGAACCGCTAGGTCACCTCTTCTAATATAGAACTAGTTTAAAGTCAGGAATGAGCGATCCTGTCGTTTTCGTGACTTCTTGTTACTGGCTTCTGGGTTTGTCTTTTTCCAAATTTCAGGTCAATGTTGGTTACACAATGGTACAGCCTTGCCTCTGTGTAGTAACAGTGAGAGGAAGAGCCTTGTCTCAGAAACAGTGTTTTTCAATTCCTTGAGTGCCAGAACAGTCTCTGCCAGCTTTCTGCCCGCCATCTTAATGATTTTCCGTCCGAAACTGTGGACTTTTCTAACAAGGAAGACTGGATTTGTCTATTACTCCTTTCAATTCTGTCAGTTTTTCACATCCTCGAAACTCCCTAGAGACATAGCGATTTAGAATTGTGTCTTCTTGGTAAATTGACCTTTTATCATTATGACATTCCCTTCTTGATCCAAGATAAAATTTCACATTCTGGTCTACTTTACATTTGTGTGTAGTCATGTCACCTTTCTTATGAATGCTATTTGAGTAGTATATCTGATTCTTTCACATGTAAGCCTGTTTCAGTGACAGCATACAATTTGGACTGTTTCTGCCTTCCTGGTGGAGCATGCACACTTAGTCATCATATACTGTGAATTGATCTACTACCTTTCTGAGTTTTTCTACTCGTTCATCTCTATTCCATTTTTATTCTTGACTTCCTTTGTGTTGCTTTAAAACAATTTTAAAAACAGTACTTTATTTTATGCATAGCAATACAATTTTTGTGTTAAATAATACTACGGTAGAATTATTTGACTTAAAATGGTATCATTTTTAAAAACAAGAAAAAATGGGGAAAATTTTCAGGTTAGAAAACCCTTTCCTGGGGGTTGGGGATTTAGCTCAGTGGTAGAGCGCTTGCCTAGGAAGTGCAAGGCCCTGGGTTCGGTCCCCAGCTCCGAAAAAAAGAACCAAAAAAAAAAAAAAAAAAAAAAAAAAAAGAAAACCCTTCCCTGGAAAACAATCCTTTGGATTACCTTTAAAGATTCCATTTTGTCCACTCTCATGGCCTATTTCATATATAGCCATGTGTGTGTGTGTGTGTGTGTGTGTCTAAAGGCATTGGATGTGCATGTTGTGTTTATGTGCATGTTGGAGGCCCGAGGTCAAAGTTGAGTGTCTTCCTTAATTACTTCTCCATCTTCATAGAGGATCTTTCGCCAAACCTAGACCTCGCCAATTCTGCTAGACTGGCTGGCTGGTCAGAGAACGCCTGGGATCCTTCTGTCTCCTCAAAATTCTTGCTTGTCTTTCAAATTCTCGGCTATACAGCCTGATTGGTTCACTACCCAGTTGTTTTATGTTTTCTGGAACCTAATCTGTGTGTGTTGCCCTAAACATTTTAAAGTCATTTAGAGAAACAAGTCCAAGTCTAAGAATTTAGCATATCGACACATAAAGGGAGTGCACAAAACTGCTTATTATAGCAATCTGATAAAACCACACCGCAAAAAAAAATAATAAAATAAATAAATAAATATATAAATAAAGTGGATTTCGGTAAGGAAAAGTTTGGCAATGCAATGCTCTTTTATGGTTTGTAATATTGAAAAACCTTACATGCTTGTTGAAAAGATGTTCATATAGTAAATAAGAGAAGCAACTTACTACTCAATTATTCAGTCTCACGTCTGCAGACAAGCACACAAACCTCACAGGGTCTTACTTACAGCAGTGAAGAGTGTTTCTAGGAGGGCAGCAGCAGCAAGGGCTGAAGCGCTCCTAGAGAGGAGCTCCACGGCTCACACAGAGACACAGACAAGCTTAGAGCTTACAGTCTCTAGGCAACAAGTGGCAGAACGGCCTCATTAGGAAGGGACATTTAAATATCAACTGAGTTGCACAGTAGGGAAAAAGAGAGAGTTATAACTTTATTTTTGGATGTTTTAAAAGTGCAGATGTGCCTTGACCAGTGACATGGTTACATGAAGATGGACCCACAGGTTGAAATAATCCAGGCTAGATGTCAGAGCACAGTACAGTGCAGATTGCTGACTGTTTCCCGTCTTGCTCCCAGCGGAGTGGGAGCCAGGGTTCAGCTGCTGCCTAGCGCTGTGAGGAGAGTACATTGCATTCTGAGTCAGGCGGAGGATCAATCAATCCAACATTGTCTGAGTGCTTTGGATGAATGCCATTACTCTGGAGCCATGGCAAGGCAGGAAGAATGGGGTTTATTCTCCTGCCTATTCCAACTTAGGAACCAGCTGAACTTTCACTGAAGGAAAAGTTCTTTGATAATTTTTTTAAACGATGTTTAATATTATTTATAGGAAAGTGTATATGCTTGCCAAGGTTTTTATGTAACACGTGTGTGTAAGTGTTAATATAATCCACAGGACGGGACTAGAGACAGTTCCCTGGGAGCTGGAGTTGCAGGTGGTTGTGAGCCGCCTTATGTGGCCGCTAAGAATTCAACCAGGCTCCTGTGCAGGGCCACTGAGCCATCTGAGCTGCCGAGCCATCTCTCCAGCCCTCGCGACTGCATTCTTTTTTTTTTTTTTTTTTTTGGTTCTTTTTTTTCCGGAGCTGGGGACCGAACCCAGGGCCTTGCGCTTCCTAGGTAAGCGCTCTACCACTGAGCTAAATCCCCAGCCCCGCGACTGCATTCTTAGACACAGTCTCATACTGTAGACGGGGCTAGCTCTGAACTCAATGTGTAGAACAAGCAGGCTTCAAAATTGCAGGGTTCTGCTTGCCTCTGCCTCTTGAGTGCAGGTATGCGCCATCTCCTCTTGAGCTCCTGTTTCCTGTTCCTACGCCTATGTGCGACTCAAGAAAAGAGGACAAAAAAACCGACACCTGTTCCTCCCCTAACCTAACACCGAGAGTTCAAGGAACCATACTTTATCGCAAGACTCAGGGTCTCCATGTTGTTAGGGCGCAGGACCTAGAGAGAGCAGAGGTCTGAAGGATCGACTCATCATGTGCTTAGAGTAAGGAGCTCTCTTTAGATGTGACCTCAGAGATGGGGTAACAAGGGGAGACTCCTACTGCCATCTCTGCTCTTCCCACAATGGCCAAGACCAGTCTGTACTCAGATACATCATCCAGATGTAAAGAAAAAGGCACTTTAAAAGAAAAAGAAAATGTTTTTTAATAGAAAGTTTAAAAAAAAAAAGGCAACCCTCAACCCTTTGTGTTCTCCTTTCTTTCCCACTATTAACCCATTTCTGAGGTGCCCTGGGAGCTGAGGCTCCCTCTGTTTGGGGTTGATGAGCTGGGGCTTTGGTGTTCCTTCAGAGCGGGTTCCCTTGGTGCTCTCACACATCTGGTGTGAAGACAGGAATGTGAGAAGACAGGAAAAGCCCTCCCCCCCTCCCAGCATCCTCAGTGATCTCTTACACTTCCCCTCCTTCTCTCATATTTTACACCTAGGAAAAGAAAAGGTATGTGCCATCATGCCTGGCTCTCCCTCCCCTCAGACGGGATCTTATCTGTAGTGAACAATGGCTGTCAACACACTCTTGCCATTAAATGCCATTAAATGCTGGGGTTGGAGACATGACTCACCATACATGGCTACTTCTGCATTTTTAAATGACCATAATGTAGACTTGGTTAGTAGATGTTACAACACTAAGAGAGTATAGAGCAGCCACAAGGATGGGTACAGTTCTACTGAGTTGTCTAACCTGTGCTATCTTGGATGCAGAGGTGGAAAGAGCAGTGGTTGAGAGAGCTGGAGGAGACTGGTTCTGCAAAAGGGAACTGACTTGTGGGAGAAGGTACTTTTCACTGTGGCACTTCAGAAATACCAAGGCTCACTCCTGGCACATCTCCAGCGTTGCCCTCTTCTATTTTCAAATAAGATTAAGAGACTTAAAACTTCTGCTTGGAAAGCCCCAGAGGTGAGTGTACTGGTTTTGGAAGCATGTTTGAAAAGTAGAAAGTCCACATTAACACATTGCATCTGCTAAAATGGTCTTAACAATTGAATTGCTTTTTTAAAAACTTATTTGGATCTTCACAAAACTTCCCCTCAGATGTTTTATATGCATTAATGTAGAATATCATTTGTTAGTAAGTTCCATTAAAATCACTACGAGATATCCATTTTCCTTTTTGAGGCAGGGTCTCACTGTGTAGCTCTGGCTTGGATAGAACCAGGCTGGCCTCAAACTCACAAAGATGTTCCTGACTCTCCCCTCTGAGTGCTGGGACTAAAGATGTGAGCTACCACACCTTGCACAGTTTTCTTGTACATAGCGTTGCTATGAGAACCATGAAGCTAATTATTTCTGATATTTTCCTAAATACTCTGAACAATACACAAAATTATAGCAAGGACAGTGGCTTATCACTTACGGAAACTACTTAAATCCTATACCTGATTTTACGGATCAAGTTAGGGGCTGGAGAGATGACTCAAAGACTAAAAACATGGCTCTCAGTGTCTAGTTCCCAACACCTATGTCAGTTGGCTCATTAAGTATCTGTAACTCCAGATCCAGGGCATCAAGCCTCTCTTCTGGCACCTTCAATTAAAAACCCTTCTCACATCTATACACATAAGTAAAAAGTTTAAGACTTAGGTTTATAAGTATACAAATAATTACATTTTGGTGAGGTGGAAACTGTGTGTAATATTTTAATCAAACATTTCTTTATATCAAATCTAAACATTTCCAATTTAAAAAATGTAATGTGCCCAGCCAACCATGGATTTTCTCATTGGGAATGAGGAGAAGAAAACAGCAGTAGGTGCAGCCAGCAAACCACAGGTTTATAAGAACAGTGAGCACAGCACTTTGGAAAGCCCCACGTGTGTGTTACCTCTAGCGTTTAGAATCAGAACGGTAAAGTAAGAACTCATATATCATCTTGGGATTTGTGGATGGCTTGCAGGTATTAAGTTACATTTGAGCATCTCTTCATTTGATCTCTAGGAAAAGGGAACTACTCTTTGAATGAACTGTTGTGAATATTGGGGGAAGCAGCAGTAATTAGTCTATGAAATGTGTTTTCTTTTTTTTTCTTTTTTTGTTGTTGTTTTTACTTACTCACTTTACTTCCTGATCACTGCCCACCTCCCAGTCATCCCTCGCACAATCCTTCTACCATCGTCCCTCTCCTTCTCCTTTGAGGCAGGGAGGGCCTCCTGGGTATCCCCCCCCCCCCGGCACGTCAAATCTCTATGGGGCTAGATGCATCCTCTCCCACTGAGGCCAGACAAGGCAGCCCAGCCAGAACATCTCACAGACAGGCAACAGCTCTTGGGGTAGCTCATGGGGACCCACATGAAGACCAAGCTGCATATCCACTACATATATGCAAGGAGACCTAGGTCCAGTTCGTGTATGTTCTTTGATTGGTGGTTCAGCCTCTGAGAGCCCCAAGAGTCCAGATTAGTTGACTCTGTTCGTTTTCCTATAGTGTTCCTATCCCCTTAGGGGCCCTAGAAACTTTATTCGTAGTAGTCAGAAACCAGAACAAACGTAGATGTGTCTCAACTAAGCTAAGACCACGAAATTTGCAGGTAAATTGATGAAACTTGAGAATATCATCCTGAGTGAGATAACCCAGTTCAAAAAGGATATCCATGGTATGTATTCAGTTATACGTGAATATTTGCCATAAAATACAGGAACCAGGCTACACTCCACAGACCCAAAGAAACTAAACGAGAAAGAAGGCCCAAGCAAGGAAGCTTGAATCTCACTTAGAAAGGGAAAATAGTATTTGGAGGCAGATGTGGGGAGGGAACTGGGTGAGAGAGGGGATGAGGAGGGGAGTGGAGGAGAGTTTCAGAATCAGGTATGGGGAGGGACAGGAGAAAGGGCCAGAGGGTCATGAGAATGAATGGAAACCTGAAGCTTCTGGGGGTGGAGAGTGGGGGAGGGGCATTTCCAGGGAGTGACAGAGACCTGGGATAAGGGAGGCTCTCACCAATCAATGGGTGCTGTGACTCAGAGCATTGGGGATATGGAACCTGAAGAGGCCACCTCCTGTAGCCAGGCAGGAACCCCAGTGGAGCGATAGGGACACCAACCCACTCACAAAACTTTTGATCCAAAATTTATCCAAGAAAAACAGGGACAGGGAATGGAGCAGAGACTGGAGGAATGGCCAAGCAATAACCAGCCCAACCTGAGAGCCATCCCTTGGGTAAGCACCAATCCCTGACACTATTAGTGATTCTCTGTCATGCTGGCAGACAGGAGTCTAGCATGGCTGTCCTCTGAGAGGCTCCACCCAAGCAGCTGACTCAGACCAATTCGGACACCCACAGCCAAACAGTGAGTGGAGCTTGGGAACTCTTATGAAATGTTTTTTACATGGTAACATTAAAAACATCTGTGATTAGTGGGTACAGAACTAAAGAAAATGCCCGCACTGCCCGCACTGTACAATTTTGCTATTCAAAACACTCTTAAAACATAAGCCACCAATTTATCAGTGTTGATTTGAGAAAACAAGATACATATCTTCCCATGGTGATATCCCGCCATATTAGGAACTTGTGAGCAGTGGGGAGGGACAGATGTGGTGTTCAAAGTAAATGTGTACCCAGGTTTGCAGATAAAAACTTGTCATCTTTTCATACTTCTGGATATTTTGTGATATATTTAATGCCTTTCAGTAGAAGCTGGGATATATATATGGTGTGTCCTCCTCCCCCTCAACTTTTGACTTTATACCACATTTGGAGGTGGCTGGAGATTCTTAACAGAAGGTCAAATACATAGGACTGGTCAGACTTCGGTTGGCTTCAGTGAGTTCCTATTTGGGCTGGTGTGCATTTGAGTGTTTGGTATCTATGTGAAGCACATGCACACAGCTGCCCGAACGTGTCCACCGAGGCCAGAGAAAGGTCCTGGATGGCCCGTCTCTCACTCCGCACACATTCACTTGAGACAGGGTCTCTGCAATCATCCTGCCCCCTCATCCCAGAGCCAGGTTACAGGTAGGTGACCATGTCCTGCTTTTTCACCAGATACTGAGGATCTGAGCACAGGTCTTTATACGTGGCCCACAAGTGGTCTTACTCACTAAGTCATTTCCTGCGCCCTACGGATGACTATTTTGTTTTTTACAGTACTTCTTCTCCCTTCTGCCCCCTCTCTATGTCTCTCTCTCTGCCTCTCTCTCCCTCTCTTCTATGTGTCTTTGCGTGTTCCTGCACATATGACAGCATGCACGTAAAGGTCAGGGAACAACCTGTAAGGTTTGGCTCTCTCTCACCTTTACCTGTGTCACTGGGAATTGGACTGAGGTCATCAGGCCTGCCTGGTGGCAAGTACCTTCACCCAATGAACCATCATGCCTGCCCAAGGATGAATATTAATAATACTTTCATTGCCAGATAACATAATACCAACAGCTCAAAGGATTGTCAGAAAATAGACCCCACATGTTGTCATCATGAAGAAGACTATTGCCAGCGCTAAAGACACCTGTCCGTGCTCTCTTTTGTTTTCAGTCTGGGGAAGAGGCTTTACGTTTTCGTAGAAAGACATCCAGTATCACACTGACAAGAAGTAATGCCTACAGACATCCCAACCATATCATTTGAACTAGTGGACTTTGAAGTTAATGTTTACAGAGGAATAAGATGCCCAACTTATCAGGAGCTTTAGTTTCAGGTTAATAGGCACTGCTGCTTCTCCAAACTGTCGCTTGGTTGTTGGTGTCCACGCTTAGATCTATAATGAAAAGGATCAAGCTGAGCAAGGGCAAAGACAAGGTGTACAGTTTGAGGGGAAGGGGATACCAGGGGGTGTAAACAGATGAAAGAAAAGCCTGATTTTCAATGGAGGAAAGGGAGTGGTGACCTCAGAGCAAGACTCCTGCACGGCTAAGCTTCCAATTTGCGAAAAAGAAGTAAAGAAGCATTGCTGATACTGTGATAAACTGTGGGGATGTTTGAAGTTAGACCAAATGCATTGTGCATTATGACGTGGCTACAAGTCTATGGGGGCCAGGGAGTAGAAGATAGTGGTTTGAATGAAAAGGACCCCTGTAAGCCCATGGGGAGTGGTACTTTTAGGAGGTGTGGCCTTATTGGAGTGGGTGTGGCCTTGTTGGAGGAAGTGTGTCACTGGGGGATGGGCTCTGAGGTTTCAGAAGCTCAAGCCAGGTCCACTGTCATTCTTTCTTCCTGCTGCCTGCCAATCCAGAAATAGAACTCTTGGTTACTTCCCCAGCACCAGATCTGCTTGGGTGCCTCTATGCTTCCTACCATGACAATAATGGACCAAACCTCTGAACCTGTAAGCCAGACCCAGTGAAATGTTTTCCTTTGTGAAAGCTGCTGTAATCATGGTGTCTGTTCACGGCAAGAGAAACCCAAACTCAGACACTGGGTTCTATTAGAAAGCTTTAGGCATACTCAAGGTATTCACCCTTAGAAGCTTTACTGTGTTCCTTTAAAAATTTTTACCTCTGTACCCATCAAATTCATTTTCCCTCCACTGGGCATCACCTGATATAATAGCAATCAAAAGAAAAGACCACCTGGGACCACTTGGCTCTGTTGATCAGAAGTGTCCACTTATATGCAGGTCTATTTCTGGTTCCTTTTTACAACTGTGTAAGTAATCTTACCATTTGGCATCATTATTCATTCAACTTTGTTTTCTAAGGTTGTTTTTATTCTTCTTGGTCATTTGAATTTCCAAATGTATTTTGTGAGTTTCCAAAAGAACACTTAGGGCATTGTTTGATAGTTGATTTTAATATCTGCATCATAAATAGATCAAAGGAATCTTCTAATACACAGAGATAATTCTAACAATTTATGCCCTGAAATTCTCTCAGTATTTTGGGATTTTCTGTGGGGAGGTTTATTCATTTTTTCAGTAGAATTTTCTATATTTTGAGGTATTCTGAGGACAGTGGAACATACCTACTGGGAGGCTGAGCTTGGAGGTCTGTAAATTCCAGACCAGCCTTGGCTATAATATAGTGACACCCCATCTCAAAACAAAACAAAAGAAAAAACAACAAACAAACAAACAAAAAACAAAAAGTACAAAATAACATGGATATTATTTTGTTGGTTTAGTGGTGTTATATAGAAATACAACTAGTATTTCAGCGTTGAATTTTTTATCTAGCAAAACTTGTTTAGATTTGTCATTTTGATATTAATTCCACATACCTGAGATGTTTATAAGTTTTGTTTTGCTTTGTGTTTGGTTTTTTGGGACAGGGTTTCTCTGTGTAGCCATGCCTGTCCTTGAACTCACTCCATTGAGTAGTCTGACCGCAAACTTAAGAGATCTGCCTACTTCTGCCTCCTCTGCCAAGTGCTGGGACTAAAGGCATACATCATGACTGCAGGTTATGTTTTGAAATTCTTTTTTTTTTTATTAACTTGAGTATTTCTTATATACATTTTGAGTGTTATTCCCTTTCCCGGTTTCCAGGCAAACATCCCCCTCTCCCCTCCCCTTCCTTATGGGTGTTCCCCTCCCAACCCTCCCCCCATTGCCGCCCTCCCCCCAACAGTCTAGTTCACTGGGGGTTCAGTCTTAGCAGGACCCAGGGCTTCCCCTTCCACTGGTGCTCTTACTAGGATATTCATTGCTACCTATGAGGTCAGAGTCCAGGGTCAGTCCATGTATAGTCTTTAGGTAGTGGCTTAGTCCCTGGAAGCTCTGGTTGCTTGGCATTGTTGTACTTTTGGGGTCTCGAGCTCCTTCAAGCTCTTCCAGTTCTTTCTCTGATTCCTTCAACGGGGGTTCTATTCTCAGTTCAGTGGTTTGCTGCTGGCATTCGCCTCTATATTTGCTGTATTCTGGCTGTGTCTCTCAGGAGCGATCTACATCCGGCTCCTGTCGGTCTGCACTTCTTTGCTTCATCCATCTTGTCTAATTGGGTGACTGTATATGTATGGGCCACATGTGGGGCAGACTCTGAATGGGTGTTCCTTAAGTCTCTGTTTTAATCTTTGCCTCTCTCTTCCCTGCCAAGGGTATTCTTGTTCCCCTTTTAAAGAAGGCGTGAAACATTCACATTTTGATCATCCGTCTTGAGTTTCATTTGTTCTAGGCATCTAGGGTAATTCAAGCATTTGGGCTAATAGCCACTTATCAATGAGTGCATACCATGTATGTCTTTCTGTGATTGGGTTAGCTCACTCAGGATGATATTTTCCAGTTCCAACCATTTGCCTACGAATTTCATAAAGTCATTGTTTTTGATAGCTGAGTAATATTCCATTGTGTAGATGTACCACATTTTCTGTATCCATTCCTCTGTTGAAGGGCATCTGGGTTCTTTCCAGCTTCTTGCTATTATAAATAAGGCTGCTATGAACATAGTGGAGCACGTGTCTTTTTTATATGTTGGGGCATCTTTTGGGTATATGCCCAAGAGAGGTATAGCTGGATCCTCAGGCAGTTCAATGTCCAATTTTCTGAGGAACCTCCAGACTGATTTCCAGAATGGTTGTACCAGTCTGCAATCCCACCAACAATGGAGGAGTGTTCCTCTTTCTCCACATCCTCGCCAGCATCTGCTGTCACCTGAGTTTTTGATCTTAGCCATTCTCACTGGTGTGAGGTGAAATCTCAGGGTTGTTTTGATTTGCATTTCCCTTATGACTAAAGATGTTGAACATTTCTTTAGGTGTTTCTCAGCCATTCGGCATTCCTCAGCTGTGAATTGTTTCTTTAGCTCTGAACCCCATTTTTTAATAGGGTTATTTGTCTCCCTGCGGTCTAACTTCTTGAGTTCTTTGTATATTTTGGATATAAGGCCCCTATCTGTTGTAGGATTGGTAAAGATCTTTTCCCAATCTGTTGCTTGCCGTTTTGTCCTAACCACAGTGTCCTTTGCCTTACAGAAGCTTTGCAGTTTTATGAGATCCCATTTGTCGATTCTTGATCTTAGAGCATAAGCCATTGGTGTTTTGTTCAGGAAATTTTTTCCAGTGCCCATGTGTTCCAGATGCTTCCCTAGTTTTTCTTCTATTAGTTTGAGTGTGTCTGGTTTGATGTGGAGGTCCTTGATCCACTTGGACTTAAGCTTTGTACAGGGTGATAAGCATGGATCGATCTGCATTCTTCTGCATGTTGCCCTCCAGTTGAACCAGCACCATTTGCTGAAAATGCTATCTTTTTTCCATTGGATGGTTTTGGCTCCTTTGTCAAAAATCAAGTGACCATAGGTGTGTGGGTTCATTTCTGGGTCTTCAATTCTATTCCATTGGTCTATCTGTCTGTCTCTGTACCAATACCATGCAGTTTTTATCACTATTGCTCTGTAATACTGCTTGAGTTCAGGGATAGTGATTCCCCCTGAAGTCCTCTTATTGTTGAGGATAGCTTTAGCTATCCTGGGTTTTTTGTTATTCCAGATGAATTTGCAAATTGTTCTGTCTAACTCTTTGAAGAATTGGATTGGTATTTTGATGGGGATTGCATTGAATCTGTAGATCGCTTTTGGTAAAATGGCCATTTTTACTATATTAATCCTGCCAATCCATGAGTATGGGAGATCTTTCCATCTTCTGAGGTCCTCTTCAATTTCTTTCTTCAGTGTCTTGAAGTTCTTATTGTACAGATCTTTTACTTGCTTGGTTAAAGTCACACTGAGTTACTTTATATTATTTGGGTCTATTATGAAGGGTGTCGTTTCCCTAATTTCTTTCTCGGCTTGTTTCTCTTTTGTGTAGAGGAAGGCTACTGATTTATTTGAGTTAATTTTATACCCAGCCACTTTGCTGAAGTTGTTTATCAGCTTTAGTAGTTCTCTGGTGGAACTTTTGGGATCACTTAAATATACTATCATATCATCTGCAAATAGTGATATTTTGACTTCTTCTTTTCCGATCTGTATCCCCTTGACCTCCTTTTGTTGTCTGATTGCTCTGGCTAGAACTTCAAGAACTATATTGAATAAGTAGGGAGAGAGTGGGCAGCCTTGTCTAGTCCCTGATTTTAGTGGGATTGCTTCAAGTTTCTCTCCATTTAGATTAATGTTAGCAACTGGTTTGCTGTATATGGCTTTTACTATGTTTAGGTATGGGCCTTGAATTCCTATCTTTCCAGGACTTTTATCGTGAAGGGGTGTTGAATTTTGTCAAATGCTTTCTCAGCATCTAATGAAATGATCATGTGGTTCTGTTCTTTCAGTTTGTTTATATAATGGATCACGTTGATGGTTTTCCGTATATTAAACCATCCCTGCATGCCTGGGATGAAGCCTACTTGATCATGGTGGATGATTGTTTTGATGTGCTCTTGGATTCGGTTTGCCAGAATTTTATTGAGTATTTTTGCGTCGATATTCATAAGGGAAATTGGTCTGAAGTTCTCTTTCTTTGTTGTGTCTTTGTGTGGTTTAGGTATAAGAGTAATTGTGGCTTCATAGAAGGAATTCGGGAGTGATCCATCTGTTTCAATTTTGTGGAATAGTTTGGATAATATTGGTATGAGGTCTTCTATGAAGGTCTGATAGAATTCTGCACTAAACCCGTCTGGACCTGGGCTCTTTTTGGTTGGGAGACCTTTAATGACTGCTTCTATTTCCTTAGGAGTTATGGGGTTGTTTAACTGGTTTATCTGTTCCTGATTTAACTTCGGTACCTGGTATCTGTCTAGGAAATTGTCCATTTCCTGTAGATTTTCAAGTTTTGTTGAATATAGGCTTTTATAGTAAGATCTGATGATTTTTTGAATTTCCTCTGAATCTGTAATTATGTCTCCCTTTTCATTTCTGATTGTGTTAATTTAGACACACTCTCTGTGTCCTCTCGTTAGTCTGGCTAAGGGTTTATCTATCTTGTTGATTTTCTCAAAGAACCAACTTTTGGTTCTGTTGATTCTTTCTATGGTCCTTTTTGTTTCTACTTGGTTGATTTCAGCTCTGAGTTTGATTATTTCCTGCCTTCTACTCCTCCTGGGTGTATTTGCTTCTTTTTGTTCTAGAGCTTTTAGGTGTGCTGTCAAGCTGCTGACATATGCTCTTTCCTGTTTCTTTCTGCAGGCACTCAGCGCTATGAATTTTCCTCTTAGCACAACTTTCATTGTGTCCCATAAGTTTGGGTATGTTGTACCTTCATTTTCATTAAATTCTAAAAAGTCTTTAATTTCTTTCTTTATTTCTTCCTTGACCAGGTTATCATTGAGTAGAGCATTGTTCAATTTCCACGTATATGTGGGCATTCTTCCCTTATTGTTATTGAAGACCAGTTTTAGGCCGTGGTGGTCCGATAGCACGCATGGGATTATTTCTATCTTTCTGTACATGTTGAGGCCCGTTTTTTGACCAATTATATGGTCAATTTTGGAGAAAGTACCATGAGGAGCTGAGAAGAAGGTATATCCTTTTGCTTTAGGATAGAATGTTCTATAAATATCCGTTAAGTCCATTTGGCTCATGACTTCTCTTAGTCTGTCTACGTCTCTGTGTAATTTCTGTTTCCATGATCTGTCCATTGATGAGAGTGGGGTGTTGAAATCTCCCACTATTATTGTGTGAGGTGCAATGTGTGTTTTGAGCTTTAGTAAGGTTTCTTTTACGTATGTGGGTGCCCTTGTATTTGGGGCATAGATATTTAGGATTGAGAGTTCATCTTGGTGGATTTTTCCTTTGATGAATATGAAGTGTCCTTCCTTATCTTTTTTCATGACTTTTAATTGAAAATTGATTTTATTTGATATTAGAATGGCTACTCCAGCTTGCTTCTTCCGACCATTTGCTTGGAAAGTTGTTTTCCAGCCTTTCACTCTGAGGTAGTGTCTGTCTTTGTCTCTGAGGTGTGTTTCCTGTAGGCAGCAGAATGCAGGGTCCTCGTTGCGTATCCAGTTTGTTAATCTATGTCTTTTTATTGGGGAGTTGAGGCCATTGATGTTGAGAGATATTAAGGAATAGTGATTATTGCTTCCTGTTATTTTCATATTTGGATGTGAGGTTATGTTTGTGTGCTTTTCTTCTCTTTGTTTTGTTGCCAAGATGATTAGTTTCTTGCTTCTTCTAGGGTATAGCTTGCCTCCTTATGTTGGGCTTTACCCTTTATTACCCTTTGTAGTGCTGGATTTGTAGAAAGATATTGTGTAAATTTGGTTTTGTCATGGAATATCTTGGTTTCTCCATCTATGTTAATTGAGAGTTTTGCAGGATACAGTAACCTGGGCTGGCATTTGTGTTCTCTTAGGGTCTGTATGATATCAGTCCAGGAACTTCTGGCCTTCATAGTTTCTGGCGAAAAGTCTGGTGTGATTCTGATAGGTCTGCCTTTATATGTTACTTGACCTTTTTCCCTTACTGCTTTTAATATTCTTTCTTTATTTTGTGCGTTTGGTGTTTTGACTATTATGTGACGGGAGGTGTTTCTTTTCTGGTCCAATCTATTTGGAGTTCTGTAGGCTTCCTGTATGCCTATGGGTATCTCTTTTTTTAGGTTAGGGAAGTTTTCTTCTATGATTTTGTTGAAGATATTTACTGGTCCTTTGAGCTGGGAGTCTTCACTCTCTTCTATACCTATTATCCTTAGGTTTGATCTTCTCATTGAGTCCTGGATTTCCTGTATGTTTTGGACCAGTAGCTTTTTCCGCTTTACATTATCTTTGACAGTTGAGTCAATGATTTCTATGGAATCTTCTGCTCCTGAGATTCTCTCTTCCATCTCTTGTATTCTGTTGGTGAAGCTCGTATCTACAGCTCCTTGTCTCTTCTTTTGGTTTTCTATATCCAGGGTTGTTTCCATGTGTTCTTTCTTGATTGCTTCTATTTCCATTTTTAATTCCTTCAACTGTTTGATTGTGTTTTCCTGGAATTCTTTCAGGGATTTTTGTGTCTCCTCTCTATGGGCTTCTACTTGTTTATTTATGTTTTCCTGGAATTCTTTCAGGCATTTTTGAGATTCTTCTCTGTAGGCTTCTACTTGTTTATTAATGTTTTCCTGTGTTTCTCTAAGGGAGTTCTTCACGTCTTTCTTGAAGTCCTCCAGCATCATGATCAAATATGATTTGGAAACTAGATCTCGCTTTTCTGGTGTGTTTGGATATTCCATGTTTGTTTTGATGGGAGACTTGGGCTCCAATGGTGCCATGTAGTCTTGGTTTCTGTTGCTTGGGTTCCTGCGCTTGCCTCTCGCCATCAGATTATCTCTAGTGTTACTTTGTTCTGCTATTTCTGACAGTGGCTAGACTGCCCTATAAGCCTGTGTGTCAGGAGTGCTGTAGACCTGTTTTCCTGTTTTCTTTCAGCCTGTTATGGGGACAGAGTGTTCTTCTTTCGGGCGTGTAGTTTTTCCTCTCTACAGGTCTTCAGCTGTTCCTGTGGGCCTGTGTCTTGAGTTCACCAGGCAGGTCTCTTGCAGCAGAAAAGTTGGTCTTACCTGTGGTCCTGAGGCTCAAGTTCGCTCGGGGTGTGCTGCCCACTAGCTTTCTCCGGTGGCAGCAACCAGGAAGATCTGCGCCGCCGTTTCCGGGAGCTTCAGTGCACCAGGGTTCCAGATGGCGTTTGGTGTTTTCCTCTGGCGTCCGAGATGTGTGTGCAGAGTGCAGTCTCTTCTGGTTTCCCAGGCGTGTCTGCCTCTCTGAAGGTTTAGCTCTCCCTCCCACGGGATTTGGGTGCAGAGAACTGTTTATCCGGTCTGTTTCCTTCAGGTTCTGGCGGTGTCTCAGACGCATCGGTCCTGCTGCTCCTGGGCCCTCCCCCACGGGATGTTTTGAAATTCTTAACGCAAACAGCTGTGCTGTGTGAATGATTGGACCATGCCTTTAATGTCAGCATTCCGGAGGCAGGGGAAGGGGGAGGTGGGGGGGCGGTCCGGGCAGGGGCAGGGGCCAGCCTTGTCTATAAATGGAGGGTAGGACACCAAGGGGTATACAGAGAAACCCTATCTTTAAAAATAAAAAATATCGTGAATACCCTAATTCCTTTGTGCAGAAATGCATACTATGCCGGTTCATGCATTTAAGGTGTGTGTGTGAGGCCAGAGGCCACGCTGACAGAATCGCTCACTTGCCTGTAATCCACAAATAGGCTAGGCTGGCTGGTCAGTCCCAGCCCAAGGTTTGCCAGTCTCTACCTTGCAGCAAAGGGATGGCAAGCACACAGCACCAGACCCAACTCTTTCATGTGGGCTCTGGGGATACAACTCAGGCTCTCAGTCTACACAAGGCAAGCATTTTATTAATTAAGTAACCACCCTAGCCTTTTAATTCCCTCCGGATTTCCACATTCTTCTTTTAAGTATGAAGCTTACTGTAGGTGTTTTGGAGATAATCCTGATTAAAATAAGAAAAATCTCTTCTGTTGGATAAGGTTTTTATTTTTCATAGATATTTTTTTTTCTTTCTTTTTTTTCAGAACTGGGGACCGAACCCAGGGCCTTGCACTTTGCTAGGCAAGCGCTCTACGGCTGAGCTAAATCCCCAACCCCTATTTTTCATAGATCTTTAATTTTATTAAGTATTTTTGCAGCCTCTGTTAAAATTATGTATATTCTGTTACTATGGGGATCTTCAAAGTGAAAAGGACAGAGTCTCTTGAGTGAACTCCACATAGCAGATTCTGTTTACCTTCCACATGCTGTGCACAGCATGCGGCTTGGTGGGTTGTTTATGCTTAGCCCACATTCTAACTAACAGTCTAGAGCTCCACTGAGGGACTAACAATGTTTGAAGGGGATTTTTAAAAATGATACTTTTCAACTCTCACATATCTGGTAGCCTTCTGACAGTGGTGCATTTTTTGTTTGTTTGTGTTTTTTTTTTTTTTTTTTTTTGTTTTAAAATTGGATATATTTCTTTATTAACATTTCAAGTGTTATTCCCTTTTCCGGTTTCCTGTCCATAAGCCCCATCCCCTCCACCTCGCCCATAAGGGTATCCCCCCCACTCCCCCCTCCCCAGCCTCCATGACATTTCCTGGCACTAGGGGTTCAACCTTGGCAGGACCAAGGGCTTCCCCCTCCACTGGTGCCCCAACAAGGCTATTCTCTGCTACCTATGCAGTTGGAGCCCTGGGGCAGTCCACGTATAGTCTTTCGGTAGTGGTTTAGTCCCTGGAAGCTCTGGTTGTTTTTAAGGGGTTGCAAGCTCCTTCAACTTTTTCAGTACTTCCTCTAATTCCCCTCAAGGGGGTCCCGTTCTCAGTTCAGTGGTCTGCTGCTAGCATTGACCTCTGTATTGGACATGCCCTGGATGTGTCTCTCAGGAGAGATCTATATCTGATCTCTTTCCACATGCATTTTCTAGCTTCATCAATCTTATCTAGTTTTGGTGGTTGTATATATATGGGCCACATGTGGGGCATAAGGCTGTTCCTTCAGTCTCTGCTCTAAAGTTGGTGGGTTTTTTTTTTAAATTAAGTGTCCAGTTTTAAATAGACAAATGATACTTTGATTTTTCTAATTCTCCTTGTGTTGGTTTCAGTAAGTTTTTTAAGTGGAAATGTATCTATTCCTCCTAAACCTTTTAATTCATCACTTTGAAGTCATTCATGATATTTCACATATTTTAATGTTTACGGAAGCATTTCAGTCCTACTATTCAAAATTGATGCCTTCCCCCTTTCTTTTCTTTGCTGAGGCTTTATCAAATTTGTTAGTTCTGACAAATCACAAATTTCCAGCGTTGTCAATTTCTACTGCATGCTTTGGTTTCCTGATCCATTACCTGTGCATCTTTCTCAAATGTCTTGAGGTAACAGGTGATTTTGAGCCATTCATACGTTGTAACTGATATGTGTATTTTATTGTACTATGGTGTTAACACTGACTTCTAAGCCTTGTGTATTTGAATATTTTATTATTTAATAAAAATATTTCCTGGTTCCCACTGTTCTTCTGACACCCCCAACTCCTGCTTTGGTTTTTATTTGTTTTTTTGGTTCTTTTTTTCGGAGCTGGGGATCGAACCCAGGGCCTTGCGCTTCATAGGCAAGCGCTCTACCACTGAGCTAAATCCCCAACCCCCTGCTTTGGTTTTTAGAGTCCGGCTTTTTTTCTGTGTAGCCCTTGAACTCAGAGATCTGCCTGCCTCTGCCTCCCCAGTGCTAGGATTAAAGGTGTGCGCCACCAACTGCCTGGCCATTGCTTTTTCTCCCTTAACTTTTGTTTCTTATTTATTTAATTCCTTTGTGGTCAGAGAAAATACTCAGTGGGATTTCACCTCTTGGAAACCTACAGAGAGTTTACATAGCAGCCCAGCAAGTATTCAGCTTTGGTGAATGTTCCCCGTGCAATGGACAACATTGTTTTTCTATTGCTGGGATAAGATGGCAAGTTTCTTTCTTTTTTCTTTTTTTAAGATTTATTTATTTCACATATAAGTACACTGTAGCTGTCTTCAGATATACCAGAAGAGGGCATCAGACCCCATTACAGATGGTTGTGAGCCACCATGTGGTTGCTGGGAATTGAACTCAGGACCTCTGGAAGAGCAGTCAGTGCTCTTAACTGCTGAGCCATCTCTCCAGCCCATGATGGCAAGTTTCTAACTCCTCTTCCCAGGGTTTAGGTCATTAGTGACCATTACGTTGTTTTTCACCAGTTTCTGAGAGAAGTGTGTTAAAATCAGTAAGCAAAATGGAGTAATATGACCTCTTGCTTCAGTCATGTTTTGCTTTAGTATATTTTGAAGCTGTCAAGTGCAAGACAAGTTGGGCATTTTATTATCTAATATTCAACTTTCCCTCTCTCTAAGCTCCATGTTCTTTACTGGCTATCCACTGTGGATATTCTTTAGGTCTGATATGTTCTTGAGTTTTGATTTGAGACAGGGTCTCATTATGAGGCCCTGGTTGACCTGGAGCTCACGATGTAGACGGTATGTATACCTTGAATTCCCCTTTGTCTCAGTTAGGGTTTCCATTATCGTGAAGAGACAGCATAACCAAGGCAACTGTTATAGCTTACAGGGCAGAAGCTCAGTCCGTTATCAAGGAAGGAAGGATGGCAGCATCCATGCAGGCATGGCGCTGGAGGAGCTGGAGTTCTGCATCTTATTCTGAACGCAAACAGGAAAAGACTGGCCCACTCCCATGGTGACACACTTCCTCCAATAAGGCCACACCTCCTAAGAGTGCCACTCCGTGGGTCAAGCATATACAAACCACCACATCCTTTCCTTTTCCTTTTCGCTGAGATCAAAGCCTGGCTCTTGTACATGCTAGGCAAGTGGTTTACAATTGAGCACTGCACCAGCCCCTGCCTTCACTTTTAAAGTTTTTGCTGAGTAGGAAATTTTAAAGGCAGTTACTTTCTTTCACCTTTCTAAAGAAATCCTTTCTGGTCTGCAAAGTCTCTGCTAGACTTCTTACTGACTTTGTATTAGGATTTCAGCAGCTTTAATATACAGGGATGCTATCTGTCCTGTTCATTGTACTTCTCTTGTGAAAGAGTTGGTTCTCTTTTCTTTTCCATTTCTGCTCTGGGACCCTCTTCTTTTCTCCTTTGTTTCGCAGTCTTTTAAATTGTGTTTTAGCCTACATATTCTTCTTCAGCCTTCCTGCTAGTGTGCACTGTCTTTTACACACTATGTATCTTGCTATATGGATCTTCCACATTAGTGTTTCTCAAAAACCTGTGGTTCACGACCCTTTCACAGGGGTCACTTAAGAAACAGATATTTGCATTGCGATGACAATTCACAGCACTAGCATGGCAGTTATAAAGTAGTGACAAACACAGTTTTATGGATGGGGATCACTACAACATGAGGAAATGTATTAAAGGGTCACAGCATCAGGAAAGCTGAAGGCCACTAGTTTATGATGCAATGTTGATAGTGGGCTCTTCTGTACAGTGGTTTCGTTTCTTCCCTAGTGTTTGGCTCATTGTCTTAACTATAAACAGTAATTCCTCATTGACTGAAGTTCTGTAAGAGATCTGGGATGGAGGCATAAGTGACATGGTTTTTGTTTTGAGTAGGGAGTAAGTGGAATCAGTTGCTTTAAGAGTCATTAACTCTATTAGTTATTATTTTGACCTGGCCATCATTTAATAATCAATTCAGAGTCCAGTGGGCTTTTTAAAATCAGCTTTAGCACAGTTACTTCTCAAATGTCCTGGGATCCATTTTTCTATACACCAGACTGTTAATTTCTCCTGGCCCATCAGTCCGCCCTCAGGGGGCATTGCACTGGGCGTTGTACCACAGGTTCCTGGTCCATCTTGTCTAAGGGAGACCTCCTGTTCTCCTGTCTTTTCTTCTTCTGTCTCCTTTTTCTCTCCTCCTGGTCCCTGCCTGTGACCCCTAGTCTGGCAAATAAAGATCTGCCTATTTCTATTTTCCCTGTAATTGGCTCTAGCCACTTTTATTTAACCAATAGCTACGTAATAGAAACATGTGAGCGGGCAACCAGATCTTGGGGTTCAGAACTTAGCATTTGTATATACAGTACTAGACTAACCCCCAACAGGAGCCAGAGGTAGATCACATTAACCACTTGAGAACTTTCAGAATCCACAGGTGGGTTGAAATGACTCAAAGCTTGCACACGCTTCATGAGAAATTTCTCTTTGGCTTCAGTGTCAATGGAGCTTGCTACATGTTAAGCCCTGTCAACTACCAGGAACTGCTGTCAAGGCTTATTTTATTTGAATGGTGACAAACTGGAGGGCTTAATGGATGCCAGAGAAGATACAACCAGTAACTTTTTGCAACAACAGTAACTGGTTTCCCCAGTTACAGTTCTCAGGGTTAAGACAAAGCAGGGTGTGCCTTACAGAATAGGAACCCAAGCATAAGTTTGAACTTTGTCCTGGAAGGAGACTTTATTATGCCAGGCAGAAAACAAACCCTTTCTTCCTTCTGGAGAACGATACTAAATCTTCCAAGACTATATCTTTTTTAGAAGCATCCATGAAGTAGACTAGGAACAAGGCAGTTGTCTCTGCCTGTAAGAGCGCTGACAGCTTGAGACCTTTGAAGAATTTTCTCCCAACAGCGAATACAGAAGATCCCAATTAGCTTATTTAACATCTTATTTGTTTTTAAAAATGTTTTATTGGTTCTTTGTGGGTTTCACATCATACACCCCAGTCCTGCTCCTTTCCATTCTTTCATGTTGCCCTTTGCCCTTGGAACTTCCCCTAGTTAAGTGACCAGATGTTTGAGGAAATAGTCAATGTGAAATAGAAGATGGCAAACAAATACAAAATAATTCTGCAGAAAACAGGTAATAAAGGAGAAAATTAAAAGCAATTCTAATTAAAATCTTCAAGAAGAATAAAGTTGGTTTTTTTTTTTTTTTTGGTGCTGGATCGAACATAATTGTTGACCACCACCACCACCACCACCACCACCACCACCACCACCACCACCACCAACAACAACAACAACAAAAAAGGCAAAAGATAACCTTCAGAAATCTTTCAGAAAATACAACACCAAGAGAAGTAAAATTATGAAAAACAGGTTCTGTGAGACTGTCACTTTTTCTCCAATATATGTATTCATTTAAAAAAAAGATTTATTTCAATTTTAATTATCTGGGCATTGCTTTGCTTGCATGTTTGTCTGTACACTGTTAAGTTTCAAAGCCAGGACAAATGGCTGAAGTGTCTACTTAACATATCAAGGCAGACCTGGCCTTCAGGTTCTCCCAGCATCTCAGCCTCTCTTTGGTACAGGGTTTGGCTGTCGTCTATCCTGTCCCCTATCCTGAACCCTTCAGCCCATGGTGCTGGGCTGCTCTTCCCTAAGTAATTTAGCTACTTTGGCTACCCAACACTGTACCTTTGCCCTCTTGGCTGCAGCATCTGGTTTCCCTCTCTCTTCTCCACTCTCTTACATTGCCCAGCTCAGCCTGGTCATATCCACTCTGTACTCTGCCAGATGTGTCTGCCTCTTGATATGCTCTCCCATATATCTATAATAAACGTTCTCCTCCACCACACCTAGGAGCAATCATGTCCTTTCCTTTATATTTCATTTTAAAATTCATGCCACTATGTGAATGCAATGTCTGCCAAGGCCAGAGGAGGGTGTCAGATCCTCTGGAATTGAAGTTACAGACACTTGCGAACCTCCACAAAGATGCTGGGAATTGAACCTGGGTTTCCTTGGAAGGATTACTAGCTTCTAAGTCTCCAATTCCATGTATTCACTGCATATAAAACTGTAGAAACTGGGCAGAACCCTCAGCATTAACATTCAAGAAACTAAAACCAAACAACAAAAACCCCCAAACCACTCTATGATATTTCAGAACACAAACATGAAAGACCTGAATTTCCAGGGTGACAGCCAAGTCATTTACAAAGGAAAGACACAAATAGAAACAAACTAGGATCAGATCTTCAGGATGGTTAGGGGTAGGCTCACTCCAATATTGTTTACCTCCCTCTCTAGATGTGTGTGTACTTTAAGGTGAACTCTTATCCCAGGCCACTGAATACCTTTTAGAGTAAGTCCATTTCTGATCCTTCCCTGCCACCTGCCTGGCCCATGGAAAAGCATCCTGTCTTCAGAGAACTCAGTTTATGCACCTCCTCCCTTTAGGAGGTTCTCTCCTACATCTCATTCTAAATGAATTCTAGCTACCCTAAGGACGGTAGCTTATCACCTTCTTTGTTTAAATTGTTCTGTTTGAGAACTTGGAGGCAGGATGACAACTCTACTTGCTTTCCATCTCTTCTTTCACAGGACACATCCATCCACTTCACTCACCTGAATATTCTCATTGCAACGCTTCTGGTGTTTTGTTGAGAGCTCAGATGTCTCCCCTCCTACATTTACTCTAGAATCCCATTCTTATCCAGTTTGGAGTCTATGGCCATTACTTTACACATTCCTCTACCATACACTTTTAATCTTCTGGCTATGTCTTACTTCTGAATCTCTTGGGAACAACTGATCTTGCCAAACACTGTATGTGTGTGAACAACTATGCTAAGTAGTTTCTCTTTAAAATTCACAACATTTATTTTCAAATGGACTCAGAAAATTGCTTGGCAGGCCTATAGTTCTCCCATAATTCTTGAAGGGGACTGTTTAAAAATTAGTTCTCAAGCTTCCAATATTTTCTGTAGGTCAGGTGAGCTATTGTCTACCTCACACTTCACTGATAAAACAGAAAGGATAATGTGGAAAGCCCCTAATCTTCTTCCGACTCACCTGCAAGTGTCTGCCCTCATAGCATTCTCTCCTTTCATAACAGTACACGGTCTCCATCTGTGTGCTGAATCTCACTGTTTTCTCAACAGTCTCCCCTTCAAGGTCACTGCCCCTGGCCTCTGCTGCATCCTCATCAGCCTCAGGGCCCACAGTACCAACACTATGGCTTCTTGAGAAATTGTCAGCAATGTTAATGACTCTCCTTGTACACGCCCATCGCACTTCTAATCCTAGCAGTTCTGCAGCTGGACTTTATGGCTTCCTCCTTCTTCCACCCTCCTCTACCCTTATCCCTCCAACCCCACCCCCTCCAGCACCAGGTGGGAGAGGCTAGAAAGGAAGGGAGGTGTCAAGATCATTGGGCTACTTCCCGCTGATCAGGGACACTGAGTTACTTGGAGGCAATTTTGATCTTTGTTGTCAGTTTATCTCCAACCAGCAACCACAAGCAGCAGCAGCTGCACCCTTCTTGGGGCTCTTGCATTGATATACCCTCTCAAGAGTCCCCAGAATTCCAAAAGTCACATACTTAGAATGTTTGGTTGGCAAATCATAGTCTGCTGCCATCGGTAATCTGAAGCAGTCCCATATCCCATACCCAGGATTAAAACAAAAACACATTCCTAGAACATTTCTGTGTCTTTAAAGATTTATTTATTTTATTTATAGATGGTTGTGAGCCACCATGTGGTTGCTGGGAATTGAACTCAGGACCTCTGGAAGAGCAGTCAGTGCTCTTAACTGCTGAGCCACCTCTTCAGCCCTCTATGTTTTTAAAGAAACCTAAGTTCTCATTACACAATTTCCTTAAATTACTGACATCAACAGCAACTCTTCCCATGGCTTCAGTAATTCCTGTTCACCAACAGTAGCCATGGATGCAGCCGAGAAGTCCTTTCTTGCAGCACCATTTGCTCTTTGATGCCTCAGTGCTGCTTTCCCTCCTGTCTCCTTGTTCCTTCTGCTTTGGCTCTCCTGGGATTTCTAGGTGTGACTGGCAAGGTTGCTTTAGATCCTTTCTTCTACAGTAACTCATCCCAGGCTCTCATTCAAATATGAGTGACTACGTCCAGTCCTGGCCTCTCCTGGGCCGCAGGTGGAGCTGGTTTACTTCTAAAATGACACTTTTACCCATAATTCTCAGGCATCATAGATTTAACAAGCATAAAACAGAATCCCAATCAAACTCAGGCTCATTTGCTTCTTCACTACTGTGCTTACCCATCATGCATTCCTGCTAGCCCCTCTGTGGGTACCACCATTCTACCCATGCTGCTCTTCATGTCTACCTAGCTCTGTAAGTCACCTTATGCCCCATACACTTACGGTTCTCTCTTCTGTGTCATACAGTCAAAGCCTATTTTTGCTAGTTTTAGGCAAAATGTCAACTCAAAAAAGCCCACATATGTAGCCACTCATTAGATAACTGTTCTTCCTAAGCCTTTCTGTCAACCTATTCTTTCTTGCCCATCATAGGCTTGTCCTGACTGCAACCAATATGTGAGAGACACAAGGGAACATATGATCAAAACACCTGTATGAATTTCTCAAAGAACTAATAGAATATTAAAAAGCTTATTTCCTTTACCCAATTAATACTGTAATTAGCACAGCCTTTGCATTGCTCTAGACACTGTAAGCAATCAATAGATAAGTCAAAGAATATGGAAGGATAATGTTAGGCTGTATACACCACATCACAGAAGCACTTGGGCATCTGCAGATTTTTGTCTCTGCACTGATTGTTGGCACAGTCTCCAGATACTTGAGGGCTCTGCATCTATTCACCTGGTAGCCAACATACATGTATTCCACTGTAGCTCAGAGCAGAGCATAAACACCGCCTTTAGACATTATGTTTGAAATATGTTAGTTTTACATCACCACAGTCCTTTTAAGTAAATGTAAACTAGAGTAGGGAATTTAAAGAGATTAGATTTCTAAAATAGATTCCTAAAGTGTATTTTCAAGAATAAATTATTTCTTATTGTTGTATGGATAAAGTGATTTAAAATGAAAACAAACTACACAACTAAAACAAGTATGCAAAACCTTTTATTTATAACAGATCAACATTTTGACATGAAAGGAAGCCACTTTCGATTTCTCAGGAATGCCTAGAACCCAACAGTTTGAAAGACTACTCAACAACTCTACTATAGGTAAAAGAAACAAATGGCTTTGCCCAAGGCAAATTTATAAACTTCATGAGTTTTCACTGTGTGGGAAAGCTAGCTTTTCCAGAGACGTAAATGTAATCCAAGTGGAGTAAATCAATTTATACAACAAATGTGAGAGTCACGTATATGCATCAACTGGGTAAGGCCTCACATTGACCCCTTAAGCCAGTCACCCCATTCCATAGGCAGCACTCTGTGTCACTGTGTAGACAACCAGCCAATTCCGGTGAGACTGTCCATCTCCATAAGACCATATAAATAAAACACATCAATGGGAACAGCAACTGAGTTTAAGGGACTAGGTGGTGAGTATCCAATAATAACTTAACCAACATCACTTTCACTTTAGAAGGAAAAAAGGAACGAACCCCCAAATGTCCGAAACTTCTTAGTACTTCTCAGACAGGATGAAAAAGTAAACTGCAAAGTTTAAATAATCAGAAAACATCCTAAAATGTGTTACAGGAAGTGGGTGTTAAATTTCAGACTTAAATTATATTTTGTTGTGTATTTCAACTTGGGGATGAATAATTAGTAGCTTTTCTCAGTACATTTATATTTGAGCATTTATATCTAGTACACATGCTGTGAAATTCACCCTGGCTGCTCCTCACCGTGCTCAAGTGTTGTTTTTCCTCAGGGAATTCCATCATGTGCATCTAAGTGTTGAGAGGCTAAACAGCACTTACAGGACTTTCAAGAGAGGTGTGAAATGTTGTAAGACTCATCATTATCTACTTACTGTAGGGTCAGCCATTCAAATTCACCACAGCAGCCTCAAATACTGTGTGAGGGGAATGCATGTAATTCCTATAGAACACAAACTCAAGTCCAAAAGGCACAGAGTAATGCTGGTGGCTCTTTCTAGTCAGTTAAGAAATAATAAAAAGTCTGCATTATTCTTTCATAATTTAAATACTTAAGTAATCTCCACTTTTATTACTTTATAACAATGACTTCAAATTTACATTATTTTAAGTACCATTGTAATAGCTTAGAGTATAATACAGATTTGTGAATATCCCATCCAAAAATAAAAATTAAAAAAACAAAACCAAAAAACCCCTCTTCACTATACATATATATATTATATATAAAAGTTATTCTCAAAAATAAGAACATAGACTAGGGACTTGGTACAGATCATTAAATCAAGTTTCCATTACCACAGTTATAATTCCCAAACCAACAGACACACAGCAATAATTGAAAGCAGTGCAAATATCTTTGGAGGTTAGGATAAAATTATAACAAGAACATAAAGTCAGGAAATAAAAAGATAAGCACTTCAAGTACAAGGAGCAGTCTACTGAGGTCCATCTTAGTGTTCACCCGGCTGCCCTCCCACTTCTACTTCTTCCTCTGAAACACATTGGCCAGCATGGCACCTGATGTTGTCAACTGGCCCATTTTGTTCAAAAACTTGGTCTTTGTGTCTTCACTCACTAAACTTGCAGCAATTGACATTGAGCTAGAAAAGAAAATATAAAATGAAAATATAAATGAATATTTAATGAAGCATTAAAAATTTAAGACATAGCACATGTGTGAAGGTCAGAGGACAACCTGTGCTTCTTTCCTTCCACCATGTGGGTCACCAGGCATGGTGGTAGGTACCTTACCCTACTGAGCCATCTTGGGGATGTCCAGTTTTCATTTGTTAGTGACATTATCATTACATCACACAAAGGTAAGGAAAACTTGTGATTATCTTAGATTTGTTCTTTTACATGAAAAGCAGCAGCAGCAGCAGTTAAGACCACACATGGACCAGGGTAGAATCTAGACTTTGCTTTCTAGGTGTGAGGCCTTGAGGAAGTTGTTTATCTGTGCAATGGGGTCATGCTTCAGGGGGTGACTGGGACTACACAAGTGCAAAGTGCTTAGTATATAGTGTAAGGCACTCCACAAACAACGTCAGTAGTTTAATGGTTAGCCTTTTGTCTGCATGCTTTGTTCCTCAGGAGCAATCATGCTCCCTACCCACGGCAGATCTCTTATTGGTCTGGGAATTACTAATTTGGCTAGGCAGGACAAGCGGAAAGCCTCTGCTACCTTGGAGCTAGAATTGTAAGAATGCATCACTACATTCAAAACCAAAAACCAAAAACCAAACAAAAAAAAAACCCAAAAACCCAACAACAACCACAACGAAAAACCTAAACCAAACCAAAGCAAACCTCCAAACCAGTTCTCGGGACTGAAGTTAGCCTGTAAAGCTAGCTGGCATGGTGAGCAGCTGACTGAGCTACCCTCCTAGCCTTGTGTAGTTCTTTGAACTCAATCACTTCATTCAATTCTTACAGCAAGTCTGGAACATAGATATTACTTATTTCTCAAATGAGTAAATTAAATCACAGTGAGGCTTGCACTGTGCCCATAACAATCCTATTTCTTTTTGGGGGTGTATGTGTTCTGAGTAGCTAGTTATACTAACTTTAATGAATAGATTTCAAACCCATTTCTTCTTCTCCCAGTGGCCTAGTATGCAGGCAGTAAATACAATCTGAATGACTGCTAAGATTGCTTATTTACCACACTGCTTAACAGGAAGAGAACCTTGATCAGGCAATGTTTCAGTGCCCTGACAAACGTCCTGCAGTAGACAGGAAGCCCAGCTTACTGCCTTGTGGTTTTGATCAAGATGCTTTAGACCTTACTTTAGATTCAGTTTCCTTATCTATAGAACAGAGCTTGCAGTTTCTACTGTAAAATGTTCTGAGGATTAAATAAAGAAACATGCGTGAACAACTCAAGGGCAATGTGTGGCAAGTTACAAGTCCTCAACTTGCCTAATTTTAGAATTATTTTATATTTTAAATGGACAGGTGGTGCACACTGGCAATCCCAACACATAGGAGGCCGAACCATGGATGAAACACTGGAGTGTGTGGGGAAGCTCTTTTTTCAGCTAGGAGGTTAAGAAAACTCCCCAATACTTTACAGAGGCAGAGCCTTACATGTGTCCTGGCTTTGGGAGGAGAGGAGATCTGTGTGTGCATGTGCACATGCTTATTTGTATGCAGGAGAACAAGACTGCCTGGATGGAACATTTCTATAGTCAGCCTTAAAGGAGATGTGTTTTAACTTTATTTACTATTAGTTGCTCAAAAGCTTATTTCTTCATTGAAAATAACAGTATATGTTCAATATTATTACTGCTACAGATCTGCATTCATATTCTAACTTGAATCCTAATTGATTCTTAGAATTCTAATAAGCTTTGCTAAGATACTCCTAAGTTTGAAAACTCCTATCAGAAACTTCTAGAACTATTTATTTGACTGGTAAGGCTCAATCCAGTAGCACAATTCTGGCAATGTCTCTGGAAGCCTTTAAACATAAAGATTCCTAGGCTTGGGACTGGAAAAATGATTCAGCAAGAAAGACCTCTGTCATCAATCCTGACCACCCAAGTTCAATCCTCAGAACTCACATGGTAGAAACTCGTCTCCTGCAAGTTGTCCTTGAATCTTCATGTGTGACATTTGCATATTTGTGCCTGTCAGAACACACACACACACACACACACACACACACACACACACACACACACACACACACACACACAGAGAGGCATGCATACATATTCTCCCTCAAAGTTGCATCAGAATATTTAGAGGGAAGGTATAAAGCATTGACTAGATATCTGAATCTTTAAAAAGTCACCATTTCTCATTTTGGTTTTTATGATATTCAATACTTGAGAAAAGCTGACCTGAATAATTTTCTTTTACTTATTGTGTGTGTGTGTGTGTGTGTGTTTTTTTTTTTTTTTTTTTTTTTTTTTTGAGACAGGGGCTTACTCTGTAGTTCTGCCTGTCCTGGAATTCCTTATGCATACCATTGGCCTTGAACTCACAAAGATCTGCCTGCTTCTGCTGCGATTAAAGATGTGTGCCACCACACCTGGCTTGAACAATTTTCTTGTCTTCCAAAGAAGTGATTACAAAATAATACAAACCATTATACCCATAGATAACAAGTTTAGAAAGAGAAATTGAGGTTAATAAGAAGCCTTAAAAAAAGAATAAATGTCTTACCCTGGAGGCTCTTGGACAGTCTTGTTTTCTACTTTTTGTTCACATTCTTTTATCATGGAACTTAAAATAACCTGATTAGAAAAGTCACTTACTTTAGTGAAATAAAGTTAACATTATCAAATACTATAAACCACAGTCTACATGAGTATAAAAAGCTGAAGAGCATGAAGTGTTAGGGACTCTGTGAAGAGGCTGAGCCAAGACTCTGACATGCAAGTAGGTTTATGTGCCAAGAGTGTGACAGTCAGGAGTAGGCACAGAATGCTGAGGCGAAATAGAACTGTAGAGTTAGAAACAAGTGATAGGCAAGGAAAGCAGTGGACAAAATAGAAGTAAATATTCTACAGACATTTCCATATTAAATTCTCCTTGTATCAAGTGAAGGAGAGTGTGAGAGTTTTAGAGGTTCAAAGATGTTGAAGAACTTCATGAAGTATTACAACTAGTAAACACACTCACAAAAAATGTCGAGCTAGACTTTAACAGTGTTAAGCATGGCTGTCATAATCTAGTCTCATCCAGGGAGAGTGTATGAAGACAGATGCTAAACCCATAAACCTGGTGCTGCTAGTCAGGCACTTACCTCATGTTCTGGAGAGAGATGCTCCATGTCAGTCCGTAAACATCTGAGGCCAGGTAAAAAGTGATTTACCATTAAATCCTCTGAAATGACTGAGGAAAGATAGTTAAGAAAAAGGGGTAAAAAAAACCCCTAAAAACAAAACAAAACAAAACAAAAAGAGAAACCAACCAACCAACCAAAAACCTTAGCCAACAGAGAAGATACCATATAGAAAAAAGGCTTTTTAGACAGTGCTTAGGCGCAGCAAACGTGCATGTGTCAGAGTTCCTTCACAGATGGCACCTCTGTAGGGAAAGTTGATGCCAATCATCTAAGTGTATTCTCACACTTCTGTTTATTTTGGTATTATCTGTTACTCTAACATTCTATAACAATTAAATATTATATAAATAAAATAATGATGACAAACATTCCATTTGTAATCCAATGTTAAATTAAGTAAATTCTAAATATGAAAGGTAAGAAAACATTTCCAATAAGATAGGAAAAAAGGCTCAGCTGATTAAGTGCTTCTGCACAAGCATAGGACCTGAGCCTGAACCTCAAAATGTAGTGTAATGGTGTGCCTGCAATCCTGGCACCAGAGAGGGAGAGACAGGAGGAAACGTGGGAGAGACACTGTTTTCAAAATAAGGTGGACAGTTCCTGAGGAACAACACCTGATTTGACCTCTGGCCTTCACATGTCGAGCACATGCACTTGCACACACAGAAATATTTTCATGACAGCTAAGTTGAAAGCTATGTAAAAACTGACAAAGGCAAGTTGCTTATAACATCACTACTTATTTGCTATATGTCAGACAATTGCAAGATTGGAAGCTTGTAAAAATGTAGAAAGAGATTGTATTTTACTGTCATATTGTTTTTGGATTCTCTTTAAAGATCCACTATGCGATATGGATGTGGTTTATCTGAGGATGATGCTCCTATCACCTGCAGGTCTTCATATACCTGACAGCATAGCCAATGACAACACACTTGTATAGCTTAGGTTGAAATAACTTGTCTATGGGATATACGTTGTCTTTAGTTTGTTTCTTAAAATAGTATTTTGTGTATGGATTTTTTCTTTTGTCTGAATATATCTGTGTGTACCACTTGTGTATCTGGTGTCTAAAGAAGCCAGAAAGGAACTTGAGTCACAAATGGTTGTGAGCTGCCATGTAGGTGCTGGGACACTGGTGCAAGAGCAGCCAGTGATCTAAACCATGCTATTTCTCCAGTCACAGGAATTTTTTTTGTTTTGACATGTGCTAAGGTGACTTTCTATTGGTCCAGAATGAATCAGACAACAGAGTACATTCAATTTACTTTAGGTCCTAGTTATCTTTGAGTTTTAGTCGATTAGCTCCACATTCAAAAGAATCAGAAAGCAGGCACATTTATCAAGAAAATAATTCATCTTATTCACATGAATTTAGGCATATTTTTATAATATTACACCATGTTCAAGTGAAGAAAGAAGAGAGTTCCTTTATGAAACTGGCTTAATTAAAAAAAAAAAAACTTACAATGAACTTCATTTAAAAAAAAGGGATGTAATATATTAATACTTCCTTGAAAATGTCACAATGCTCATAAACAAGGCTCCTATAATGAATAGTTATTAAAAATATAGATGGGGGCTGCAAGATGGCTCAGTATTAAAAGCATGAATTATATAATAAGCCTGTGGAGACCTGAGTTCCATCCCAACAGAATGAAGGTGGGAACCAACTCTGGAAAGTTGCCTTCTGACCTTTACATGTGCATTTGCTGTGTCATCGTGTACACGCCTGCATTTGCACACACAATTTAAATATGTACATGATACAGAGGGCTGCAGTTTAATTACTGTATAACTTGTTTTCTAGATACTGGGAAAGTACCTTCAAGATGTAAGCAGGTGACCTTTGGATTAGTAGAAAGTGAAATACTGAAACACAGGCAAGGAGGCTCAAGATGGCCATACTTACAGAAAATAGGGAAGTTATTCTTTCTACTCACTTGTTGGGCCTATCTTTTCCTCATAAAAATCAAACTTTCAAGGACTGGAAATGTGTATATCCTTCAGTCCTGTCTGATATCAAAACTGACTCTACTGCAGTGACATGCTCTTGCATTTTGGATATCTCTGTAAAAAAGTTTATCAACAAAGCCTGTGTCTATCCCTTACATACACAGTATATGACCTTCCTTCTCCATACCCCCCTTTAGAATACTTGCCACCTAACCCTAACCACTGGCCTCCACACACAACAACTTGCATTCATTCATCTTTCCCAGCCACACACCTTGTCACATTTTCTCATCACCCCTAAGCCGTCTATTGTCTAGCTTAAACAGTTTTAAGGTCCTTCAAGCATGTTATGACATTTTGATTGTTATTAGGCATAATGTTACCTGTAACTTTCCTATGTCGGTTCTGACAGGAAGCTATTGTTCTAATCAGCTTTGGAACAGATCTGGCGATGAGACTTTATTAGTGACCGTACTCCTGATGCAAGTAAAGTTGGAGTAATGCACAACAGACCCAGTGTTTGACTGAGTAGGGGCTATTCTAAAAGGCTCTTCTCTCTCTTGTCCTGGCACAGGACCTTTTATTTATTTATCCCAGCAATAGTTGATACATACTTAAATACTTGATACTTTCTCTGTATAAATTTCTATGTTCATCAGAAACTATAGCTTTTCTTATTTAGTAATTTTGTTTTACACAGCTAAAGTTGTCCTGGTACTTTTCCCTTTCATTGAGGCACATTGCTTTATAAACTCATTAGCTAATTAGATTAAGTGAGTTTTTGCTTAACTTCTAACGAGTCCTTTCACAGTTGAGTTACTAATTTTTACAGTGTCATCTCTCTCTCACCAGTGTTCTGTCATTTCTTCATAGAAGATTCCTCCTTGCCAACTCACAACAGGAGTTCCTCATCTGCTTCCTCTATCTTCTTCTCTAAGTTAAAAGTCCAGCAAGATGAATCAGGAGTGACAGTGACTTCTGCTTTTAGTGGAACAAAGCTTATAAAGGACATGGACTTTAGTTATCAAACTAAAACGTTAGACTTCTGCTTTCTGTATAATCTACATTATGAGAAGCATGGCGTTCATGTAAGCAGACCATTTGTAATCAGTCTTCACTCAGCAGTGGGCCCTGCTTCCTGAGTTTTAACAGTCCTACAGACTGAACAAAAGCAGCCCTCTGTGGTTACACTCCAGTTACAAAAAAATTCCAGCACTAATGAGTGTCTGTGGCACTCTAGAACCTTTTTATCTTATTTCTAATGACCTGTTCTGTCTGGTGAGGACCGTGACAACTCAGAACCATGGTATTCTGAGACTCTTCTGACACTTGCTTTCCTCTACGAGTCACTAGGAAGTTTAATTTCAATCTCTTTCTCTGTCTTTGAAGATAATTCTAATTACATGCCTAGCACGTGCTCCTGTGGTTCTATGAGAATTCAGCTTTCCACTCTTCTCAATCCCTTACTTCCTTTTCTTGAACTCTCCTGTCTTTCACTGAGAGTCAGAGCCTAGAGCTCACTCGGCCCATCTTCATTTCCTTCCTAGTTTTACCTTACTAAACATAGTCTAGAAAGAACGTTCAAGAGGACAGTCAAAGCTCTTGGTTCCAGTTCAGTCTTGCTTTTAACTATGGAAAGCAGAAGTTGTCACTACAGTCCTAAAGTCTTGGTTTAATCATTTATAACCTTTGGTTGATACGGAATTCCTAGTATTTCACTGGCTAAGTTAAACATCCATTGAACAATCTGATACCAGAACATGAAAGCCTAGATGTATTCTGCCCTGTATCTATTGTTCACTGCATAGTAAAGCTCAGGGTAGGCTGCTCGCTGGGGCGCACTTTATCACTTTTATAAAGCATAAACAGAGGACTAAAGCTACCTTTAAAAATTACAGATGGGTAGAGTAAAAGACATGTGGCAAAGTTGAACCAAAGCTTCAGCTTTGCAGCTGGGTTGGTTTTCTGGGGTTTACTGAGTTATATAGAGTGAGTTACATCAGCAAATACAGTTCAGCACAGCAAGGATACAACAACAGGACAGTGCACTGTAGGCTTCAAAAAGATGGGTTGCAATGTCCAGTCTTTTGGAATCCACAATTTGTAAGTTGTTCACCAAGGCTAATTTATGTAAATGTGGTATAACAACTGAAAAAGAGAAGAAAATGTTAAGTGTTATCACGATCATATATACACAACCCTCATACTTTACAGTGCATAATTATACTCTTTCTTATAAGGCAAAAGTATGTTTTCTAAGTAAGTGATTTGTCAGTTCAGGTTATAACACTATAGCTACTGTCCAGTTTTGAGGACAGGTGATTCATCTTACCCCTCAATCTTCCACTTGGAAAAAATGATAAATAAATGAGCCAAGACACAAAGCAGTGGTAATCTTTTCATAAGGAAACTTATGTCTAGGAACACAGTGTAACACATATAACCTGGGTGGGAATAAGTCTAAAACTCATCTTCAATGGGGAAGAAATATAAGATACAGCACCTAGGAAGTCTTTTATTCAAGTCTTATTAGGCAAAGATTTGAAACAGCAAATAAAATAAAGATAAATGCATGGCATTTAAATTTAGATTTTAGGATACTTTCAAAGAAGGTCTTAAGGCAGATATAACAGCCTTTATACTTATTTACTTATTTATCTAAATGCATTTGGACCTCCAGTAAACGTAGAAAAAGAGAAAGACTGAAACTTGCACTATAATCCCAGGGCTTGGGAGGTTGAGGCAAGAGACTGTCATTAGTTCAGGGACGGTAGGTAGAGTACGGAAACCAAGAAAGCCAACTCCAACCAAAGCAGACTTACACGAGCTTAGAAAGCCTCCAATCCATGATGGCACATTCCTAGTGGCACTTCTGAGTAGCTGACAGTAAAGAATTACAGAGTGCTCCAGATAAAAGAACTAATGTCTAAGATAGAAGTAAGGGACTGTAGCAATGGCTCTGTGATCAAGAGAACTTGGTGCTTCATGTGCACAGGACTGGGGTTTGGCTCCTAGCGCCCACATGGTGGGTCACAATACTCTTTAATTCTACTTCCAGGGAATCTGATATCCCTACACTCTCAATCCAAAACAAAATTTCAAATAGATGCAAGACCTAAAGGTCTAATGGAAAATTGGGAAATAATACAGGCTAATGAGAGAACTTATGTTAGTTAAGGAATAGAGTGAGAAGTAATCTAATCATTCCAACTTTTCCACTCTTTCTCTAAATACCCAAGAGAATTACCTATAAATATGGATTGTTAACAATATAGTATTCTTTCTGATATGGGCTTGATTTCACTGTAAGTCCTATTTATAGATTTGACAATAAATTCCTCGAGGTAAAGCCTGTTGAACAGAAAAGTAGTCCAAAGCAAGGAGACGCAGGGACAGGTGGGGGGGAGAGGGTGGTAAAAGAATCAAATTTCTTTTTTCCCTAAAAATATTTTAAAGAGCTATCAGAGGGGGCTGGAGAGATGGCTCAGAGGTTAAAAGCATTGTCTGCTCTTCCAGAGATCCTGAGTTCAATTCCCAGCAACCACATGGTGGCTCACAACCATCTGTAATGAGATCTGGTGACCTCTTCTGGTGTATCTGAAGGCAGCTACAGTATACTTATATATAATAAATGAATAAATCTTTAATAAAAAGAAAGAGCTATCAGAGACAACAGTTAACTAGATCTATTCAACTAAAGTTTTCCTTAAATTTACCTTTAACTGTTCTTTTAGGGCTTTCAGGAGAAAATCTTTGTTTTCTATTATTATATAATTTTTACATATTTAATAGATAGGCACTATTGCATGAATAAAACTATCACATATTAGGTATCCTTTTTAAGGTTCTTAAAAATTCTAAAAAGAGTCATTGAAATATACAGATAGTGTTTGCTCTGAGAAATAACTGTAGGCCTAGAATTACAAAGAACAAAGCATCCATGGATCTATGAAAAGAACCAACTCCACATCACGCTCATGGCAATCCAGATGGTTTCATCCTCTAAATCTCCCTTGTGGGTATATGTAAACTGGTCACATAATGCTCTACTGGCAACTAAATTCAACAACATGGTATAAGCCAGAGACCCATTATTACCTAGCATATTCCTTAATCTAGGAGCTAGGGGTTATGCTCTCCCTCGAAGGAGCTACTATCTCAATGATGCCAACCCACCTGCAGAGTTCTGCCCGGACCTCATGTAAATGTGGTGCTGGAACGCTGGGACCGTCCATGCTCCTAACTAGAAGAGCAATCTTTTCCTGCTGTTTGCCTGACCAATGATAAGTATATTCACTAATGAGCAGAGACTCTCATGATTGTATTAGTAAGTGCCATGTCGTCAACAAACCTTTCCGCACTCTAGTCCAAAGAACTTAATATATTTTGCCAATTATTCTGGTCTTAAAACTGATAAAAAAGAAAATCAGCCTGGCTATATAATAAACAGTCTATTAGAGAATTTACTTTTTCAGTAGAAACCATACTGACTTAAGTAGCCAAACCTATGATCTTCTAGAAAAGACGTCAAATTCCTAAAACTAATAGGACCATAAAGTATCACAGTGATAACAAACATGTTTTTAGAGTGTATAACATACATGCTTTTTTTTTTTTTTTTTTTTTTTTTTTTGGATACCAAACATGCTTGTGTGGATTTGATGCCACCCAAGAAACTGTTATAAAGGATGAGGGCCACTTGTAAAAGAGACAAAGAAGAAACTTGAGAAAATGAGTTAGCATATCATATGTAGATCTAAACACTGAAAATTAAAAGAAAATAGTGTATCAGCATGGCGGCATGCCGAGAGGGCTAAGTAAGAATGTGACTAGTGACTAGAAGCACAAAAGCATCCTTAAAAATTTGACTAAGAAAGTCTCTTAAGCAATCATAGGCAGAGAGCTACTCCGTGCTTCATAGATGGTATTTAGACACACAACAGGAACGCATTCCAGGATAGTTCTTACAGCACGAGAATCAAAGAGCAGCAAGGCTCTGACACTTAGGCAAGCTCCTGGCTGGGATGAACAATGCAGAACTGGTAGAAAGGTGACTTACATTCATCTCGGAACCGGGGTTCTGCATTAGGCCCAACTCTGCCAAATGTTCTGATGACCTCTGTATGCAAAGAATGCTGGTCTTGGTACTGAGGGTCTTCCAGGAAAGAAGCCAACTGCATTTTCACTCTTTCTAGCAACTTAAAATCAGAAATAGGATATTAAAAACAGAGTAGGCTGTTAGGGTGAAAACAAGCAGATTAAAAATGGCCTACGGCAGTGGATTCACACTGTAAAACCATTATAGTGAAATTTTATTATCCAGAAAAGATCTCACTTTCTGTTTGTGCAGTAATTCTTAATTTGGATTAACAAGCAAACACACCTGACCAAAAAATTTAAAACAAATGGGAAAAAAAAGGGAAAAGTTGGTTTTTGCTTTTGTATCTAAGTTATAAGTCTCAAATCACAGTGTAGGTAACAGCTATCCACCCCTGAAAGCAGTGAGTCATGGCTGACTTAAATCTTACTCATATTTCCCTAAAAGACATTGTATTTTTAGGATTTAAGACCATGTTGAAATTCTGGCAAAACTGCGAGCGTTGCAGAAAGATGTGCTCTTTTTTTTCTGTTGCTTTGTCAGTGAAATATGTAGAGAGCAAAAAAGGGGCAAAATATTCTTTCTATAACTAAAACTTAGTTTTTGTTGTTAAGACTCTTTACAAAAATGAAGTTCTGATTTTGGTGAATAACATGTCCACAGATCACTTAATTTCTAATACACAAGATTTTTTTCATTTTGATTAAATATATGCGGAGTATGACAAAAACCCAAAAACCCTCTGAAACTCATCTTGGTGTTTAAGAATTTTTATTTTATGTGTATGAGTGTTTTGCATGTATGTATGTATTATAATGTGTGCGCCTATTGCCTGGAGAGGCCAGAAGAGGGCATCTTATTTCCCTGAAACTGGAGTTACGGGTGGGTCCTTTGCTAGAGCAGCAAATACTCTTAACCCCTGAACCACCTCTCTAGCACCTTGGGAAATGTGTTATATGTAATGTTGCAGTTAGGCGGTTTCAGAATCAAGATAATCTTTACAGAGGAAAACTTGCTAAACACCTGAAGCAGGGCAGTCAGGGTTTACAGTGGTATAAGCCACAAGATCTACATAACAGATTAGAGGGTTTTGATTTTATAAGGAAGCATCTATGACAGTGTTTAGGATACAGGTCTCCCCTCTACTTCATCTGTAAAATGGAGATAGCTTTGTTTTCCTAATATTTTATGTTAAAATATTCCTCAAACTAGCAATAAAACATATACACTGGGCATGATGGTGCACATCATTAATCCCAGCACTTGGCAGGAAGAAGCAGTCAGATTTCTGTGAATTCAAGGCCAATCTGGCCTACATAGGGAATACCAACCAGTCATGGCTATTATTTAGTAGGATTTTATCTAAAAATGGAGGGAAAAAAATGTATGTAGGTTGGTTTATATCCAGCTAGACTAAAGTTAATTTTTTAATTGAAAAGTCTAACACAGAAATAGAACAGTCTAAACTATGGTACTTTTAAATATCTGGTGAGTAATTAATTAAGGAAGGCCATAAAGTTATGATGCTCCCTGACTCCTCCTTTGGGGATGTCATCAGAAATCTGCCATCACTACTGGCACAGAGTTTAAACAAATGTCTATTTCCTACCTCTCTCTGAATAACCGTTTCCATAATAGTGCCAAATGCTGGAATTGTAGCAATCCTGACAGAGCTGTTAGAAATCAAAAAGGAAAGAAACTGAGACTTCCCTGAAAGACAATACAATCATCAATAACATATGTATCAAAATAAGCACAAGGTAGAAATCCCACATTAGTCTCTAGCAATGACAGTTAAACTTTTAAAGAGCAGACCAAGAAGAATGCTCAATAAGACAGGCAGGATAACTCAGGGTCACAGTCTGTGAACTCACAATTCAGGATCACCGGACAAGGTAACAAGGGCCGGAGCAACCCGCTTGTCAACTAATGCTTCACTCATGCCTCGAAGAGTCAGCTGTAAACCAGTCAACATGCAATAAAAAATGGTTTGGTAAACTGGAATGAGAACTGGGTTAGCTGTGACTGAGGATGGGCAGGCAGACTCACTGGCCTTTTTCTTGCTTTAGTCATCCACATGAGACATTAAAATGTTAAGCCTTTGGTTCATGCCACTACACTCACTGGTAATAACCTGTTAGTGAGATTAGCAGAGCATCCTTTCTTGGCTTGAAGAAATAGTCCATCAGCATGTTTCAGTTTTGAATATTTATGCTAATATTTTTCTCTATTATATGGCCTCTAAGTTAGGCTTATTTTGAGATTGACTTAAAAACAACCTCAACAATGTACTAATAGCAACACGATGTTTGAAGTTTGAACTCAAATAGGCATATAGCCCAATGTCACTATTTCCAAGTGACTGTTAACAGCATGATGGTTATTTCTCAACAAGCACATTTGGAAAGGAATGCTGGCCATGGAAGGCAGGGACAACACTTACATTTCAGGGTCACTGGAGAGAGTAATGAGAGCAGGAACAACCCTCTGAGCTACCAGAGTCTCATTCACCCCCTTCACCAACAGCTGATTGGTCAGCACAGGGGGTATTCACAGGTGGTGCATGGAAAGCAAACAGTGTGCCACGGGAAGGAGAGAGGAACAACCAAGAGAAAGAGAGAAAACACAAAAGCAAAACCAAAATTAGAAGCTAAGCGAATACTGCTACTAGAGTGCTTACCAAGGCATAGAAGGCTTAGGAGGAAAGAAAGCTTAAATTGCCTAGCAGTCCACAAAGAGGCTTGTCACCAACTGGACGGCAGTTTGTACTTTAGGTCAAAGACTATATTTAATTTTCATCTTCAATTAAAATGCAATGTAAGGAGAATTTCCTGTTTTTTTCTTTTTGGTTTTATTGAGATAGGGTCTCACTATGTAGCTCCGGCTGTCCTGGAACTCACAGAGGTCCACTTGCCTCTGCCTCCCTCTTGTTGAGATTAAAGGTATGCATTACTACACTCGGCTCTTAAAGAAAAAAACTAAAATGGAGACACATCCTAAAAATCAACTGAGTAGGTTTTTATAATGATCAATAAAATACAAATAGGCATTTTTGAAAGCAAACTTAAAAGGCTTGTAGCCATCACTATACTGCTTCTGACTGTTCTACAGTGAGGACATTAAAGACTACGTAGTAAAATTCCCAACCTGTCCATATACAACCTTATTATCTGAATTACAGACATATACCACAGCAATATGTTCTGGAGTGTTCAACCTAGACATTAACTTTGGGTTCAAATTCCAACTCTCTCCTACTATTAGTCATGCAGCCTTAGATAAATTACAGAATCTCAAGACTAGTTTACTCATCTGAAAATGCTGAATTTCTCACCTAACTTAAATGGCGAGTGTACTATTAATTAAGAGCTATTGCACATGACAAAGGGTATGCATATAATATGAATTAAGTTATAATGATTACTCAATAATATATGATTTGGAATTTTTATAAAAGTCATTTAATTACATTTGTTAGTTTAACTCTGAATAGGTCTTTTTCTTATAATTTTCTAAAAGCTTACATAAAATTTAAAGTACATATAATGAACTGAATCAATCTTTAATAGTCAAAATACTTTGGTTAGTAAATGATGCTAATTTTTGTAAAACAAGAGAGTAGTAGGGCATACATTTTGGTTTTATAAAGATTACTGAAGTCACTCCCCCCAGATTCAGAATGTAAGCACATCTAACTACTAAATCCTAACCAATATGTTCATTAGTTGTAGCTTTCACAGAGAATCAGAGCTACCATGGACTTTCAGTATCAACATCATGTTCTAGCACTCCTTTTACCAAGTCTGAGAAGCTTAGCTAACATTATGTGAAGATACTTACTTCTGCAATAATTCATTACCACTTATCAACCCATTCATACCAGAATTGATTTCAGCATTATGAAACAATTTACTTATTAAAGGCCTATGTTAATTAGGCAGAAGTAAAATGGTAAAAGATATTTTGTTATTATATGAGTGATATTAAGTTCAGGTAGGAAGAAAAAGAACAAGGAGTTCAAATTCTTTGCATTATAAGATGGCTTAAGTTTGAATCAGCAAGGACTATCTTGATGCCTGGTACCTTGATTTCATCATTTCAAAGTGGGTAATTTAGAGGACAAGTTAATTTCTCACTGCTCTAGGATCCTTAAGGTAATTTAAAAAAGCTAGATGGTCAATAAATTTAAGAGTTATCAATTACTAGCTATCTTATATACTGTACCTTTTGCTCTTTATGTCTGGTGAGACAAATACAAAACATTAGCAAAGTTTTTAGCAGATGAAAATCTCAGAAATAAAGTAGAAATGAAGTGCATTTGTTAAGGGTTGTAGAGTTGAAAGCAGAACAGACAATAGACTGACTTATTCTTTTTGTCCTAACTGATGTTGGTCCTCTGAGCTAAAGTCTAATGATATAGTTCAATTATCTCATGATTAATAGTAGTCATGTGGTGTCTTTTTTTCTGTAATTTGTCACTCTAGATGGTCACTTAACATGAAAGTTACTGAGTTTCCTCACAAAAGAATTATATTCATTTTCTTCTTCAAAAAGTAAGACGTGGTGTCTTGTTTAGCACCAGGAACAACATGATCCCACTGGGTTTCTCCATGCCCTGGTATCTAAAAAAGAAAGCTGAGTTTGTGTTAAATTTCAGCAAGTATTTCAAATTAAGTTCCTAGTATATCCATTTTTCACTTCTGTTATTTAATCCTGTTACTTTACTTTTGAGGTAAGCTCCAAGGTAGTCCTGGCTGGCCTTGAACTCCACGCATCAGAGGATGACATCAACTATGCTCTACCTGCCTGAGCTCTGCAGCACCATCTAATCTATGTGCTTCTGAGACGGAGCACCATGGAGCCCTGGGCATCCGAGGCAGCATTCAAGGCAGACACACATGCAAAGCCAAACGTGAAATGGGGCAAGCTACGTTTATTTATTTGAAGTACTTCATATATACATACATACCTTTTAGAAACTAGCAGTCAAGAAAAAGAAGCAAGTTTTTAGGCCTTAGAGTAAAATTGCATTTAGAATGTATTGATGACAGCTTTTGAAAGGACACATTTTTCTTTTCAAAGGAATAAAGAAAGCCATCTTTATGGTAATACACTTTCTTTTTAGCACACTGAGTAATTAAAGTTACTTATCCAATAAGGAATTTGTACAAAAAAAACCCATCAAAATTGCTCTGGCATTGACTTCAACAAATAACTTTTGACTATAGATCTTAAAAACAAAATAGGACAAAACTTTCAACTTCCTGGTGAAGAGAATTTTATTCAGGTTTGATCAATCTAGTTACTGAAAATTATAGAAAGCAAGTATTTTTAAATATATCCAATATTCTATTCTTCCAATTGCAGCTTATCTTAAATTGTAGAGAAATTCTTAAATTTAGGAAGATTTTAATTAATTCTCCTCAAAAACATTTTAAGTTCTAACCCCTAAACAAAAAGCTATTTGCTATTGATACCTGGCTGACAGAGGGGAAAAAAAATCAGTTTTCTGCAATGGAGTGTCACTGGGTATATATCAATCATATGCCAGGGCAGACCTCATGGGCAGGAGTAGCTGGTTAACACAAAACAGACTCTTTACCATTTTTTGAGTTCTTTTTGCTTTGCTCTATTTTGTTTTGGTGTTTTTCTTGTCCTATAGATTTTTTTCCTTTTCTTTTTTGTTTTTTGTTTTTTGTTTTTTTGCTTTTTTTTAAGCTTATTTGATTTTCAGTCTTTGTGTTTATTGTCTTTTAAAAAATTGTTTTGAGACAGAAAGAACTTGAAGTTGGATATTAAGGGGTGAGGAACATCTAGAAGGAGCTGGGAAAGGGGAAGAATATTACCAAAGTATAGTGTGAAAAAAATTAAAAAATAGAATCACAGGCACAAAGGGATAATTTTAGTTTATACATTCCTTATACGGTTTTGTGTGAATAGCACGAAGTAGAAAAACAATGACATGAAAGCCAACATTTATAACAGCTCATGTTTGATACCATTTTAAGGGCTTTACTAACTCACAGATTATTAACCAAAATCATTTGAGTATGATACTTTTAATCACTATCTTCATTTTGTAGATGAGGAAACTAATGTACTGACAAGTTTAACTCTGTCCTAATAATGAACAAAGTTGGTAGAAGAGATGGAAACTGAACCCAGGTAGCCTGACTCTACGGTAAACCTCAATAGCTTCAAACATAACCAACTGAGGACTCCAGGACTTAAAAATAAGAACATATGTAAAGTGCTACCTGATGTGTAAACTGAGAGGCATTCACAGCTATCAAACGTTAGGAAGATAGTAAGTTAATAAAAGCTAGGTCCATTACAGACCAATCTCTTGCCTTGTAAGCCTATGGGTAGTCAGTGACTAGGGATCTTATTCTAGATATGATATGTGATGAAATACTGTAACTGCAAATAACTGGAATTTAATCTAATAAAGAATACTACAGCTTAAGCAATACTCTACGTTGTCTCACCTTGAGTAGTTATTTACTTTAGTCAATAGGAAAGGACAATCAGAAACATTGAATAGGATGCAATTCAAATAAGGTTTAAAGGAGAAATGAAACCAAGAACAACATTTAAAAGAACCAGTAAGGCTAAAAAACATTCTTCCATTTGCCAAAGCTAAAGTCCTGCCCCATCACACAGTACACAACTAGATACTATTCAATGTCACAAATCAATAAATAAATATGTACATATTTATTTACATATATACAGTATTTGAAACTTAAAAGAAAACATGTTCTATTCTAAAGGAAATCACAAGTAGAAGCAGAAAAAGAAAAGGTAACATACCTCAAACATCCTAGCAGCAGTACACCTGACAAGTGCAGAAGTGTGAACAACACCATACCACAACACAGTTAACAACAGCTCATGATAGGCTGGATTTGCACTGTGGGAGAAAAATGACATTACAATCTAAACCACATGCCTAACTGCTGCATTAAAAAATCACTATGTGTACACATATGCATATTAATAAAACACTGGCAGAACATACCAATGGATGTAGGTTTATTACATCACAGCTAAGATCCCACAAAAAGTCACTTTATATTAAGTATAAACAATATTTAGAATTGCACTTCTCTAAGCATCTATAATTGTGACAGAAATTTTAAACAATTTAATAGCATGAAAACTAAAATCACAAAAATAGGAAAAAGGGGAACTTGATCAGGTATTGGGGAGGGCAGACAGGAGTGAAGCCCTGAGGCCCAATGCAAAGAATGGAAACAGGCAACATTGGGAGGTAGGAAGTGTGTGTGTGGGGGTGGGTAGGAGGGGCTCTCTAGAATGTTCCAGAGACCTGGGAGGTGAGAGATGCTCAGACTCAAAGCCTTAGATGAAATGCCCAACAGTGGGGAGAGGGAACTTACATAGTTCACCTCCCGCAGAAAGACAAGGCATCAAGTAGAGGGATGGGGTTGCCATCTCACAGTCAAAAACTGACCCAGAATTATACCTGTCTAAAAGAACTGCAGGAACAAAAATGGAGAAGAGACTGAGGGGAAGGAGGTCCAGTGACAGGCCCAAATTAGGATCCAGTTCAAGGGGAGGCTCCAAGGCCCGACACTATTGTTGATATTATGGTGTGCTTACAGATAGGAACCTAGCATGGTTGCCCTCTGAGAGGCCCAACAAGCTGCTGAAAAAGTCAGATGCAGATACTTACACCCAACCAATGGACAGAAGCTTGTGACCCCTGTGGTTTTATTAGGGAAAAGCTGTGAGAAGCTGAGGAGGAGGGCAACCCTGTAGGAGGACCAGCAGTCTCAATTAACCTGGACCCCCAAGATCTCTCAGACACTGAGCTACTAACCAGGCAGCATACACCAGCTGATATGAGGCCCTGACACATATATAGCAGAGGACTGTTGGGTCTGGCCTCAGTGAGAGAAGATGCACTTAACCCTCGAGAGACTTGAGGTCAGGGAGAGGGGAGGGAGGCCTGGTGGGGTGGGGATAAAGACATACTCTTGGAGAGGGGGCGTGGGGGAATGGGATGGGATGAGGGCTGACCAGGAAGGGGATGACAGGACTGTAAAAGATGATAAAATAATAATAATAATGGTAATAATAATATCTGTACTTGATCATAATTTTCTACTAGTTTCAGAATGAGTACTAGTCTGTACTAGTATAAATTGTACTTTTATTAAAAACTCACAATGCATGGAATAAAAAATATTTAGTAATAATCAAATAGGTAAAACACAAACAAAACTCAAAATGTCAAATGTTAATTCTTTTTTTTTTTTCCTTTTCTTTTTTTCGGAGCTGGGGACCGAACCCAGGCCTTGCACTTGCTAGGCAAGCGCTCTACCACTGAGCTAAATCCCCAACCCCCAAATGTTAATTCTTAAAAACAACAGTTATGTGATAAGGTTTAATTGTTCCTTCACTACATAAGTCCATTTGAAAAACTACATACACTTTAAAACACTATTTTTCTTCTCTAGTTGTTAAAACATGTGATAGTCCCTTTCCTCCCCTTTCTGGAAACCACTGCCCTGCTTCAATCTGGATGGGTGTTCTTTTGTCTGGTTTTAAACTCTTAGTGGGAGTTCCCACTGCTATCACTCAGGAGCTTCCCTTCCTTATTTGAGACTCAGTTTCCTCAGTCTTACATCTTTTTTTTTCTTTAATATGCTTTTAAAAATAAAAACAAAGACACCTATAAGCTGCTTTATTTTTACCCAAGTTCCACAAAAGAAGCCTTCAGGCTGTCAAGAGGAGCATGAGATAGTGAAAGCAGCGTCATCACATCTTCCAAGAAGCCGACCAATAGCTTTCGGTCTTCTTCCTACAGAGGGAAATATGGATCAAGAATTCCCAAATAATTAAGCAGAACTAAATGTCACAATTACCTATCTTTAATCGGAAACAATTACCACACGAGGACAATAGATTCCACTTAACTTTAGAAAACTATTTTAGTTGAAGATATTATTCATTAAACTTATGAATGGTTACAAAAGGTCTGAGGTTAAAGACTATCATAATTTGATTTAGATCTTGCTGTCCAATATAGCAGCCAATAGCCACATGATTATTTATATTTAAATTAAGAAATTTAGTACCATAAAACATTCAGTTCTTTAGTCACACTAGATAACATCCTTAAATACTGAGGACAGTATCCTTAGTACTAGATGATTCTAATATATAAATTATTTATTTAAGGTATAACATTTTATTAAAATTTATATTACCAATCTTAGTTTTCATAAATGGTGGCAATACACAGCTAATACAGACCACCAAAACAATTACCTTTCTAATAGTAAAAAAAATGTTTTCCAAGAATTATGTTTGCAATATCCAGTGGTGAAAACTCCAGTTGCTAAAATAGACCAGTACTCTAGAAACAGTTCAAGTTTGTAATAAAAATAAATTAACACCATTTTCAGTCTCATTCAATGAATCATTATGAGTTTCATAGTTTTTATTAAGACATGAACAAACCTGTTAGATTATTAGAGGTAAAACTGATCTGCATGGGATGCCTAAGAGAAAGGAATCTGATATTCTCCTAAGAAATCAACACGTAAGGCAAGGTCGAACAGTCAAAAAGGACACAAGTCAAGGACAAGCAGCTTCTGGACACCCCAGAACGTCCAGCAGGAAGACTGGTGAGATATCAAGGTGAGATATAGAATTTCATCTTTTTTTTTTTAACCACTGTGCTGTTTAGTGTTTTTGTTTGTTTTCTGGTCTACATGCCAAAAGCTAGTCATCTGGGAAGAGGGAAACCCAATTGATAAAACTACCTCATCAGATTGTCTATAGGCAAGTCTTGGGCATTTCCTGATTAATGATTCATGAGAAGGTCCAGCCCAGATGGGGAATGTTGTCCCTAAACAGGTGGTTTCGGGCTGCATAAGGCCACAGATGGCGAGCCTCTAAAGAGGACTCCTCCATGCTCTTCGCTTCATTTCTGCCTTGGTTTCCCTCAAAGATAGACGGTGACTGGGACATGTAAGTCAAATAAACCCTTTCTTCCCAAAGTTGTTTTTGGCATAGCCTTTAATCACAACAGCAGAAAGTAACAAACTAAGTTACCACTGAAGTCAAAACAGAGTAAATATAATTTTTAGAAACAAATTGGAAATCTAAAAGAATACAGTGAAATAAGGGCTAAAAATAGACTTCCAAATGAGCATAGATTCTTTTGAGATTTTTAATTTAACAGTAGGGGTTGGGGATTTAGCTCAGTGGTAGAGCGCTTGCCTAGGAAGCGCAAGGCCCTGGGTTCGGTCCCCAGCTCCGAAAAAAAAGAACCCCCCCCCAAAAAAAGTGTTAAATTAACAGTAATTATTTCCCATTTTAAAACTATCAAATCAAATAATATTGCTTTATATATGTGAGAAGCTGTATGTGTCTAGTACATGGTGGGCAAGTACTCTAGCACTGAGCTACATGCCTAGCCCTCAAGACAGTTTGTGTTTCCTAATACAACTGTAGGTTGTGCTTTATCCTAACACAAATAGCATTTAGCAGGAAGAACCATTAACTGCTGGTGTGGATTTTCTGAAAAGAGCAACCTGGGCAATCTCTGATTGCTACTTGAGTTTATTAAATGCTCTGTGATAGAACACTCTTATCATTTTGTATATTAAAATATATTTAGATTTCAGAGTCACTCCAGGGATAGGTCCTATTTATAAGAGCATTAAGTATGTTTTAAAGTCCTACTATATACTATATTTTGCATCTGGTAACTTTTCAGGCATTAAAATCAAAACTGTAAAGTTAAAAAGAGTGAGAAAACATTGATATCAGATTTGATACTATATTGACTCAACTTCCACATTAAATGGAGAAGAGAATAGTATCATACTATTGTTTACAGCGCTGTTTGGACTTAACATAACTTCAGGAATACTAGAGACTGTCAATGCTATGTGACTAAAAATACCGTAGAAAGAAATTTACTTGAATTATTGTATTATGACATCATAGAAATTCATTTAGAAAAACTTTAAGGAATACTGTGCTACTTCTAACTAAACCAGGTATCTGGTGTACAACAGTGAGCTTTAACAATAGGACACCTCTTGAATATGCGGTGAAGAAGGGGTAAGAAATACTAAGTGATGCTTGTAGAATTCAAGGGGCAAAGAAACGAGTTATCTGTGGGTAAGCAACTTAGGAAGTCAGAGAAAATATGCTTTTCCTTCTTATGTTCCACTTGCTAATATACCAAGACATGGATCACGACATTTACTTCAAGTAACAGCGAGTTCAGTGTGGCAGTCTCTTGTCGAACAGAAGCAATGAACCACAACTCCTAACATCATCACCAGTTTAGTTCCCTTTTCCTGAATCTGGGCTGGGCTTGTGACTTATTTATACTAAGCTCTGCCAATTCTGAGACTAACTCTTAGCCTAGCACCTTCTACTTTCATTCCACTCATGTTTTTGAATCACCAGGTCAGGTAATGGGAGATAGAGGTCCTGTCACCTAGGTGGTGAAGCTCAGTCACCCTTGCCAAAGCTCCACCAACAGAACAGCTTATGCAGCATAAATGACCAGGGCAAGAGCAGCGAAAGTCAGATAAACTCTGTGCTGATTGCAGAATCATTGCAAAATCATAAACTAATACAACAGTTTGAAACTGCTATAAAGTCCTGTCTTGGGGGTAGTTTAAGATAGAGAGGTAATTAAGAAAAATAAAGTATTACTAAAGGGTACCTTGGTAAAAACAAGTTTCTACTGTATTTTCTAATTTGGTTTGTTTATTTATTTATGGAAAAGGTCATGAAACACAAAGAAATTATGCTAAGTAAATATAATTTAATGTTAAATATTTGTTAAATTGATACTTAATTTGGAAACTTATTCAAATATGCACATTACAAAGCATTTACTGAAAAAAATGAGTAAAACTTTTGTTTGTTTTCTTCTGGGCAACGCTTTCACTTAAGCTAGAGGTTTTAGGTTGACTTCAGCAAGCAAACATCAGGTACTGTCTAAGGAGAAATCACCTTTACTGGAGAGGAACACTCTTCTCTTACCTGAATATAACACGTGAGGACTCCTGTTGCATAAATGGGGACAGTAGCTTTAGTGAGGACCCCATTTCCTGCTGAGGAATCTAAAATTATTAAAATATTTTTAAAAGTTCTAGTATACTTTAAATGTAAAGACAAAAGCAAAAATCACAATTGTATTTAAAAGTACAACTACTTACAAGATTCTTTTGGGAAGCATTTTGGTAAAGACACATTCTGTGCTGTTAACCACAACTTAATACTTTGGAAGTGGCATTAGCACACTAATAGAACTAATAGTTCTAATAGATGTAAAAGGAATTTAATAGACAAACTGGGATCTTACCCTCGTATTTCTAGAATAAAAAACCAAAACTTTTCTTTAAGAGTCTCTCAAGCACCCCCAGAGCCAGGTCTTGGTAAACCTGTAAGCTTTCAGGTTGTAGCATTTTGTAAAACATAAAGGCACTCAACTCAAAGTAGCACCCAGATATACATATGTTAGTCTGGTTTGGCTTGGGGATTCTAGTTCCCAGAGGCCCCTACTGCATCTACTGTAGGTTTTTGGCCAGACAGCACCCTGATAATGTTCACAGAGAAGGAGGAATTAAGACTACATTAATGAAGAGGAAGAAAAGCAAATATCCCAACCACAACTGTCTGACATGACCACTCTCTAAGAGTCTTGTCTACAAAGATTAAGATAAAGTGAGACCTACAAAAAAAACCTTCCACAGATGACAATGAGGTAAATTATAGTTCACTTACTGATTATTAGACACTTGTTTTGACTGGTTAGTTTCTATGTTCTTCAAATTTTTTGATGTTATTACTGTACCTCTACTTTTATAGTTAATTTGTTTTCAGAGCCATACATAAAGAAACTGAATTGAAAATATACATTTAACAATTAGATGTGATTTCAACAACAAAACAGGTTTCACATTAGCCATCATTTAAAGTTTATTTTGCTGGTAAAGCAAACCTTTCCATGGGATGATACTGATGTGAGCTGAACATGATGGTGGTAATAGAGAGTGAAATCTGTGCTGGAGTAAGTGGTGTTTAGTGATACTGACTTTAAAAATGGGGTTAATGATAATTTTCTTTCCAAACAATTAACTATGCCCAGCTAATTATTGATTTTAAAAGCTGTCAACTCTTAATAACTGACTTTTTCCTCACCAATTCATCATCAGAATTAGTAGCCAACTCAAGAATCAACAATTAGGCATGCCAAATATCAACTCTTTAAAAAAACTACTAAAAGTAACTGCACTAGCTGGTTGGTTCTGTGTGACATCTTGACACAAGTTAGAGTCATCAGAGAGAAAAGAGCTTCAGTTAAGGAAATGTCTCCAGGAGATCCAGCTGTAAGGAATTTTCTCAATTAGTGATCAATGGGAGATGGCTCAGCCCATGGTGGGTGGTGCCTTCCCTGGGCTGGTGGTCCTGGGTTCTATAAAAAAACCAGCTGAGCAAGTCATGTGAAGCAAGCCAGTAAGCAATATCCCCCCATGACCTCTACCTCAGCTACTGCCTCAAGGATCCTGCCCTGTCTGAGTTCTTGCCTGACTTCCTTTAATGATGAACAGCACTAGAGAAGTGTAAACCAAATAATCCCTTTTTTCCCAACTGCTTTTTGGTCATGGTGATTGGTTGCAGCAATAGGAACCCCAACTAAGACAGTAAGTTTTGAGAAATATGCCTTAAACCTGCTTCCTTCAAAACAAAATAATAAAAACCCTGTACCAAATGTCACTGACATTTTTATTCATTCTTCAACTATTTCTAAGGATATCAGAAATGTAATCACATTAAGGTAAGATTTTTGACAAAGAATTGCCTATGTGTTCAAGATCAAATGAAGTTGTTATGTACTTCATTTAATACTTTTTATAATTTATTCTTAGAATTGAAAAAATCCACAGGGCTACAAGAAGTATACAGAATCATTTCCTTAGGCTGGTGACCCTAGCCTCGCATGATGCTGTACCTGCACTGTCTAAGACAGCCGGGTGAAAATGATCACACAGACCTAGAGTGTCTTTACCTTGTCTGTTTCATTAAAAAACCCTTCCATATCCTTCATTACTTTCCATTGTTATTTTATGATATTTCCACTTTTATTTATTAATACTGTTTCTTTTGTAAGATGAAGAATTTTAAGCACACCATGGTACACTCTAAGGATTAAGCACCTAGTTTGAGAATCTTGGCCTAAGGAAGGTTTGGGCACAAAGTAGTTATTTCAAGTTAAACTGAGGAAGAATGAATTCTGCCCGTGGGGAAGGTAGCTGACAAGGTCCAGAGGGATGACAAGAGCTTCATGATACACACTTTCCTTTTCAATTACTCTTCCTAATGTGTATCATTTTCAGATACTGAATAGAGTAACCGAACATAGTATTTTTCCTGAATAAAAAGGCTCAATTGTTTTTTAAAGTAATAATGAACATACTTACCAATGTTTTCTTCAGAGAGTCTTAAAATCTCCTGGAACTGGGGTTTTACCTAAGTAACGCAAAGGAAAGACCTATGGATTAATCAGTGAGAAAAAAATATATACTTATTACTGATACAGGTATTTATTTTGCTTTATAGGCAAGTGAAATGGTCAGAAATATATTTAATTAACAGGACCTTTAAGGATAAAAATCAATTCAGATCAGGAGGCATTTTCAGAATAGCCTTTGATTTCTTTTCTTAAAAAAATTTCAATATGATTTTTAGGTACTTAAAATTACAGTCTCCTAAAAACTAAATTTAGTGACCTAAAAGCTCACTTGCATACTATTACATGATTAAATATATTATATTACCATAATATGATTAGGATTATTGGAAAAAGCATCCGGCTATATTTAAAAGGAAATTCCCCTTATTTAGGATTTTCATGGTTAGCACACTCATAGTCCATAATCAATCCCTCCAAGAAAGAAATCCTTCTTCAGCATCTTAAGGTAAAACAAATGCTCATTTCAGGTTTTTAAATGGAAACATCATAGATTTCAAACTACAAAAGACAATTCTGCAGTGTTCAGTGCTTAAATGAGTCCTCCGTGGTTTTCTGAAGCCGTACAGCTAGCATTTTACTTAGGCACTGTTGAGCAATTTCCAGTGACAACAGTAACAAACAAACTGGGGAAGAGAGGAAAGATTTTGCTGTCTCTATGTTAAGATCCAGTGTTTGCTTTCTTGTCGGCATCTCAGTCATTTTAATTCATACATTTAATGTGGACTGAGAGGAAGAAAACTGGGAAAAGATTAATCTGCAGAATCATAGAACTAAGACTGAATCTCTTTATTTGGAAAACTGCTAATAATTATTTAACTGACTAAAGGTCACAGAACTTAGTAGCTAATACTATAAAGGAAGTATGAATTCTGTTGAGTCTATTGCGGAATACTTTTCTGCTTTAAATATTGCAGTAATACAGAGTCAATAGTAAGGAGCAGAAACTTAGTGTTTACTATTTGAGTATCTTGATGAAAACCATATTAAAAGAAAAACATTAAAACTCTTTAAAAATTAGTTCTCTAAGTAACTAACCTAGCAATAAACTATAAGACAAATAGATTAACAGAAGGAATTAGATACAAGTGACCTCAAATTTTAAGATGTGAAACAATAAACATTATAGGGCACAGTGACAAACCACGCCCTGGTAATGAATGAGACTATGCTGCTTTTAAGAAGTGGTACCTTGGGAGCAAATTTTATAAAAAACAAAAAACAAAAAAAACCTTCAGGTTTTTATCAAGTGCTAAGCAGACAATTGTTTCCAAAATCTGTTCTATGTGGCAAAAAACAATCACTACTCAAATGATTGGGTTCTTTCCTCAGGTGATGGAAAAGCCTTTTCTGGGGCAAATCTCCTAACGGGATCTCAGTACACTGAAAGATGAGGCTAAATATACTACTAAAATTTAACTTCCTAACAGATAGAGAGATAGATAGTGTTATCATTTACTTTGTTAAATTAAAGCATTATCATGTTACGATTCTGTCTCTTGAATACAAGAAAACAATGTAATACAAGTATTTACCTTAGTGTTTGTAAAAATTTTGCCAAATGTCCGGCAAAGGCGCCAGAAAAATCTGGAGAACTCATGAACACAGGCAGTTGAGGTTACATTTATTTTTCCTACTATTTCTATAAGCTGTGGCAACCTGAATGTGAAGGGAGAGAAGAACAGGAGGGGCACATGTAAATGACTGTCTCCATGATAGTGCCTGCAATAGTACAGATCCAAAAGCCTTCCCTATGCTCTCTGTAAGCAAAGGAGGCTTTCAGACCCTTTGAAACAGCATTAGGAATGGACTCATCTAGATCAATTCTTCAAATATCAGTCTGAACTGCGTGTGAAGTTAATGATATTCAAAATCATGGATTTGATACATCACAAAACCTTGGCTTACACAGCATTCATTTTAGACTCAAAACTAATAAATTAGGATACTGTTTAAAGTCCATTGCTTCTACTATGGCTCCAGGCAGCAGATCAGTCCTGCTACACTAAAGATGCAGTTTCCTCACACATTACATACTTGGTGGGAATTAAGTACTGCCTTTCAAGCTCTGCTACTGAAGATGCCAATTTATGTTTCCTAAATTAAATCTATTTTATAAACTTTCTATCTGTCTCAAGCCTAAATATGAGCTAATTTCCACTGAGCTAATTTAATAAAATGGACCCAGAGGTGGCAACTTACAACTGATTGACAACCCAGAGTAAACTTTCCCAGCCTGTTGTACCCTCGTGTTCCAGTTGGTAATCATAAAGTTGTAGCAGCACTGCCAATTGCTCGCGACTTCCAATAATAGTAGAGACATCTTGCAGAGGTGACATAGGCCGAGGGAACCTAGTCACTGTAAATAACAAACCAAAATAAACCAACAGGAAAGAGTAGTTTGAGCACTTAGCTATTCTGTCCAAACAAAATAAGGCCCTCAGTCTAATACTTAATTAACACATTGTAATCCTTAAATCTCAAACATTAAGGAGATTTTGAGATCCCCACACTTAATAAATAAATGCTTTAATGAAAGTTCATTAGTGAAAATTATGTTTATGTAGGTTAAATTAAAATTGGTTCAAAGACTCCAATAGAAAACGTGGATTTAGTTTAAAAAAAACCACATATAATAATTCTATCATACTGTTTATTCAAATGAAATAATCTATAAAATAAAAGATATCCTTTTAAGACTAATGATGTAAAATATTAAAATCTCAGCTGAACAAACTTTTTTGTAGTTAATTTTCAAAATTAAATGTTTTATTTAAAAAAACTTCAGTCTGTTTAAGTTGATGTAAAAGTATTAAAGCCAGTGACAGTAAGTTAAAGCAAAATCTATACAGTTACTGTAACCAAGGTCCCATTCTATAAATTTTAAAAAATCTAAAGGAAAACTGAAAAGAACTCACGTTTAAATCATGTAACTAAAATATAAATACATGTAAATATTAGTATATTTAAAAAGGTTAAGCATATTAATAAAGCCTATAATCATTGTGGATCATAATCAGATTTCTTTCTTAAATTATACTTTAATTTTGCCTGTGTCTGTGTGTTTGGGGGGGTGGTACACATGTGCTACAATATGTACAGTGGTCAGAGGACAGTTTATAAAAGCAGGTTTTCTCTTTCTACCACATGGGTACTAGAGATTAAACTAAGGTGGTCAAGCTTAGTGGCAAGAATCTTTACCCACTGAGCCATCTTGATAGCCCAGGATTTCATGGTATTATGGAATATTTACATGACTATTAATTGAATCATGTATAATAGTAAGTTCATTAACTGTAGGATATAAAATTCTAGATAACAGCAAACATACCCAAAAGACACAAAAAGGTACAATATTTGCTTAAAATATTTTAACGATATTAGGTTTCACAAATTTTAAAAATGCGCCAAGCTAGAGTGTGCCACCATGGTGCCCAGTATTAGAACCAGGGACCTTCCCCCTGGTCCTTCTTTCTTTTTGCCTTTAGACACCAGCAGAAACTCGGACTTTGGCCAGTGGGCCAGGCTAGCACCAGGGAGTCCTGAAGTTGAGCTGGGGTTTCATTTTCTTTTGGCTTTTCCCATCTTAGCTCCCCAGTCTCTTCTTCTTCATGGCCATCTATAGGTTGAAGCTTGGGTTTTATTGTTTTGTTTTGTTTTTTTGTTTGTCTGTTTTTTACAATTACCTCATGATGATGATAGAATTAAAGTGAACCGCACAGACCCAGGGTGACTGTTGTACACAGTGCAGACTCTAACCCCAGAGGATGCTCAGAGTGGCAGCACCAGAGATGGCAGGTGCCACCCTGGCTCTAGTCATGTCTGTTGCTGCTCTTGCAGCCCCTGGCTTCCACACTTAGCAGAATGAATTGCAGTCCAGAGGCTTCAGAGGGGTGCTGAGGTCCACTGTGCTGGAGCCAGAGCTGGCTGCTGGCTGCGAGGCTGCTGGGTTATATTTTGTGCTTTATTTTATTAAAATTTTCTATCCTTTTTCTCTTCATTTTGATGGACACAACCTCAAGATGCCCATGTCTGCCAAGAGGCACACAGGTAAGGCCCAGCCAGAACCCTTATGTCAGCAGGGCTTACTCCTTCTCAATCCACAGGGAAGTCTGGAAGGGCTGACTCTACTTTTGTTCTGTTTTGTTCCCAACCCCCGTCTCCCCTACCCTTTTAACCACTGGTTCCATGGTGAAAGGCAGAAGCAGCTGTGACAGGGCTGCCTTCTGCTCAGGAGATTGGTTGCTGTCATTTCCCCATCCAGCCCTGGTCTCCCTTGACACAATAAACCCTTATTCTGTGACCACTGCCCTCTGCAGACATGCCCTGCCTCCTACTAATAAAGGCTCATTTAATTTTGGGGGGAAAAATGCTAGCATTCAACAATATATTAAATGTAGAGCATGGTCATGGTTGCTATGTGAATTCTATTTGTACTCACAATATACAAAGACAGAAACACAGGTAACATCACGACCTGGATTTCTGCTTCAATTCTCACTAGCCTTGCTCAGCAACAGGAAATCTGGATAATGAGGGGTACCTATGTTTAAACTTCTACATCACATCAAAGCATATCTGATACAATTGCAACCAGGGTTCTATCACACTGGGCACAATCCAATATACTATGATGGAATAAATGCTTTTATTTCAAAATTATTGACACAGATTAGAAAATAATGTAATAATGAGAATTAAAGAAGATGGATTGAGACTGACTATAAAAAGAGTGAGACTCTTTTTAAAGTCTAAGTCCAACAGAAACAAAATGATGACAGGAAATAGGCAATCAATCAGGTGGATAACTTAGCTATAGAGAAGACATAAGAAAGTCTGAGTGGGTGGGCATGGGCATTAATTCTTTTAATTACAGCACAGGAAGGCAGAGACAGGCCTCTTTCTGAGCTAGAGGCCAGCCTGGTCTACAGAGTGAGTTCCAGGGCAGCCAAGGCTACACAGGGAAACTCTGTCTCAAAAAACAAGAGAAACAACAACAAAAAAATACAATGTCTCAGGAACCTTAAAATTTTTGTCTACTTAACAATTGTTTTAAAAAATTGAAATCTATCATGCAAGAATACATAGATTCTCAGAATACCATTTTAATAAGATGGTAAAACAACAGCATTTATCAGCATATAGAATAACAGCCACTGTGAATCTCTGAAGGTTAGTTTTAAAATGTCAGGCAGCGCTTCCTTGTTCATGAGTACACCACAAGTACCCAAAATCCTTGCAAGTGACTGATATAAACTTTGGTTAACATTATGAAATAACTGGCAATAAAAAACTTGTATCTATCATCCTTTTATAAAAACACAAATCTTTAGACATAGTAAATTATACCGTAAGTTGTACATAGGTATATACCAAGATATAAACATAGATAAGTAGATACCCCCTAAAAGATGATATAGTCAGTTTTCACTTATAATAAACCTAACACTAAAATTAAGGATACAACTATAATATTAAATTTAAAGCTGGGTGTAGTAGCATACACCTTTTACCCAGCACTTCAGAGGCAGAGGCATAGAAAAACCCTATATCAACTATGACCATCACCACCTCCACAAGCCAAAGAGGTACAAGGACAGTTACTAAAAACAAACAAAGGTTATTGTTGGCATAAGAAAGAGTGTAGTAGGCTGGCCTTATTCTGCTTGTACTGTAAATGCTAATTTGCATCCCCCCTCCCAGACTGGTTGCCAACCAGAGACAAGAGAGTCCCACATATGAGGCTGAGTGGCCCTGCCCCAGGTTATTTCTGATTGGTAAATAGACACCAATAGCTAATAGCTGGGCAGAAGAGGCACAGAGATGGAGGTGGGGTTTAGGTTTTGTGGGTTTGGGGTCTAGTAGTACTATGAGGAGAGAGAAGAGTGATTGAGGAGGAAGGGGAAGCTGACATGGCATAGGTGAGCCATAAGAACATGGTCCTGAGGGCTGGCTCACTGCAGTTACTTGAGCAGCCCAGATAAAACATAGTAATAAGCTGAGGTTATCCATAGAAAAGTAGATTCTAATAGCATAGAGGTTAGGTAGCTGCCCAGCTCTTGTGTTGCTTAAGGTTTATTGTAATTATAAAGGTTTGTGTGTCTTTCATCTGGGAACTAAAAATAGCTAAGGTGGGGTAGAGACCTGAGGGTGGGAATTAAACCCTTTCTACCACAGCAAAGACAATGACAAAAAGTAGTAGTTACATAAGGAATATGTTATGTATATGTATTTCGACAAGGAAATAAGTGAACAGCAACAATTGGCACTCAAGAAGTATTTGTTAAACACATTAAGAATGATGATAAATATTATAGGGTGACCTAGTCTCTCTGCACCTCTCCAAAGTCTTCTGCTTGGAAATAGGACTGCTACAGGTATGTTTAGACAAAGTGAGCTCACACAGAGGGTGGGTGGGTAGCCTTCTGTCTAAGGCAGTTCTTACAGGGTCCTTACTCTTAAATACCTTCTGTCCCAGAACTACAGGATAACACATTTCTGTTGTTTAAGATACTTAGTCAGAGATACTTTGTTGAAACAACATCAGCAAACTAACACAGTCAACTAGGAAGAGGAAGGGAAATTAGGTCAAGAGGTATATTTGTGCCCTGTGTGAATTATAAAGTGACTAGCTATGAATTCTTAAGAGTTCTCAACTTATAAAGTTTGAAAATTATCTTTAATACAAGGATTCTTTATCAGAAGCCAGTAAGACACACAGAGAACTTCACAAACCTGAAAATGCTACAAAAGTATTTCATACTCAGGAACAGCGCTTGTTCCTAGGTGTACTGCAGTGTGGCTGCCAATCACCTTGTTACACATTAAAGGTCATTTACTGGTTACTGTGAGGGTGACTTGATTTTTTTTTTTTCTTTCTTTCTACCCAATCCCAGTCCTGGGGACTGAATATAGTATCCCTGCTCGTGTACTGGGCAAGCATTCTATCAATCAGCCTGGCTTCATGAGTTTCTTAAGATAAGTCGTTTGCTTTCTTTGGGGGAGGAGGAAGAGAAAATCTTAACCACATGCTTGTTTCTGTCTACTATGAAAGGAAATTTTATTTATTATTAAAAATTATAATAGTATTTACCTTACCCTTCTGAAAATAAAAAGGCGAGGGAAGAAAAAAAGTAGAAATGGCAAACTTCACACACTAGCACTAGTTACTATTAAGTGAGCCTTTTCATTGACTCAGAGATTTCTATCCCAGTTTCCCAACAAAGTCTCTTACAACTGCCAGCCTGCACTACTGTGAGGCCCTGCCTCAACAAATCCCCAAAACCTCCCATACGACCAACCAATAACAAAGGCAAAGCAAAGCAAAGCAAGCAACCCACCCCCTACTACCTAATGGATAATAGAAGCACAAATATTACAAAATAATTTCAAATGACTTATCCATAAAAGATCAAACTATAACATTTATCTGAAGCACTCTCTGAAAACAAGGTTCTATAAGTTATACATACTGACATATAATGATTAGAATCAAAAGCCACTCTGGGAAGCTAAACTGTTAATATTCTACGCCTTCCTGCAAGAACCCCGTCCAGTACCTTCAATGTGTGGTACTTCACCATGCAGTTTGGCTTTGCTGGAGAAAGGTGCATTCTGTAGCACTAATGCAAAGAGAGATGGGATCAAGGACTGCAAGGCAGAAAGATACATGTGGAGCTTGTGTTCGTCCAGCCCGTGCTCTCCGTCCTGAAACATAAGGGTTGGGAGCTGATCTTAGGCTCTTGAAATCACACTGCAAGTTGGATGTGTGATTCCCTTTCTATGGCGAATACCCATTTAAGGGCCTCTATATCAGATACCAGATGCATATTCACTTAACAGAAATGTCAATGAAAATTGTTGTGAAGCAAATAGGCACTGTAGACATACCAGAATCTTTAATATAAAACACTCAGGGCATACAGTCATTTCCAGCAGTTTTTCTGGGGAGTGTCTTGTCATTTGAAATTCTTGTATACTAGAGTGAGCCACAGAAGTCACAGTAAGTATGGCACTGCTAATTCTGTAGAATCATTTGTTTTCTCTACTTCCTAAGTTCTTTCAGACACTTGGTACCATCTGTATTTGCAAGTACTATAAAACAATTAAAAGTACTATTAAATAAAACATAGAAGGAGCTTAAAAGGGAAAGAGATGACAGAGAAAGAATTGATACAGCACCCAGAAGCCAAATCCTGTAATGAAAACTCCAAACCAGAAGATTAAGATTAGAGATGAAGGCAGTTGTTGCATTCATATCTACTTGAGATGTCATTGCTATATTAGGAAATAACTGTGCTAGAACCTAAGAGATAGGACTGACCCACAGTTAAGCTTTAAATCAGTTAATTTCTATACAGAAACACTAAGCAGAACCCTGGAGACACTTAGCAGCAATGTGGTATTATACCATAGCAAAGTAACAAGAAACAAGTATAAGAAACAAGGCCTGGTTAATTATCCAATAGAAAGAATGCAAAACTTGTTAAAAAAAAAATCTCTACATTTTCTGACCAACCCACGGTCAGGCTTCAAGTGCCCACTGTGAAGTTTAGAAAGTTTTAAGATTTAAGCCAATACACATATACATATGAGATCATCTATTAGTTTTATGATTTATGATAAGAGCCTTATAGATCCTTGAAAAATTTGAAGCACAGAGTATGAGTTTGGAGTCAGAAACAACTATCAATTTTTGTTGACAGCTGGGGGACCCTGACAAGTTGCTTACATACCAAATCCTAATTTCTGTGTAAAATACAAAATATACCTCAAAGGGTTCTAAGAGTAACATTGTTCTCTTTTACAAGAAAACTAAAGTATTGATCTTAGCAGTATATATAGGCATCTATGACATGCCAGCTTCTCTGCTGGTCTCTCACAGAACGCTTAGAAGAAAAATTAGATAAAAAAGTACTTATAATATTTCCTCAACTCTTCTGAGTAGAATGAGGTTCTCTTTAAGAAGCATATGTTGGAGTAGGCATTGTTACAGTAGTTTTGACAACACATAAATAAAAAGGGTACAGAGACTGAGCATTTAGTTATCTCTGCAATCTGGAACTAGAGCTGACGTCTTAGGTAAAACAGTCATGTCCTCAGAGGATCTGGGGAGAACTCGCTTTCTATAGAGCGCCTGTGCTAACCAAGGGCTCACTGTGCCCTTTCTCTTCTAGCTTCTCAAAGATCTCATCAGTGGTGATGTGTTAAGACTATTTGGCTTAGTGGTGCATTTTGTCCCTGTTCCCCAGTATCCCTAGGATGGTCTAGAACAGATGCTTTAAACTATTATGAGCTCACCCTGAGAAGCTTTTCGATCTTGCTCAGTAGTGTAGGTATAAGATGAGACTGTAAATTTCCCAGTTCAGTTGTCCAGGCAGCATAGGCTGGTAAAAATACTTGGTGTGTTGCACTAACAACTCTTTCTGAGGGATCACCCAGGGCCGAGAGTAACAATTCAAAGCCCTGAAAAAGAAATAGGCAAGTGGAGATTGTTAAAAGAATAAATTTATAAAAACTTAAGAAAATGCAACAAATATGTATTTCAAGAAATTGGGACAATGTTTTAATTAGACAGTATCTATAATTTGAACCCTCCCGTTTTCTTAAGTGTTAATATGTCTATGGATGAGCTGAGATAGGGTGGGAAACATGCACATTCATTTCCAATTTCTTGACAGCTCTGAACTAAAAGCAGCTGTCTTTCTCGCTGACCACACAGATATACTACCTCATCTGCAGACAGCCAAGTGTCTGAATCAGTACATGTTTATAAAATATGTAACAGGGTAGAAGTTTCTGCTGAAAAACATACCTGCTGATATTTGTCAGGATCATCAATGTAGCCCATAATGATACCCAGGCTTTTAATCACAGCTTCTCTTACCAAATCAGCCTTATCTTCCATTAACATCTGTTGCAACATTGAAAGGACCAAGGAACTACGGATTTCTTTCTGAAAGTGACCAATATGTTTTTATAATTTATTTATGCAATTTATAATATGACAATATTTAAAAACAATGTCAATTACTGCTGTGTCTTAGCTTTCTTTTAATCCAATTTATTTTCATTTATTTATAAAGGGTGTGTGTGTATGAGGGGATGTGCACACTGGGTCAGTGTCTGTGGTAGCCAGAGAATGTTAGATCCCCTAGAAGTGGAGTTCCAGGTGGTTGTGAAACACCTGGTGTGAATGCTGGACATTCAGAGTGCATGAATGCCAGGCATGGCTCAACGCTGAGCTAACCCTCCAGCACCCCACATTACTACTGTTCCCAGTTATGTTAAAGGACCAGCTTCATTAAAGCCGGAGATTATTAAAGTTATCAGTGGCTGAAGAGATAGCTCAGTGGTTAAAACACTGTCCTGTTGTTATAGGACTGGAGTTCTGTTCCATGTATAGCACCCATGTCAGGCAGCTCACAATCATCTGCTAACTATAGTTACATAATAGGTATGAATATTGCCTCCTTGGATAATTGCATTCATGTGTAGCCATTATCCCTGCCTTTACACATAATTAAAAAAACCATAAAAATAAAGTTTTCAATATTCAAGTTCACATCCCTCTTTGTAGTTACTGAAACTTGTTCAAGTTATAAAAATAATCCAGCCTAAGTTTTTTGGGGCACCTTTAAAATGCATAATAAACAGAATAAAATAAAAACAAAGACCTGGCTTTTGTTTGTCTTAAGTCTTCTGAAGTGAAAATCACAAACATTTAAAACTATGAGCTGGTTGTATTTATGTATACCTGTAATCTTAGCACATGGGTGGTGGATTCAGGAGGATTAGATGTTCAAGGTCATCTTCTATACAGCAAGTTTCAGGGTGTCCAGGGGATACAATGAGACTGTATCTCCTAAAACCCAAAGGAAACCAAATCCCACAAGTCTCTGATACTTAAATTTCATTGCTCCATCTCAGACTGAATGCCTTTATGATTATACACACATTGTTTACTTAAAAATGTAGATTTTCTTTAAATCCAGAACATTCACCACTTAAAAGCTATGAATTTATATTATTAAAAACCCTTTAATCACTTTAAAGCTGTCAGGCTTCCAGTAGTATACAAATTTCCCACAATTCTAGAACCCACGTAAGATCTATTTTTATCACTGGAAAGGATTTGTTATATGTACAACGTCATGAAAATGAAGATGTGTGTCACATACCCATGTCTGAATAAGCACAGCTCAACAGTGTGTGTTTTTCCTGAGAAAAATTGTTGGCCCAGGACAAAACAGCTACTGCCCTCAGTATTCAAGAAAGTATCTAATTGCTTTTCCTGCAAACTTTGCCAAACCTCAGTGTGCAGTCAGAGTGTTTCCTATTATTACTTTCATTTTATGTCATAGAACATTACAAATATTCAAGGGTTAATTTTAGTAAAATGAATAATTTTACTGAATAAGCAAAGTACTTTTTTTCAATGAAAATATTTGTTTTAGGAATGTAGGGCTCGGGGTTGGGGATTTAGCTCAGTGGTAGAGTGCTTGCCTAGCAAGTGCAAGGCCCTGGGTTCGGTCCCCAGCTCCAAAAAAAAAAAAAAAAAAAAAAAAAGAATGTAGGGCTCTAAAGAGCACATCCTTTTCAGGACATTTGAGTTTTCCCCTCTAATCAGTGTCATCCAGGAGCACTTCTGCCCACCACTACTTTTGTACCAGCAACATCTATGTAAGTATATGAGAGAAAAAAAGGTCTTATTAGGAAAATAGATTCTACCTTATGTACCTCTTTGAAAGAAGCACAAGGAACTTCCAGGGTTCTCAGAACATACCGTCAGAATTACCAGTATAGGTACATATGTTTATATGCATGCACAACCAATTAGGATGAACTTATTTAAAAAAAATTACATTAGCATGAGCTTCCTTTTTTATTTGTTTGCCCATCTCCTTACTTTATTAAAACAGCATGGCTAAGAGGATTTGAGTTAAAATGTACGACAATATATATGTATATATATATAAATATATATATACATATATAAAACAATTTTTAGATGGCTCCTAATTTGCATTTAAATCATTCTCATGGCGGCATTACTGTAAGCATAAACAAACAGAAGATTACTTTGAGCGACAAAGGCCCACGCACCTGAGAAATGCATTAACTCTAACATTTTAAATTATGGGTTTTAGTAAACACATCTAAAAAGGCAGTACACGTATTGCCATAGTCTTGCTTCTGGAATTTATTTTTCTAATAGTCTGCCTAAAACGGAACAGTGCTAGCCTTCTATGTCCTGGAGAATCATGGGATAGGATACGTATTGGACTTGAGAGCCAGTTAGAGCTGAAAATAATGGAATTTCCAAGTCAAGAGATGTGGTGATTGTTTTATTATAATTTTTATTAAAGCTGTTCTTTGACAACTCCAAAAAAAAAAAAAGTACGACAAAACACTAAACAGAAACAAAGAAAAGGAAAACAGTTCTTACAGGAAGGTAGGGTGCCAGTGCTCCACAGGACTCTGCCACGAGCAGTCGTCTTTCTGGATATTTGTGATTAATCTGGAGTAAAACCAAGCATATTAGTCAAGTGTAAGCAACACACCCCTCTCTTCTTCCAAAAGGCAATTATTTTTCACCATATTATGCTAAGACTACAATATATCGTCTTCCTTTTCCATTTCTGGGAATCCCTGTATAGATATAGCTGGATCAGGAATAAGGGAATCAAGGACAGCCTAAACATTAAGGCACAGGAATATCTGTTAAAGAAAAAGGGAAAAAAATCAAAGATGAAGAATTGGCAAGGTATCTAGAAATTAAGTATTTGCCTAGGACTAGGCTTTCCTTAGGATGTCAGAAGAAGCAATATCTTCTCCTAGCGATAGAAGCACAAGTCTTGGTTGGAACTCTTGCTTCTGGCATAGACATCAGTATGCTTTTGCTAAGAGGGCTAGCAAACAGGTTAATCATGCCTTAACTAGCTAGATGAGAATTATGTTTTCTTTTTAAGAAGACTTCTTTCTTGTTTGTATATGTAAAACAGTGGAGTTTTGCTGTGCTAACTACACTGAACCATAACAAAAAATTAAAAAAAAAATGACACATACTGGGTTTTGTTCCCATATGTCTTCTTCATAGAATATATCTTTATATCTTTCTTTGACTGGAAAAGAAGTATATCTGTTCTCATATTCCCATATCAAAAGATGATATAATTCAATAATGTTTTAGATGCCTAAAATTAAGAAAAGAAATTATATAGAAATCTAGTGGGCGACAAACTAAAGGTAAGTAGCTAGGTAGATTCCTGATCCATGATCATAAAGATTTCAACAGAGCTACAGCAAAGACGCATGTAACTCACTTCTTGGAGCTAAATTTACTCCTCTTACGATTGCTCTGACAGCAGAGTAAGTCTGAACATTAGTGTGCTGTACTTAAGGTTCATCTCTCCTTCTCAGCCTGGCTTACTGTGTCTCATTTAAGTGAACACTCAAAAGCAATTGTATTCCTGCACTTAGCTAAGGAAAAAGATTCTCTTTAGATTTGCAGCTAAAGCATTTAAGGAATGAAACAAGTACAAAACATACATGCTGAAAACTACAAACCACTGTTGTCAGATATTATGAGACTTTGATATATTGGACTGGAGAGATGGCTCAGCGGTTAAGAGCACCCGACTGCTCTTCCAGAGGTCGTGAGTTCAATTCCCAGCAACCACATGGTGGCTCACAACCATCTGTAAGGAGATCCGATGCCCTCTTCTGGTGTGTCTGAAGACAACTGCAGTGTACTTATATATAATAAATAAATAAATCTTTAAAAAAAAAAAAAAAAAAGAAGAAAGTCACCCTAAACTCAGATTAGAAACCTAAATGATTAGGATGGGAATCCTCTCCAGATCAATTTATAGAATCAATAAATTACTTTAAAAGCCAGGCAGTAGTGGCGCATGCCTTTGATCCCAGTACTTGGGAGGCAGAGGTGATGGTATCTCTGAGTTCAAGGCCAGCCTGGTCTACAGAGTGAGTTCTAGGACAGCCAGGGCTACACAGAGAGACCCTGCCTCAAAACACCAACCCAACCCAACCACCCAGCCACCCACCCACCCAAAACCCAGATGGCTTCTTTGCAGGTGGGAAACAGATCTTAAAATTCATATGGAGACTTAAGAGACCCACAGCAGCTACAGCAAACCTAGCAGCATGTGTGTGTTGGTGGGTAATAAAAGGTTTTAAATTTTTTTTCCTTTCTTTTTTTTCTGGAGCTGGGGACCGAACCCAGGGCCTTGCACTTGCTAGGCAAGCGCTCTACCACTGAGCTAAATCCCCAACCCCAGGTTTTAAATTTCAAACTGAACGCAGAAATCAATGCAAATACTCTGTGAATACACCAAGCGATTCAGTAATACACTCCTGGTGGCACTGGAATTAACGAAACTTTTTTTAGCCTTTGAGAAAGTAGTCCAGGCTTTCTTTAAATTCACTACTATAGCCCAGGTTGGCCTAGAACTCACACCAGCTTTCCATGGTGAGTTTCACCAGTACTGAAATTATAGACATGTACCACCATGACTGGTATAATTTTAAAAAAAATTAGGGGGCTGGAGAGATGGCTCAGCGGTGAAGAGCACCTGACTACTCTTCCAGAGGTCCTGAGTTCAATTCCCAGCAACCACATGGTGGCTCACGACCATCTTTAAAGAGATCTGATGCCCTCTTCTGGTGTATCTGAAGACAGCTACAGTGTATTTATACATAATAAATGAATAAATCTATAAAAAAAATAAAAAAAATTTAGGGGTTTTTGAGACAGGGTCTAGCCTTTACTCCTCCTGTGTGCTGAGTCTCCTGAGTCTGTCTGTCTCCTAAGTGCTGGGGTTATATGTATTTATCACTATGCTCAGTTTGATAAATGCAAGTTAAAAAGAGAAAATGGAAAAATTATAAAACACCTGTACACAAGAATAGTTGTACAGATTTATCAATTCAAAGTTTCATGGTACATGAGTTAATTTTGACTTTAAACAGGTAGAAACACACCCTAAATTAGCATGCTTTGTAATAAAACGATGTTGCCTGCCATTGTCAGAGGTAAATATTATTACATGGTGCTACACTGCTCACTTTACACACTGAACCTGACAGCTCTACCACTTTAGCAATAAATGCCCAAAGAAATCAGGGCTAGAACTTTAAACAGTGACACACTTGGTGTCTGTTACCTGTGACCAATATTTTTCTTAAGAACAAGAGATTATGATATTGTAAATTTAGCTTTATAACTTGTCTCTATAGTCAGAAAGTATCTTTTAAAGGTGCGTAATAACATTATAAATATACAAGCCTGCTATATCAAGGGTCTACACTTTACATACCACATGAATGTAAAATAAACCTAAATATACAAACTATATAGGTCCTCCATTTTCATGAGCGCACACTACTACCTGTTCCTCAAACTCACGAAACAAACATTGCATGGACTTTGCACCTGCTGCTCCTTACTTCCCCTCGCCTTTTGGTTCATCAGCACTTCTACCGAGAGGACAATACAGTCTATCATGTTCAACATCCTTCTACTTTGTTTTTCTTCCCATATACCAACTGGAGAAAGCACATCATGTCTTTTGTGTACTCTCATCTCCTCATTAGGATGCCTCTGTCTCTCTTCACACTGTTTTCCCAGGTTACTAGTACTTGGCACAGGAGTTAGTGTTTTCTAAGTATCTGCTGAACGAATGTATAAAGCAGGGTATTCCGAGTATTCTTTGTGCAGAACAGTAAACTTACCTGTTCCCAACACTGTGGTAAAAGTTCAGCCTCCACACGTGTTGGTCCAACATGACGTGCAAATGCCACACAACCTGTCAGTATCATTTGCCTGAAAAATAATAGGAAAAAAAATTTCTTGAATGTGCATTAGAAAATACAACTAAAAATGAGTTAAAAGTTAGGAACAGTGATACCCCCTTTAATCCTATCATGTAGGAGAAAAGGTTCTGAGTCCTGCATGACCATGGTTCTTGCCCCTGGAGCAGAGCCGGCAGGGTGTGACCTCCATGAGTGCTGAAGGTTGTATACTAATAAACATAATTTGTGTTTCTCCTTTGGGAAATATTCCCCTCGTTAAGGTTAATGATTCCATAATAATTAATAATTAGAAGTAGTGAGGATATATCTATGTTCTTAGCAAAAATGGGAAACGCTGTGACTGTCAGGACAGCCCTTAAGACTGTGGGAAGAAACTCTAAAAACAAGAGTTTGAAGACATATAAACAGGTTTTCTCAATTATAAAATATATGGATGCAATATGAACTATATGAGGGGTTTTATGGACCCAAAAGAACAGAAGCAGCTGCAGTATAAGCCAGCTCGTCAAAAAGATATTAAAGAAGCAGATACAGAGATTTGGGGAGTAGAGGTTGCAGGGCAAGATCCCATCCAGCTAAGTTTATTGTATGAGCTTATTACAAAGGTAGGCCCACTCCTGAGTTCAAGGTCAGTCTGGGACAGAGCAAGGTTAGACCTAGGTGTGCTGGAAATGGTGAGTTCAGAGCAAGATATTACCCAGTAGCTTATTGTTTGTGCATACAAAGGCAGGCAGATCTCTGAATCATTTGCCCTGTTTAAAAAATGTACTTGTCCTTTTCTAAGAATCAAGGGGCTAAGGTCATAAAATGCTGATTCATGTGATAATCAGAAGGGAACCTGGAGTGAAGCGATTAGACTCGACATGTAAATAAGACTGGGCTTTGCTCTGTGAGAGCTGAACTATCTGGATGAGCTGTTTGGAGAGTCAGCAGGAGCAGGACATGGTTGTCAGCTTGCACCCCACCTCATTAACTCAGAGTCATTTCTTTTGCTCCTCCCAAACACCCCTTGCTCAGGACTCTGCCCTTTCCCCCAGTCGAGAAAGGTCCTTGGCAGCAAGTTAGACAGATCACTGTGAGTGGAGGCCAGTCTGGTCTACATAAGTTTCAGGCCAGTAAGAGACACAGGGTGAGACCCTATCTTAAAACAAACTCAAACCAAACCAAACTCAAAACCAAACAAGAATATATCAATTCTAGTTATACTTATTACTGTTTCCCAACTGGTCAAGTTAATGCCTTTATCACTCTCTGTTTTAATTCTCAGTTTCTTTTTGATTTTTCCATTTCCCCCGACCTTAGGAAGTCAGGTAAACTAAAGGGAATAACAGGAAATATAACAAGAAATTCTGTCACTTGCTTCCTCATAAGAAACTTCAAATAACTGGTACTAATTAGATACATACATGTATATGATCCATAAATGTTTGATAATTGCGGTTATTCAATTTTCTCAGAAAATGAAAGAAAAATCTAGGGATGACAGGGCGCACTTATAAGCTCAGTTCAGGGGAGGCAGACAGCACAATCTGTGTGCTCTCTGGCTAGTCAGCCTAGCCTGTTCTCTAGGCCCCCAAAGGATTATGTTTTAAGGGTCAGGTCTGGAGCTATACGTTAGTGGTAGAGCATCTGACTATCACTCGAGTCTATGGGCTCAATCATTAGTGCCAACAGAATTAAAATGGCGGATGATGCCTGAGGAAAATAACCAAGTTTCCCTCTGGCTAACGTACATGCACCCCCAGACAGTGGTCATGTTCATGGGCACACAAATTTTAAGCATTTAAAATATTTCTTCATGATATACATGTACGGAGACTGAAATCATGAAATCATGTATTATTACTATACTAACCACATTCAAACATCAATAGGAAAAAGTGATAACTCTGAAATGGCCAGATGGATACGGATTCATAGCACCAGAAATAGGCTATACAGTGAAAAATTAAACTGATTAAGCAAATGACTTAGCTAGAAATATAGTATTATTTATGGTTATTGTCAAAGAACTAAAGAAAGCACCATCATGAAGTGTAAATTAAGTTTTACTGGGATATTGTTAAAGAAATCTGAGATTAATTAACTAAAGTAACAAGTGGTTATGTATCAATCAAACAAATGCTAACAAACATTCCTATCTACTTGTCATTTTATAATATTGATGATTGTTAATTTATAAGTCTTTTTTAAAATAAAAAGTTGTTTTTCTGTAAAACAGTAGACACTGATGCTTAGTTCCTGCCACCAGGTGGCAGTAGTTAGGTTTAAATTCTGCCTTGCAAAGTTAAGACTACAAATTCAAAGTATTTTATTACTAAGTTACCAATACAGGGAAAGACAATTTTTTTAAAGAAGAAAATGAGATATTCACTTTCCTGTATAAGATCACCAAATTGTCTTCAGAAAACATTGAAACTGAATAGTATCCCCAGTGACCTAATTTCCTCATCCCTGCTTGTTTAGTGCAGGCTGCTAATGTCACCTGACTTTGGCTGTGTCCCCATCCACTGCTGCAGAGTTCCCACTTGATGGATGTTGAAAGAACAGATCTGATTCCCTCAGAAGCTGGTGTGAACCTGAGGAACCTACATAGCGTCACTCAAGTACGCTTGTGATGGGCAATAAAGTTTTGGAAATACTGTAGCCAGTGAACTTGCTCCTGATCTTCCTCAGGGACTCTGACAACTAAAATGGCTTCTTTTCTCAATAATCTTGAGAAGATCAGGAAAAATAAAGATGCTAAATTCTGTTAGATTCTGACAAAGAGCCAAATTTACAGATTGGCTAGCTGTTATAAGACCAAAGTAGGTCCTCTCCTACAATTGGAAATATGAGCTTTTTATAGCTTCTGTTTTAGGGTATAAATTTTGTATGTATGACTAGCAATCAAATCACTATTTAGATCAGTGGTTCTCAACCTGTGGGTTGTGACCCCATTTGTGGTTAATCTACCCTTTCTCAAGATATCATATTAGATATCTTATGTGCCAGATACTTATAAGCTTATAACAGTAGCAAAATTAAAGTTACGAAGTAGCATCAAAATTGTTTCATGGTTGGAAGAGTCACATGCAGCATTAGAAAGATTGAGAACAATTGCTTTAGAAGAAAAGAAACTTCTATTTCTTTCTTATTTATTGATTGTGGCCTAAAAACTGTACTCCTCTCATAGCAACTGGTTTAATGATAAATCAGTGATGCAAATATTCATGCAGCATTTTTATAAATACTAATTATTATGAAGCCATATCATGCTCATCTATGTAGGAAAAATGGGAATTCCTAAGAGAAAGCATGAAGAAAAGCAAAGATACTATGAAGTAGATGCTCTCAGGTAATTAATTCATAAATCCATAAACTCAACAGGGGTCACTGGAAACAGAATGAAAACACTGTAGAGATTCCCTGTTTATTCAATACACTGAGTAATGACTCCTTTATTCATTTGTACATAACTTCAGAGTTAAAGCCTTTTTTAAAAAAACATTTATTTATTTATTATGTATACATCATACAGCTTTCTGCCTGCATGTATGCTTGCAGGCCAGAAGAGGGCACCAGACCTGATTATAGATGGTTGTGAGCCACCATGTGGTTGCTGGAAATTGAACTCAGGACCTCTGGAAGAGCAGACAGTGCTCTTAACCTCTGAGCCATCTCTCCAGCCCCGAGTTAAAGCCTTTTATAGTGAAAGGGAAACTGGATTTCACCATCGAGGAGCTGACTGAAACCAACTTTCAGAGATGATAACCTACCTACTTTGAGCTGAGTCAAAGAAGGATGGATAAATGCATTGATGGCTACGTTCATGAAAAGTGATTATAATGGGAACGTCTAAATGAAAGCAACATTTTGAGGAATTGCTAGGCTTTTTATATGAACTTCTATAAAATTATACTGAGTAAAATAGTAAATGGGTCACTTGGCTCTCAAGGTTATCACACTGCTGATAAACTCACGCCTTTTAGAGACTCTGATGTCTTTCAAGATATTTGATATAGTCACATTAGAGGAACATGTACATTTACACTCTGTCCACCACTGTATATTATGAACTACTATTGAAGAGTTCTGTGAAATTGTTAAAAACAGATGTCTGAGCAAACAGTTCTTCAGTCCTGCAAGAGGCCAGACAACACAGTAGTTTACTGATATTTTAATTTATCATTTACAACATATGCTCACTTTTTAGTAGTATTACTGTAAATTTGAAAAACTTGCATATTTTACTCTTCTTTCTACTATCTTGTTATTCTAGACTTTTCTTTCTAAGACTTGATTTCTTTGGGTTCCTTTCTGGTTATGGGATAGAATTGAAGACCCAGAACTAAACATATATACCTATGGACACTTGATCCTTGACAAAGAAGCCAAAAACATACAGTGGAAAAAAGAAAGCATCTTCAATAAATAGTGCTGGCACTAATTGGAGGTCTGTATGTAGGAGAATGAAAATATTTACCACCTTTCACAAAGGTCAAGTCCAAGTGGATCAAAGACCTCAACATAAAACCAGATATACTAATGTAATAGAAGAGAAAGTGGGAAAGAGCTTCAAACTCATTGGTACAGGGAAAAATTTTCTGAACAGAACATCAATGAATTTGGCTCTAAGATCAACAATTGATAAATGGGACCTCACTTCTGTAAGGCAAAAGACACTGTCAATAGGACAAATTGGCAACTTGCAGATTGGAAAAAAACTTGATTAATGCTACATCTGACAGAGGACTAATATCCAAAATATATAAAGAACGCAAGAAGCTAATCTCCAAAAAAACCAAATAACCAAATTAAAAAGTGGGGTACAGAGCTGTAGAGAGCTGCGACGTGCCACGCCTCAAAGATGGCGCTGGTTTCCACCTTCCACCCTCCCAAGGGTGAGCGCTCCTTGCAGTAAACAAGTCCTTATTTGGCTATGTCTGCCTGGCCCGCTAGCTTCCGCATAGTGACAGCCTACCTACATGACCCATGTGGCTTGCTAGGACTGGCCAGTGCTAGCTATTTAAGTGTGGTGCAGGGCGTTCCCCGGGAAGAGGGAAGAGAGAGAGTCAGAAGGAGAGAGTCAGAAGAGGGAGAGAGAGTCAGGAGAGAGAGAGTCGGAAGGGAGAGAGTCAGAAGGGAGAGAGTTAGAAGAGAGAGAATCAGAGGAGAGAGAGTCAGAAGAGATAGAGGTCAAAAGATTGTATCAAGGTTCCTGAGTAAAACTGCTTGAAGAAGATCTCCTGTGGTTGTGTCTTCCTTGCTGGTCAAGGTTGGGCACGGCAAGTGGTGGCCCGTACGGGGAATCCTCGAATCCACCGTAAAGGGACTCAACTCTCTCCGAGATCAGAACTTCTTGCAATCAGGGCAGCTCTGGAAAGCTCCCAAGGTAAGGTGGGACAATAAGGACCGCGGGAAATAAGCGGCTATAAAGTCTCAGGGTAGTGAGCAAGTAAAGTTCGCGGTAGCAGCGAACCGAAAGTAAAGTGAGCGGTAGGAGTGAACCGAAAGTAAAGTTCACGGTAGCAGCGAACCAAAAGGAGACAATAAAGTTCCCAGGTTTTAGGACGAGGGTTAAGTTCTCGGATTGAGACAATAAGGTTCCCAGGTTTTGGGACGAGGGTTAAGTTCTCGGATTGAGACAATAAGGTTCCCGGTTTTGGGACAAGTCGCAAAGCTCTCGGATTGAGACTATAAGGTTCCTGGTTTTGGGACAAGTTAAGAGGGACGTAGCTTATACCCAGAAGAGAGAGAGAGAGTCAAAGAGAGAGAGAGAGTGAAAAAGAGAGAGAGAGAGAGAGTCAGGAGGGAGAGAATCAGAAGAGAGAGAGAGTGTCAGAGGAGGAGAGTGAGTCAGAAGAGAGAGTCAGAAAGAGAGAGTCGAAAAAGAGAAGGGAGAGAGTCAGAAGAGATAGAGGTCAGAAGATTGTATCAAGGTTCCTGAGTAAAACTGCTTGAAGATCTCCTGTGGTCGTGTCTTCCTTGCTGGTCGAGGTTGGGCACGGCACAGAGCTAAACAGAATTCAAAACACAAGAATCTAGAATGGCCAAGAAGCACTTAAAAGAAATGTTCAAAGTCCTTACTCACCAGAAAAATGTATATTAAAACAACCCTGAGATTCCACTGCACACCATCAGAATGGCTAAGATCAAAAACTCAAGAGACAGCACATGCTGATGAGGATGTGGAGAAAGAGGAACATTCCTCCATTGTTGGTGGGATTACAGACTGGTACAACTACTCTGGAAATCAATCTGGTGGTTCCTGAGAAAATTGGAAATTGTTTTATCTGAAGACCAAGTTATACCACTCTTGGGCATATACCCAAAAGATGCACCACCATACCACAAGGACATGTGCTCCACCATGTTCATAGTAACCTTACTTGTAATAGTCAGAAGCTGGAAACAAGGTAGATGTTCCTCAACTGAAGAACGGATACAATAAATGTGGTTCATTTACACAATGGAATACTATTAAGCTATTAAAAATGAGAACACCATGAATTTTGCAGGCAAATGGATGGTACTAAAAAATATCTGAATGAGGTAACTCAGACCCAAAAGGATATGCATGGTACATACTCATTGATAAATGGATATTAGCCAAAAAGTACAGAATACCTACAGACCATAAGAAGTATAACAAGCAGAAATGCCTAAGTGAGGAGTTTCAATCCCACTTAGAAGGGGCAAGGAAACAACCATGGGAGGTGAAGGGAAGGAGGGAGGGACCTGGGAGGAAGAGGGGACAGGGAGGAGAAAAGGGGAACAGGATTAGATATGGGGGGGGGCAGGAGGATGCACAGAGGTCCAAGAGAATAAATAGACATGAACACCCTCAATGGGTGGGAGGTGGAGGGACCATCTAAAGAGTACCAGACCTGAGGTGAGATAGTCTCAGGACTCATGTGGGAGACCTTAGCCAAAAATGCCCAAATTAGGGAAAGAGAACTCAAAGAGTTCACATTAGGGCTTCAAGTAGAAGGATGGGGTTACTAACTCACAGTCAAAATTCCTGAACCAGAATTGTTCCTGTCTAAAAGAACTGCGGGGACAAAAATGGAGAAGAGACTGAAGGAAAGGAGGTATAATGACTGAACCAACTTTGGATCCATCTCAGGAGGAGGCACCAAGGCCTGACATTATTATGCTATGATATGCTTACAGACTGGAGCCTGGCATGGCTGTTCTCAGAGAGGCCCTACCAGCAGCTGACTGAGACCGAGGCAGATACCTACACTGAGTCATTGAACTGAAGTCAGGGACCCTGATGATAGAATTAGGGGAAGGATTGAAGAAGCTGAAAGGGAGAGCAACTCCACAGGAAGACCAGCAGTCTCAACTAACCCAGAGCTCCCAGAGACTGAGCTCCTAACTACAAGCTTACAGAGGCTGGTCTGAGGCCACTGGAACATTTGTAACAGAGGCACCTGGTCTGGCCTGCGTTTAATCCTTGAGGGCCTTGAGGCACCAGGGAACATGGAGGTCCAATGGGTCCCTCTCAGAGGCAATGGGAGGAGGAATGGGGTGAGAAACTGTGGGAGGGGGCACAAAGGGGGGACAATGACTGGAATGTAAATAAATGAAAAAAATTTAAATTAAAAAGTATACTAAATAATGTTTATAAATATTTCTACATTTTCATACATGTACCAGTCTCACTGTAGTATACTTGATAAGGATTAATTTCATTGATATTTCATAGATGTATCCTTCATTTACTATGCTCATATATATTGTGAATTTTCAGAATCACTGCTACGCTTACAGTATAGTGAACTTTTTTCTCTTTTTTACTTGATTTTTTTATTTACATTTGAAATGTTCTCCCCTTTCCCCCACCCAACCACCCACCCCTTCCTGCCTCCCTACTGACATTCCCCTACACTGGGGGTGGGAGTGGGTACAGCCTTGGCAGAAACAGGGGCTTCTCCTTCCTTTGGTGCCCAACAAGGCCATCCTCTGCTACATATGCAGCTGGAGCCATGGGTCTGACCATGTGTACTCTTTAGGTAGTGGTTTAATTCCTGGAATATCTGGTTGGTTGGTATTGTTGTTCTTATGGGGTTGCAAGATGCTTTACTTCCTTCAATCCTTTCTCTAACTCTCCAATGGAGACCCTGTTCTCAGTTCAATTGTTTACTGCTAGCATCCACCTCTGTATTTGTCATGCTCTGGCAAAGCCTCTCAGGAGACAGCTATATCAGGCTCCTGTCAGCATGTACTTCTTGGCATTAGCAATATTGTCTAGGTTTGGTAGCTGTATGTATATGGGGTGGATCCCCAGGTGGGGCAGGCTCTGAATGGCCATTCCTTCAGTCTCTGTTCTAAACTTTGTCTCTATATTTCCTCCTATGAATATTTTTGTTCCCCCTTCTAAGGACTGAAGCACCCACATTTTGGTTGTCCTTCTTCTTGAGCTTCATGTGGTCTGTGGATTGTATCTTGGGTAATCTGAGCTTTTAGACTAATATCCACTTATCAGTGGGTGCATATCATGCTGCTTGTCTAAGAACAAACTATTCCAACTTTGACTTGCTTTGAGAGGCAGGAAGAGGCTATACAATAGCTTATTCCTGAGATACTTTAGGTATAGGAAATACTTAATGTTATGTGCTATACTGAATCTAGGATTGCTTTTTTTAGTATTTGGTTTTCTTTTTTCTCATTTTGAGACAGGGTCTCTCTATAAAGCCCTAATAGGACTCACTATGTAGATCAGGTTGGTCCCAAACTAATGGAACCACATGCCTCTGTCTCCTGAGTATGGGATTAGTCATGTGATAGCTAGCATTGCTGCCTCAGTACTTATTTTCTCCACAATGAGAATTTATGTTATTAAAAACATTTGAGATGGCTTGCAAATTCATTCAAATGAAGTTAGTTGTACACTTTCTTGAATGCTTTCTGGCCTTTCTTATAGGCTTATAGGACTTACCAAAGACCACATAATTTGGTCAAAATGATGCCACTTGCACCTTTCTTTTTGTCTAGCTCTTCTTACTGGCAAGGATCTTGGACTGCAGATGAAAGGAGGGCAGAAGCAACCAGTTTCCCTACATAAATAATGGTTGTCTGACTCAGTGCCTTCCACACTCAAAAAGGTAGCTCATCCTCTCTTTGAAGGGTCATTTAGTGGTTTTCCTAGTCTAGCTTCATTTGGGGACATCTATTTCCCAAGTACATCTTTCTCACAAATGCTTACTGCTTATACTTTACTCCTCACATCCAAGTAGTTTAAGTCTTCACAGAAAATTCCAAATTGAAAGAAATATTTTGAAATGCCAACCAATTGACACTTCAAACCAGAAAGTCTCTTAAAGAAACGAATCACTTGCTTTCTGTTGGAGAAAAAAAAAAAAAAAAAAAAAAACCAACCAAGGAAAATCCGAAGAAGCAGCTCAGACATGTTGGTAGATAAGACTAGATTCCTATCTAAGGATACTAGAATGATTACCGAGTGGGGTCAATTTCCTCCATGTCACCTAACTACAGCTTCTTGCACTTTGTAGATAAAGGAAGAGCTGACTCACCTATACTATACGGAAGAACAGTAGCAAGGTTTATACTGCTTGATCTGTCTCTTTATAATGAAGTCTCGACTATAACTTAATGCCTCTCTTTAGAAATGAGAAAAGTGTATTAATAGATTCTAATTCATAGAATTTCCAGATCAGAATATAAGATAGCTGTGCTAATATCCTTCAGTACTTACATGGATCTAGAGACCAGGAGGAATTAACCATTAAAGAACAAGGTACAGATTCATTTTACAAAGACTTAATTGTCAGTAATTACAGTATAGGGTCTCTCAACAGGGTTTGAACATACTTTTCATAACTATTTCTAGTTCATGAACTTCTTTATTTCCAGAGGCTTAACTTCTCAAAATGATTTCCCTATTATTTGTTTATTTGTTGGAACAAATTACAGGCTCCTTTTCAAAAAAAGAGGTGAGTAGAAGGAAAGCCAACTGGATGACAACACTATTGAAGTCATGTCCATGATACAACAGGAGAGCTCCAGCACACTGAAATTGTTATTGGGAAGGGGAAAAGGCCTGGAGATTAAATCACTAAATATGGTGCTCATTTAGCATTTTTTTTTTTCCTTTTCTTTTTTCGGAGCTGGGGACTGAACCCAGGGCCTTGCACTTGCTAGGCAAGCGCTCTACCACTGAGCTAAATCCCCAACCCCCTATGGTGCTCATTTAGGAAAATCCAGTATGTCAGCGTTGCATTTGTTTTTTTTTTTTTTTTTTGGTTATCATCCCTGAAGAAGTAAACCCACCTTTGCTCATCATCTGGCCTCTTGATCAAGTTGAAGAGTATATGGAGGAGCTGATCTCTTTCTTTAGGCTCAGGGTGTAGGCATGCTGTACACAATATGAGAGGAATCAACTCCTAAAGAAATATGAGGGTGGAGAAATTCAAATAAAAATACATTGAAATATATTCTATTTTTTCTTCAGAATATCCTTAAAATCTCAAAAAATCAAGAGTATCAATATAAAAATGTATATGTTGTTTATGCAGGAGGATAAATTACAGTGTAATAAAAGGTTCTTAAGATTCAACTAACTTTATTTTCTTATCCAGTATTGTCCAAGTCTCCACTAGGCTATTTAACTAAATTAATATCCTACCATGTGACAAACTGATACTTTAATTCTTACAGCGAAGTTCACTATCTTTTAAAGCTTCAAAAATTAAAAAAAAGAAAAAGAAAAATGAACAAAACAAAACTTTTTCCCGGGACTGGATATTCACGTCAGTGCTAAGCTTATATGTGTATGAGTAAGGTTCTGACCTCTACTAAGAACCACATATACTACCCCCAACAACAACAATAAAATCCCAAGTCAAAAGCAAAGACAGGAAAACAAAAATCAAACTAACAAAACCTTTTTCCAAACAAAATGACAAAAATTCCTTTCCACACTACAATATGCTTCTCTTAAGATTAGATATAACTCAATATTTTGTGCCCTTTACATTTAATAATGGCCTAATTAAAAAGACCATTTCTGGGCTATTGGTGCAGGTCAGTGAAATATTTGACGTTAAACTATACTTCACTACACAGTCAACATGTAGAAGTAAAATAAACAGTTTTTAGGAAAGTAACTGCCATTTTTCCTCCCTAGAAATATATGAACTTAAGGTTGTTTTACATTTTCATTTAGACAACATTCTGAACCCTGAATACATTATGCTTCTCATTTGAGTTGATTTTGAAGTTTCATGGAGGGAAAGAAGTTCAAAAGAGAAAAGATAATTTTGGAGAAAAATACTTTGAAATATAAGCATTTTAAAGAAATCACTACAATATACTGTGATATGGAGAGAAGACTCTTTCCCATTTACCTAAATATCTGCCCCAAAGTGTCAGCAAATTTAAACTGAGAAGTGAACATGTAACAGCTTATAGGCAAAGAAAATAATGCTAACACTTATGCTGTAATAGAAGCATGTTTTCGGTATTAAATTGCTTCCTTAGAAGTAGATGACACAATTTTTAGATTTGGGATTGCATCTTAATGACTAAAAGTTCTTTATTATTTTTCAAGGTTTTTAATACTTCGTATTAAATTTTAATTAGCTAATATACATTTTAAATTTGAAGTTATAAAATCTAGCTAAGAGGAACGACAAAGAAATATAAGGAGTAAAAAGTCTAATAGTCATTCTTACTAGAAGCCCATGTGGCTCTTAAGATTAAAGAGCAGCTGAAAAGTGGCAGAAATAGTAACTTAAAGGGCCAGTAAATATCTTCAACAAAATCATAAAAGAAAACTTCCCTAACTTTAAGAAAGAAATGTCCATAAACGTACAAGAAGTCTACAGAACTCCAAATAGATTGGACCAGAAAAGAAATTCCTCTCATCACATAATAGTCAAAACATCAAATGCACAAAGCAAAAAAAGAATATTAAAATCAGTAAGGGAAAAGGTTCAAGTAACAAATAAAGATAGACCTATTAGAATTACAGCAGACTTCTCAACAGAAACTATGAAGCTAGAAGATCCTGGACAGATGTCATACAGACCCAAAGAGAACACAAATGCCAGCCCAGGCTACTATGAATGCCAGCAAAATTCTCAATCAACAGATGGAGAAACCAAGATATTCCATGACAAAACCAAATTTACACAATATCTTTCCACTAATACAGCCCTACAGAGGATAATACAAAACACACATGAAAAAGGAAGAAATTAATCTTTTCACAACAAACCCAAAAGAAGAAACACACAAACATAATTCTACCTCTAACAACAAAAAGATCAAAAATGGAGCTGATAGCAGATGCTGGCGAGGATGTGGAGAAAGAGGAACACTCCTCCATTGTTGGTGGGATTGCAAGCTGGTACAACCACCCTGGAAATCAACCTGGAGGTTCCTGAGAAAATTGGAAGTAGTAGTACTTGAAGACCCAGCTATACCACTACTGGGCATATACCTGAAAGACACTCCAACACATAATAAGGACACGGCTCCACTATGTTTATAGCAACCTTATTTATAATAGCCAGAAGCTGGAAAGAACCCAAGTGTCCCTCAACATAAAAACAAATACAGAAAATGTGATATATTTACCTAGTGGAGTACTACTCAGCTATTAAAAACAATGACCTTGGGGCTGGGGATTTAGCTCAGTGGTAGAGCCCTTACCTAGGAAGCGCAAGGCCCTGGGTTCGGTCCCCAGCTCCGAAAAAAAGAACCAAAAAGAAAAAAAAAAGAAAAAGAAAAAAAAACAAAAAAACAATGACCTCATGAAATTCACAGGCAAGTGGACAAAACTAGAAAATATCATCCTGAGTGAGGTAACCCAGACAAAAAAACAACACACATGGGATGGGATGTATTCACTGATACGTGGATATTAGCCCAAAAGTTCACAATGCCCATGACAGCATCCACAGACCATATGGAACTTAGGAGGAAGGAATACCAGGGTTTGGATGCTTTTTCCAGTCCTGGATGATTGTGGGAGGTGGAGGGAGGCAGGGGTGGGGTGGGGATGGGAATCTGGGAGGAATAGAGGAAAAAGGGGTACAGTATCAGGTACTGGACAGGGCAGGAGAGAGGTACAGAGATATGTAGGGTAAAGTGAGGAATTGGGGATTGTCACTGTAGTGTCCTAGATGCCAGGTTAAGGAGAGGCTCCCAGGACCCAACAGGGATGATTTTTAGCAGAGAAGTGGAGATAGAACCTGTAGAGAATACCTCCAACAGATAGGCATGGTTCCTGGTCAAGGGATGGGGCCACCCACCCATCTCAAAGTTTTTAACCTAGAAATGTTCCTGTCCTAAGGAAGAACGGGGGCAAAAAAAAATAGAGCAGAGACTGAAGGAAGGGCCATTTAGGGACTGCTCCACCTGGGGGTCAATCATGTCTATAGATACTAAACCTGACACTGTTGGTTTCCAGAGACATCTGCTGACAGGAACTTGGTGTGGCTGCTCCTTGGGAGGTTCATCCAGCAACTGAACAATGCAGATGAGGATACTTGGAGCCAACCATCAGACTGAGCTCAGGGACCCTGGTGGGAGAACTGGTGGAAGGACCGGAGGAGCAGAGGGGGATTGCAACTCCACAGGAAGAACCACATCAACTGTTCGGACCACCCAGTGCTCCCAGGGACTAGACCACCAACCAAGGAGTGTATCTGGAGGGATGGTTCCAGATACATAGACAGCAGTGAATGGCCCTGTCTGACATCAATGGGAGGGAAGGCCCTTGGTCCTGTGGAGGTTTGATGCCCCAGTGTAGGGGGATGCTGGAGGGGTGGAGCGAGAAAGGGTAGGTGGGTTGGGAATCACCCTCATAGAAGCATAGGGCAGGGGGGAGAGGGAGGTTGTAGGACGTAGGGCTTGTGGAGAGGCAACTGGGAAATGGAATAGCATTTGAGATTTAGACAGATGGAATGATTAACAACAACAACAACAACAACAACAACAACAACAACAATCAACCCAAAACTAATGCTCTCTTCCATTTCCTGTATCCTCTTCCTACATACTGTATACGTGGATGAATATTTAGTCTATATTATTAAAATATATTTTACTCAATGTTCTCTTTTTGTTGGAAAAGTAAGAAAAATATTTATGGTAATTATAACTCTAATAACATTAAATCTAAAAGGTACTTCCCCCCTATGTTTTTCCGATTACCCATTTTCATTTCATGTGTATGTATGTGAGGCATGTCTGTATCCCAAAACTGATGTATGGTATCTTCCTTAACTGTTGGGGTAGGGTGTTTCGATCAAAGTCAGTTTGACCATAGGCCAGTTTACTTCAGAGATCTCGTTGTGTCACATGTCTCTGCCTTCCAAGGCTTGGTTTTTATTCAAGGGGATCTAAACTCTGATACTCCTGCTCTTTTGTCAAACAAGCCCCTTAATCTCTGCATCTGTTTGTCTGTCTTTGTGCATATGAGTACGTGTGTCTGTAACTTGCCACATTACAAGTGTGGAAGCCAGAGGACAACTTCTGGTATTATCACCCATGAGACAGTGCCTCACTCACCCACCGCTGAAGGGAGCCATATGTTTCTGGTGATTTTCCTGTCTCTACTTCTTATCTCTCCATAAGAATGAAATTATAGTCACATGTACAGCAACTGCCACCCCACCACCCCCAGCATCCACTCCTCACCACAACCACATGAAGTCAGAGAGAGGGTTTCTCTGTATAGCCCTGGCTGTCCTAGAAGTCAGTCTGTAGACCAGGTTGACCTTGAACACAGATCTGCCTCCTGCCTGATGGGATTAAAGGCATGAGCCAGAATCACCAGCTCTATGTCTGGTTTTCAAATTGGTCCAAGGCACCATAAGTCAGGTTGTCAGGTTTATAAGGGAAATCACTTTATTCACTGAGCCATCATTCTAACTCTGTGTCCATACTTCGAAGGAACAAAAATCTTAAATTTTTTTTTTAAAGATCAAAAAATTTTTTTAAACTTTTAAAAACTTTTGTATATCTGAATGAGCATATGTCAGGGGTGTGTGTGTGTGTGTGTATACCCAGAAGCCTGGAGATGGAGTCCCTGGAGTTGGAGATTCAGAAGGCTGTGAAGCACCTTGTGTGGGTGCTGCAAACTGAACTGGGTGTGGGAAAGAGCAGCAAGTACTCTTCAGCTGTTTAGCTATCTTTCTAGCCTTCCTTTGAAAGTTTGAAAAAATACTGTGCAGTTGTACTAGATAAGGAGGGGATAGGAATCTAAAAAAGTTCTGAAACAAAATGAATGTTAAGATGTTGTGGAGAGGGTCATGAAGCAGTAAAGAGTTTCAAAAAGTAACCAAAAATTTCCAAACTAAGAAAGTCCAGCATCAGAGACTTTTCAGCATCAAGCCTACTTAAACTAATATGGGGGAGGTGAGGGGGCGGAGCGCAGTTAGCAGTCCCTAACGCATTCTATGAAGATATCCTAGCCTGATTCCCAAACAATAGCAGAACACTAAAAGCTATAGACTCTTATTAATACAAGCATAAAAATGTCTAACAAAATACTAATCCAATCAATGGTACATTTAAAAGATTATTAACCACAAAGAGCTATACTCCAGCAACTTAAGAATAAACATAAAACCAATATACAACAAATACAGAACAAAGAGGAAAAAATCAGTATCATATTCATACATATGAAAAAGCACAAAACCAAATTTAATGCTTTTCCTGATTGGAAAAAAAAAAAAAGAAAAATCTCACGAGAAAATTCCCTCAACCTGGTAATGAGAATTAAAATAAAATCCCACACTCATGTAATACTTAAAGGCAGAGAGGGCCTGAGAGCATCTCTGCCCATAGAAGACCATTCACAAATGTGTTTCTGCTTCCTAATGACTGCCATTCAAAATTTACTCCTAATCCTACACAGAATACTTAAAACACAGGAATAAGTAAAGGGTACTCAGGTTTCCAATTTCTACACGTTAGCAATGAATAATCTAAAATAAAATGTAACAAAATATTCCGATTTGTAACACCAACCAAAAGAGTAAATGGTGAGGAGAGATGTAGTGAAAGCAGTTAAAGCTCTGATGTGGAAGAGAAGCTGAGCAGGGATGGAGGGCGCCTTTAATCCCGCTACCTGGGAGGCAAAGGCAGGTGGGTCTCTGAGTTTGAGACCCTGGGTCTACAGAGTGAGTTCCAGATTCAGTATAATTTCTTTCAAAATCCTCATGACCTGTTTGTACAGAAAAGGAAGCTAAGCATTAAAATACATAGATACAAGGGTCCTCAAATAACCAAGTGATATTGAAACAGGTAAAACTGGAAGACTCAGATATTCTACTTACTTAACCTTACTAAAAACTAGAGTAATCAAAACAGTGTGCGAGTGGCTTAAGGATGATGGATGGATGTGTGTGTGTGTGTGTGTGTGTGTGTGTGTGTGTGATTCTAGACCTAAACAATCTATGGCCAGCTGATTGTCAACAGCAGTGGCAAAGGCCTTCAATACGCAAAATTTTTTCTCTTGAACATATGTCAGCTCAATAATCTTAATATAAGAGGTTAGACTATAAAATGATTTCAGGTTATATGTGATAAGGATTTCATATCCAGAATATATGAAGACTTATACTGTCAAAGCTAAAACATATGAAGACAGTCTAGTTAAAAATGATTGAAGGACTTGGAAAATATATTAGAAGTTAGTAAAATTATATGTGGAACGGGGAAAAAGGGTTTGTGTTGTATACCTTTTGTTACTTGAAAAAGGTTAATCCATGTTAATATGTATTGCTTACAAAAGTCTTAAACCCTATCTCTAATATAATATAATCAGATTATTATAATCAATAATTGACTAAAGTTTTTAACTCTGCTTATGCTGAAAAAATACACAAAATTTGGAAAATAAACTCCAAATACCAATCTTTTAATCATAAGAGCTCTTTAAAATTTAAGACCTAAATGGGTGAAATATAAAAATGAAGTCAGTGTCAAGGATAGAATGAGATAAGGTTTGCCTCTCTTTTTCCCTCTGGTGGCACTAGGGATTGAACCTGAGTCTCATGGGTGCTAAGCGCATGCTCTAAGATTCTGTCCTTCTAAACCCAAGGATTTGTTTAAGCCAAGCTGATATTCACCTTACTGTTTACTAACCTCATCTTGAGAAGCTACAACTTTTAATTGAGTGGAACAAGATAAAAATAATTATACAGAGAATAGGATCAGTTCTTCATGAACCTACAAGAACATTCAATAGTTTTCAACATAAAAAAATTTAAAATCAGCCAGACAAGTATACACACACACACACACACACACACACACACACACACACACACACACACACAGTCTGATTATTGATGATGCATATCTATAAATACTTCATGCAGTACAATCAGATTTTAGTTATAGAAGTGTTTTCTAATTAATATGGGAAATAAAATAGGCAAAACTGATCTCGTAAGAATCAGGCTTGGTAACATGTAAAGACTACTGAGGAAGGACAGTGGGATGCAAACAGTGATTCATAACACGGACAACATTACAAGCCGAGAAGAGGAAAGCTCAAACACCACCCTGCCAGGCAAAACTGCAAAACAATCTGAAATTGGACACTGATCCTTCAAGATCTAGAAAACTTCCATACATAGTATTATCTTATAATCATTTTAAACTAGATAAAATACAGCTCAATGCAAAAATAGTTTTAATTTATTTAAAAATTAAAAATACCTATAAGGATGTAAACTTTCAAAACCCTAATATCCTTTCTTGAGGATCAGTATAAATTTCTTTTGTTTAAGTAGATAACTAAGGTCAGCTTTAAATGGGTTTTGCCAATGCGTTATGTACCTATCATACTGTAGGTCCCGTGATTAAGTGGTAAACATTGACACGATAATACAAAAACATTTTAATCTTTAATGGATAAATATATGTAAATGTGTAATAATAATTTATAACTATAAAGATAACTTCCTAATATGTTCTGGGCTCATGGTCTAGGTAGCATGTACTAACATGTACTTGCAGTTTTATCCAGGATATTTAAAGCATCTGTCAAGAATGTAAATACAAAAAAACCTTTAAAAGGAACCTTAAAAGGTTATCATAATTTCTATCACCACTGTCCTATCATAAAATAATTTATTGTCAAACAAATATAATAAAACTAACGTAACAGGCAGTTACAAATACATCTAGAGAAAAGTTATATTATTAGTTATTCATCTTGGTTAATTTTCAATGAGTGTCAACTTTTGTAGGTATAGCAAAAGCATCAGAAGAACAGAAAAAAAATAAATTAGTGTTTGGTAATATGAAAAGGTCTACATTCATGACACACAAATGGACCTACAGTAATAGCACTGCAGAAGCTAGTAATAATGCTTTAAGCAAAGTTGGAAACCATGAATCCCATGCAGGTTTACTGAACTCACCTGACAGAGATGTAAAACCATTCTCTAGGAGCAGAGATGCATGCACAAAAGTAAGAATATGATTGCAAGTAACAGACTTAACAAACTAAAAATATAACACTACATTTCACAATGACCAAGATGGACCACATGATGGGACTCCTGGGATGAAAACACGTCCATGTGTCTTACCTCTCTTTTTGCTAACAGCACATTAGGAACAATGTGTGGCAGGCAGCGTCCCAGCATTAACATAACACTTTTTTCACTGTCTGCAATCCTAGACACCTAGAAAACCAAAAAGTTAAAAAACTGTGGTTGACTTCTGTGCACAAAGGTGGGCAAAAGTTTATATTTTGGATCTTGTCACCTTGATGTAAACACATGTTTGAGAATTATAATTCATACCGATAATAACATGATTGCCCCAGAAACATCATGTCTGAAGGGCAGTCATGGAATAAATATGCTAGTATCAGAGGTAAGTTGGGTATGAGGGATACCGTCTAATGTTTATGATGTTGGGACTAACACACATTAAGCAAGTGCTACCAGGGTGCTATTAAGTGATACTAAGCTATATTTCTAAATGCTAAGAACAACACAAAAAGTTATCTATCCTAGCAGGCAGGGGAGTTGTACAGTAGGGTATCTATGGTGATCAACAACAAATTGAGTATCACGAATTAGCTTATAGAGATAACATAATTTCTGAATGCGTCCAACACACAAAAAAAATCTGAAATGACAGATGTCAATCATCCTATTGCAATGGATCTTTGTACACTGATATATTTAAATGCTATAATGTGCATAAACATGTACAATCCTACATGTCAGGAAGAAGAAATATTTACCTAAAACATGCGATAAACTATTATAAATAAATAGTAGTGAGACCTGGAGTCACAACGTGAGACCTGGAGTCACTACGTTTTGGTTCTGGGAAGAAGGGATAGTCCAGAAACGGGCTCCTCAATGGTTGCTTCTTCGTTTGAGCTTTCTCTTAAAATATCCCCAAATAGCTACAACCATGCCAACAGCTTGCATGAAGAAATGCATCATGAGTGACCCAAGAAAGCTGACTTAATTTTACAATAAAGTTTTCTAGAATACAAATGAACCAATAATCAGGTGCCTTCCTTACTGCTTAAAATTTTAGGTACTATTTCTTTAAAAATTACTTTTAAATAACAGATTTTCAACTGTGATGAAATCAGAGCATAAACATTTTATATGAAACCCTATAAGCAAGAAAACAAATGAACCCGCCCCAAAAAGTAGAGATGTCTTATAAAATCTGTAATATAAACTCACCTCTGATCCTAACCGACTATCTGCTGACATTCGACAAAAAGAGAGTAGTGCTTGGTGGAAAGCAGGTGACAATTTCCTACAAAAAATAATGGGGGGTCGAGGGAAAGGAGAGAGAGAAAGAGAAAGTGAGAGAATGAACCCAAGAATTAGCACTGCTATCTCAGGAGGAAGGAAGCTGCATATCAGCATATGGACACTCACAGCCCTACAGTAATCCCCAAGATTCGTGTTGCCCAGATCTCTCAGCTACCAGACTTGATGGATATAATCATAACAGAAAAACACTGCCTATTGCAAGTAGCCTGATGCAAAATAAACGACTGGCCCTTAAAGTGTTAGTGGATTACAAACCAAGTGGCACAGCAATCCACAATTACAGAAAATATTTCTGCAATCTAAAATGCACACTATCTCCATCCTCCATGGCTTCAGTGAAGCTGACAAAAGTTGAACAAGACAGAAAGCTGAAAAGCTCTGCAATTGTGCTGATCTATAATCACAACTTTAACCTACCAAAAACTATGTAAGAAGGCAATGTTCAGTGAATATTACTGATGTAATTTAAAGGAAAAACAGTGGAAGGGCAATAGAATATTAACTTACTTTTACAGTTTAAAGAATAGTCAAGTTTATCTTTGTTTCTACAACACTATTGTTTATTAAATAGTACTCATAAAGTTGACTGTGGGTTGCTCATATGCTCCATCTACAAAGACAGGACCAAAACTAAAACTCAGAAAACACCCCCCAAAACAAACAAAGAAACAAACAAAAAAACCCCAACCAAACCCCAAAGCAAACAAACCTGTACTTAGTAGGACACCACAAAGTTGCACTAATTCCATGACTCCAGAGCTAGAGAGCTGTCTCAAGGCTTGCTTGTACCCTTGCTCTTTCATGTACTGCCACAGTCTCTATCTGGAAGGGGCCACAATCTACTCACTTGTTGAAACCAAAAACTACAGACTAGTCTTTCTCTAAACCTCACTGGACTTTTTCCTTTCTCTTCACTTTAAATCCAATAAACCTTTGAGCTTTTAGTTTTCTTGCAGATCTGTTTCTCCTATTTTCATTCCTGATGCTCTCTTTACCCACTCATCCTCCAATTTCTTTGCCTAGTTAACTTTTTGTAGCCTTCAAAACTTACATTAGATGACATTTCTTCTTTTGATAACTAGGTTGTGTGCTTTGATTATGTGTTCCCAAAGCAAGACCTATTCTCTTATTTTTCATGCTTTAGTTTTATTGCTTCACTGGCTCTCACTCATATGTAATGCTTGTGCATGAAAGAATTACAGTGTGTCTCATTCAACAGTGTATTCTTAGTAGCATGGCCTGGCACACAGTTACGACCCACTGAGTGACTATAACACCATCTACCTCCAGACTATAAAGAACTATATGGATGCTCTTATACAGAAGGACTTTATAAGAGCTATTACCACTGAGCACCACAATATACATTTCCATGATTTTTATCTCATCCACATTAGAAAAAGCCTCTTTTAGCATTGCATACCCTATTCTAATTTTTTGAGCTCCATGTACACAAAGACGACTATATCTGATAGCTACAGAAGATTGTGATTCATGAATGGGAAGCTTCGTATACTAACAAATCTAGTCTTTCTCACTGATACTGAGGATCTGTAAGTCTAAATCAAATTAGCTATGATTTTAAAATTTTATCCCAATGTTGGTTATACTGTGCCTGTTTTGCTAAACAAGTCTGTGGCCAAAAGTACACTATAGGACTAAGTGAGTTGATATATACTAGGCACTTATGCGTGAAAAACAAATTAGTAAATAGTCCCTTAATAGCACTTTTTTCAAGTTACAACTGAAAATATTGAAAATTTATGCTTTGTTTTCTCCACTAAATAGTTTGATCACAAAAAATGGCAGCCGTGGTTTATAATTCTTTCACTTCCCGAGTTTAAGTACTACAAGCCAGCAAAAATTAAATGAATTAATGAATTACTTCAGAGAATCTTAATGGCACACTACTAGTAATGAAACAGATGAAGAAAAAAGGACTAAGAACAAAACTATTTTATCTTGTTTTGTTATAGCACAGGCAACTATGCAGCACTAAAATCTGAGTTTGATTTTGAGAAAAAAGGTAAGAAGCATGGAGGGGAAGGCCAAGAGCACTTAGTAACCTATAGGTTACTTATAGCCTTATGCACTTGACAAAGACAGAACTTGTTAATGTATGGTTTTTTTCTCTTTGATATAATTTAATAATTATCCTGTTTTGACATATATATTCTACCTATGTGCTAAGCATGTCAAATATAAGAATTTGTAACTCTGCAAAAGGTGTTGCAACATGAACTGAAGCTCTTCCGGCCTGGCAATGCACAATAATGAAAGACATGGGTCAAAGCCCAGCATGTACACTAACCTATTGGGCTGATCGAAATGGAGCGTGGCTTTACTTGATACAGAAGAAGGTGGCAGCTCTTCTCTTTCCTTTGTGGGGAAAGAATCTGATGATTTCTCTTTAGGAATAAAGGAATCAGCTCCATCTGGTATTTCAAGATGAACATCCTTGGGTTTTTGAATATCCTGGTCCGAACTATTTACAACTGGGCTCTGTTTACTGTCTTCAGAATCTTTTGGGGACGGCCAAGCCAAGGAAGGCTGAACAGAATCACCAACTGCTGGGGTGGTAAAGTGTTCAGTCTTGAGGATGTCCATCTCACTGAAGAAAGAAAATTCCCAGAGAACGATTTCAGTTTTGAAAGCTTTGACAATAGTATCCGCCCCCAGAGAAGGGGTGAATACAAGCAGAACATAATAAGGCAATTAACTGTTGAGTGACTGAACTCTTCTGCACAAGAGCCATTGAAGCTTCCTAGTCCTAGTGTAGCTGCAAACCATCAACCAGGAGGAGGAACAGTGGCCTTTAAGTCTGCTCTAGAGAAATCTCCTTTTGAAACAGGGAGATCATCCCATCAAACCCACTTAGTATTATAAAAAGTAAATGAAATCATGAATGATTAAATATGAATGCCACTAATTTGGAGTTGCTTTACTGAAACTGACAAGACTTGGGTAAGTTAAAATTTAAGTATAAGAACACCACATCAACCTAGTTTATAGGTGAAAGGAGGTATTTTGCTGTTTTAAGTACAGAAAATAATTAAAAGGCTTTAATAACAGCTATGTGAAAATACTAAGCCTTAATACTGAAATCCTGCTTCATATAGCTATATAACCTGCCAATGTCAACACAAACTTTAGGACTTAGAAATAACAACTAAGTACTAACCTTTCAAGCCTTCTGATTTGTTCCATCAATGACCATTTTTCATTATTTAATAAACTAATTTTATCTTCTAATTTCTGTACTAGCAAGGAGTTCTAAAAATCAAAGCAGGAAAAAGAAGCAGAAACTCAAGATCTCACAGTAACATTTTTACATAAATGTTTTGTGGAAATGAGTACTTAACTGGTATTTCTCACCTCTATAGGCAGGGGAGTATCAAGGGTTGGAGGGATGTTGCCTAAAACTGGTGTAAGAGGCTCTAATTCATCTTCATCTACTCCACTGGCCACATCCACAAGATCTTTCCCAGTCACTTGATGATTTCCAAAGTCTCGGTAAAGTTGTAACAAGTCTGGGGGTTTGGGAATGTTTAATCCTACATCATCCCACAATTCAAAATCCTAATGGAACACACACACACAAAAATCATTAAAACAACAACAACAACAACAACAACAGCAGCAGCAGCAGCAGCAGCAACGACGATGACAACGAACCTTTGAGAAGTTGGTGTGATGGCTCAGTGGGCAAATTGGATGACCTGAGTTCAATGCCTGGCACCAATATGCTAAAGATAAGAAAACCAACTCTAGAAATCTGTTCTCTGATTTTTCCCATACACAAGCCTGTACATATGAATGCACAAACACATGCGCACACGCACACACACGCACACACACACACGCACACACACACACGCACACACACACACGCACACACACGCACGCACACACACGCACACACACACACGCACGCACACACACACACGCACACGCACACACACACACACACGCACGCAAATAATTAAAAATAAATAATAACTAAAAAAATCTTTAAGGTAATTTTATCTCGCATTTTGTGTCAAGTATTACTACCCTGGAAAACCAAAGATAATAGTTTTATTAGAGTGTCTAAGTGTTCTGGGCATGATGATGGTGTAATACCTTTAATTCCAGCACAAGGGAGGCAGAGGTACATGGATCTGTGAGTTGGAGGCCAGCCTGTATTGAGTTCCAGGTTGACCAGGGTTACATAGTGAGGCCATGACTCCAAACAGCAAACCAAACCAAACCAAACCCAAAACCAAACAACAAGAAAACCTTAAGTGTATGTTCTAGGTGCCCTTACACTGCACAATTATTATTCTTACAATTTTATGCTTTCTGTTTAATTATGTTAGATAATAAGATGTTGGACTTTTTTTAAGTTTCAAAGATGGACTGAGATGGAGCTCAGTGCTTGTCTACAATGCATGAAGTCCTGAGTTTGATCACTGGGGCAGGAAAAGTTAAGCGCTTAGTTCATCAAACATATTTACAAGTTACAAGTAGACTGATTAGTAGTGTTGTTCTTCCCACATGTATACATTGTTCTCTCTAACGAATTAATAACCAACCAACTTAACCTATTGTTATTGCTATAGCTATTAAATCTAACTTGTATCAATAATAAAAACGCTTATGGTAATTTAAAGAATCCAAACAGCTACCTATAAATCTATTATGTTTTTAAACAATACTTTAATTCAGAATAAATCAACTCCATTAAAACCACAAAAAGAGTATCTTGAATACTCTACAGCAAAGATATTTTAAACAGGCTGTATGAAATAACATAGCAATAAGTCACAGACAGATAGATATTCTTTCTTACTATACTGCCTATCCAAAAATCAAAGTAACTTAGTACTAAGTTATTATCTTATTATAATTTGGCATAGTCATATATTATAAATGTAGCACTTTAATCCTTTAATAGTTTACTTAAATAATAAAATAATTATGCTTAAAAATGAAATATGGAGTTGATATGAGCACTAAAATTGGGGGTTTAGAGAAAACCAGAGGTAAATAAAATGTTCCTAACCACTGCTTATTATTATCAGTTAATTTAGGTTAAAAGGGCCACCTACCAAATGGGTATAATACTCATTACTTCTTAGAACTTTTCTATGAATAATTTAAAAGCCCTCATGATGTTAGCTTATAAGAACTAAATAAATTTTAGATTACACAAATTATAAACAAATATAGCATACATCACTTTATTTCAATCTACCTAACCTGGGCCCAGCCCATCAAGTCTTCAGTCATAGACATTCTAAGTGTGTGGCATCTCTCTGGATGCTCATCTTTGGAGGAAGAAGTACTGAGCATCTTTCAGGAGCTCATTTTCATATAGATACCCTTTTTTGGTGAAGCATGCATATAATTCTTTTGCTAATGTTTTTAAAAATTACATTTATTTCTTATTAAACAGTTTAGAAAATTTTAACAAATCCTTTGTTGACTTTGAACACATTCACCCAAAGTATTATTTGTGTTTTCACTCAACAGTGGTCTTAATTGTTTTTAATTTTTATTTATATCTTTGTGCTTGGACAAGGGTATCCCATGTGTGTGTGCATGTGTGCCTGCGCTCGCGTGCGTGCTGCGCATGCTTGTGTGCTTGTGCGTATACCCACAGAGGCCAGGGTGTGAGATGGGTTTACAAGTAGATATAAATTTCACAGCGTGGGTCCTCTGGAAGAGGAGGAAATAGCTGCTGAGGTACCCCTCCAGCCTCAAGAATTATTATCATCACGTGTGTTTCCATAATGTGTGTGTTGCTGTGCATGCATGCCATGGTTTAAGTCATAGGACAACACAGAGTCAGTTCTTTCCTTCAATTTTCACTGGGGCTCTGGGGATTAAAACTAGGCTGAGGGGCTGGGCGGCAAGCACCTTTATCTGCTAAGATATCTTACTGGCTTAGAAAAATTATTTTGGTGACAGTACATCTGCAGTCTACCATGATTTTGGTGTCTTATTTAAGAAATCTTATGTAACGATTTACCCTTTTCATTTACCTCTATACACCTTACAGGTTCATAGTAAAATCCATTTTGAATTAGCTTTCAATGCTATGGAATGTGGTTTCAAGCCTACTTGGAAGGCACCACTTGTCAGAAGGCTACGTTTCCTGTATGGGATCAAGTTTGTACTCTGAGAAGTCAGCAGGCCCAGGGCATGTCTACCTCTGGATTACACTGCAATAGGTTCCTTGTCTACGTAACAACACAATATGTTTTGATTGTCTTATTTTTTACGGATGGAAGGAAGGTGATTCAAGTTTTCCTTGTTCTTTACATCAAAGTTGCTTTGGGTACTGTAGTTCCTTTCCACTGCCGTTTTTATTAATGTCAAATCAACTGATGAAAGACCACAGAGCTTCTGTATCCTACTAAGGTATTGCCTTGTCACATATTGAGGGAGTACTGCTGACATCTGATCCTTTCTGCCTCTTCACTGAGCAGGATCAATTATTTGTATTTAAAGTCAGAAGTGGCAAGTCTAGGCTTACAGAGGCCATGTTCTGTTTGACCCCCTCTGTTGTTTGTTATTCTTTCTCCCTTTCAACCTTCTGTTTCACTTTTCAACACTTCTTACACTTAAAATGTTGTGAAGTTAATGATAAAAACATAATTAACTTAAATTATACCCACAGCAATCATATTGTAAATATTTAATGTCTTTTGTCTAGTACAAGCTCAGTAAAGCGACCATGTGATAGCTAAACATTTATGCATAGCCACATGCTGCATCAAAATCAATGATAGACCTCATATATGAATGACATCACAGTAGGATTATAGTACCTTGCTGAGTCTCCATAAGTATATTTTATAATGACGAATTTCACAGTGGTGAAATCAGTGAATGACTGCTACTATTCTCAGAAAGTGTCATGTTGTTAAGTGATACACAATTAACTACATCACATTTAAGTCTTGACAAACACAATGATAATCGAGGAAGTAAATAAACAGCCATGTCCTTTTATAGAGCTTCCATATCTACAAAAATATCCACAGGAGATTTTATGAAGTTAAGGAATAACTTTCACTTAAAATACTGGCCTCTGGGGGTAAGGATGCAGCTTTAGAGGTAGGGAGTCTGCTTAGTATGTGTCAGTTACAATCTCTAATACCACAAAAGTGAATAAGCAAAGATAAAAATGATAGCCTTCTTTTTTTTTTTTTTTTTTTTTTTTGGAGCTGGAGACTGAACCCAGGGCCTTGTGCTTGCTAGGCAAGAAGCCCTCTACCACTGAGCCAAATCCCCAACCCCAAATGATTGCCTTCTGCTTTCTTCATAAAAAATGCTCTGGCATTTAATTCTAAAATGTCTACGATTCAAACAGGCAAACACAGGACAGTAAGCTGTTACATTTCCAGAGAGATGATAATAAAATGATCATTTCTTTGTCTTCAACATTTTATCAGAAGAATTGGTTCCTATTCAGAGAACCAGATAAATACATGTATACATGCAATATATATATATTCATTCAAAATATTCTCTAGCCAGGTGGTAATGGCTCACGTCTTTAATCCCAGCACTTGGGAGGCAGAAGCAGGTCTGTCTCTGAGTTCAAGGATAGCCTGGTCTACAGGACAGTCAGTAATACCCAGAGAAACCCTGCCTTAGAACAAAACAAAAAAAACCAAACAAACAAATGAAAAACCCAAAAAACAAAACAAAACAAAATTCCCCCCACAAAACCCATTTAAAAAAAAAAATCCAAAAGACAAAACCAATTAACCAACCAACCAAAAAACCTCCAACCATTGCTATTGAGCATCTAAGTCGTATATAGTGCTACTCAAGTTTTTTTTTAATAGTTAAACTCAATTTCTAAGTCTGCATTAATTAATAGGATCAAGTAATCATCTAGTTTTAAAAAACATACTTTTTGAATGAAGGAGCTATACAGTTACAAAAGCTACCTGGAAAGAAAGGTAAGTCTTTATTTTAAAAGGTTACAAAATAGAAAAGGGCTGTGAGCCAATAGAATACTAAACTGAGTAGTACCTGCTTTGATTTTAGAACTACCCACATGGAATCTTACTGCAGGCGTAAGTGTTAAAACATCAAGTTAGAGAAAAAGTAGATTAAAGTAGACATTTCTTAAAACAGTAACTTTACCTGATCATCATTTTCATCTGAAAAGGTTATTGATGTAAGCTTGTAATTATTCTTCAACAAAAACTCATTGACTAGGAAGTTGAGAGCTCTCTTTTCAAGAGGTTTGATTGGCTCCTGAAAGCAAAGTAAAAAACAGATGGGAAAATGTGAGCTTTTGCTCTTTTGACACTTCAGTTGTATGGAAGATAAGTGGTGTTGTCAACCCACCTGAATTTCAGGACTTGATTTGTAATTTTTTCGTTCCTGTAAAGGAACTTCATGTTCTGGTGGGATAAAATAAGATAATGTTTACTACTTCATACTTAAAAATAGTCCAGCTACTTCTACATAGTAAAAGTGGGAAAAGGCTCAAAAAGTTTTATGTACACCACCTGCAGCCTTTGTTAGGTTGGCTCGGAGGGCCTGAATGGTCTCCTTGGCTTTCCGTAGTTCAAACTCCAGGACTGGACAGGGATTTGGATTAAACACACACAGGCATCCAACCAAGAAAAGGGAAACAAAAATAAAAAAATAAAAAGCAAAGATGGGTATGAAAAAACACAATTTGTATTGAAAACAGAAAGCATGCAACCTTTATGAAACTTGTGAACGCATGCAGCAGAGTTGATTTGCAAGCAAACTGGTGATCATTTTCCATAGTTTTAGCAAAATTAGGGGTGTATGTTCTAGCTGTCTGACAAGGAATACAGCTATTAAAATATAATACTTTTATTTAGGTAATTAAACATTTAGTAATCTGGGTGCTTCTGTTTTAGCCAATCTGGGTAAGAAAATGTAATGAAATATTTTTGGTTAACATAATTTTGGAGGAAGGAAGGTAAAAATTATATGAAAATTAACTAGCCTTAAAAAAGTATTTTAAGGTACTTTGAAATGTACTAAGTTGTAATTGTAGAAACATTAGTGGCTAGATGGCTTGTTAGGTTGAGAGTTATTACATTTAAATGTGTAATAAATGCTGTATGCCTATAGGCTTTCCTCCAAGGATGCATGTTTTCTAAAAACAAGAAGAAGGTTAAAGACACACATAAGAAGGCCTAAACGTTTTAGTTCCATTCTCATTAACACCAAAAAACCAGAAATGACTTAATCGTAAAGCAAATATTACACACATACCAATCACCTCTAAAATAGCTGTGTGAGGTGAAATTAGGTAGAATTTAAAAAGTCCTAATAGGTCTACAAATAACTTATCTTCTTTTAAGAGGGATTAATAAACTTTAAAGATTTCTCCTACTATCATATAGTCTAATTGTAAGAGAGCACGAATGCTGGAAAAATCTATTAAGTTTTGTGCATTATTTGTCACAAATAGGACTGAACTGCATGCATCTTTATCTACTTTTCTTAAAATTTATAGATAATGTGCTTAAGAAACAGCAAGTTTAAACTTGAAGAAAAAGTTATTTCTGATAATTAAAATTGGGAAAATTAATTGATCTCTGCCACAAATGGTAAACACATTTGCATAAAATCTAAGGAATTCAATTTTCATCTTAAATGCAACTTTGCCTGAATGATTGGTAGAAAAAAAAGATGAGATGGCATCATATATAAGAAAGCTTTAAGGATATATGGAAAAATTAGGATTCACTCAGTTTGCATGTGTTCAATAAAAACTTAGGATGTAGTTGAGTCACAGCTATGACGGCCATTTCTTTTGATGCACAGAGTTTAGCTGCAGCAGCAGTGGAAGCACAGCTAAGATGGCACCGAGTCTCTGCGTGCCCTTGGTAGTCAGCAAAGCTCATCTGCAAACACTTCTGTGCAGCAAAGCTAAGACATTCCCCTGAACTGCAATTCCTTCAAACACTTTAAGAGTTTTTGCTGAAGTCAGATTATTTACATAACTGAATACTTTTATGTAGAAATTTGTTCATTTAAAAAAATTGAAAATTCTATGAAATTTTGAAAAAAGCACCTAACTAGACTATGCATAAGGTAAAAGTATACATATTATGCTTTCAATATCACTTAAAATTGTCCAAAATATACTACAGAACAATTGCAGATCAGAAATGCCCTACACCAGAATGACAGGAAAATAAGGGGAAGGGAGGGAAGGGAAGAAACTGGTTAAAACACAAAGTGGGAAATGCTCAAATTAAACTGGTGACCAGGAACAAAACAAAGAGTGATTAGGCACAGAAAGCCAGAAAACCCATGTCAGACGGCAAGAATTTATAATTTTACAAACATCTACATACATATTGCCAAATGTCATTAGAAGGAAGATAGCAATACTTTGAAAAGACAGATTTCCAATAAGAATTCACTCTGCTGCATGTTTCTTAGTATATAACACAGGTTCTAAAAGACAGAGTTTTATGCTTGAAGCTACAGCACATCTCTATAAAAGGTAGACTATAACCAGCAAATACAGATTTGGGAGAACTTATAATATCTTTGATTTTCTGACAATTTCATACATGTATACTTTACACTGCATTGAAGTACAAACTGAATACCCTGTAAAGAGATAAACTTTGTGGAACAAGTTCTGAGAAATTCTTAAAATCGCCATTCTTTCTAAAAGTATATGAAGGTGTGTGTGCATGTGCGCCTTCGAGTGTGTGTGTATAAAATGCTGCAGGAGCCAACAACCACTCTACACACTCTACTTGCTCAACCCAAACTAAGGTGATCTCATGAGCTTAAATGTGATAACTATAAACATACATGCACATTAACAGTGAACCTTACAGTTTTACTGTTCACAATTTTAACACTTAAGTCAGTATAAGCAATGTTAAATTACCCTAGGTCCCAACTCAGTACATGTATTTTATAATGCTTGTTTTCAACTTAATTCATGCTGACAAACCTTTCAGGGAAGGAAAAAAACCCTTGCCCTCGTTGTTCTTTCTGTTCAGGTCCCTCTATCACTTGTCTTGAAGTTGATTTCTCTCATCATCACCCTTGGGCCTTTTCTCATGTTACCTAACCCATGACATACTTTCCTGTGGTTTTGATGATCACAATCTTAAAACCCTTTCACCAAATACATTATTTCCTTTTTCCTAGACATGCCCATTTGAATGTTTCCTAAGTTTTGGTTTTGGTTCTAACTGAATTGCATCATTTCCTTCTCATACCTGCTCTCCCTCCATGGGGAGCCACTTAATGGTACATCCACCCACTGAGTTGGTTTGGAAGCCAACTAAGGGAAACTTAGAGATTACTTATCACATACATGTTGTCTTTATCCTGCCACCAATTAATGTCCCTATCATACTGATTCTAATCCCCCAGTAACTAGCAATTCATCTCAACTATCTCTGATCTCTGTAAGTGCTCTAATGTCAAACTTTTGTGAATATATATATATATATATATATATATATAAAGATCTCAAATATCAAAGACAAATATTCTGCAGAAAACTTCATCTTTCTAACCTACCTACCCACAAGTCCTATTCCTATCAGTTTGTTTGTAAAACCAACTCTGTAAGGGTACATGAGATACATCTTTGGAATCTGAAATCCACAGAAATTTAATGAACATTACCTTTGTTTTTAACTTACATATAACCACCCATTACAATATTTTTCCTATTTCTAATACTACCTTAACTTTATGGAAACAAATTGCAGATAAATTGATTTCACTAATGTTCTATCTAACCCTGTTGGAATACCAATCCAACTTCAAATAATATCTAAATGTAAAGTTCATATATTAAGTTTAGTATAAGAAAATAAAATCAAAGGTTCTTCTAATAGAAAAGAACATATATATTTTTGTTTGTTTGTTTAAACTAGGGAGATACACAAAATAAGAGAAATTGGGTTCTCAGAAAAAAATTCCTGGCCAAGAATATGCTTTTAATCTCAGCATTTGGGAGGCAGAGGCAGATTTGGATCTCTACAAGTTTAGCCAGTCTGGTCTACATAGTGAGACAGCCAAGGGTATCGTAGTGAGACCCTGTCTCAAAAAAAAAAAAAAAAAAATTCTGGCCATGTATATTTGTGTGTGTGTGTGTGTGTGTGTGTGTGTGTGTGTGTGTGTGTGCGCGCGCGCGCATCTGCGCCAGCGCTCAGAAAGCTGGGGCGGGGAGGGGATAAAGTCAACCTAGTTCACATAGATTTGTCTCAATAAAACAAGCAAAACCGAGGGGATACTGAGGCAATGGGATACAGATAGTGCCTTGGCCATTAACGAGGGAACAACAGACCATGGATGATACTGAGCATTTGTTATTCAGGGTATAGGACTGATGACTTCACAGGCAAGATCTGAGAGTCATTTTAGAAGAGAACAGCATACCACTTGGAATATAGACTGAGTAGTCAATAAATATGTGCTGAATCCATCAACAATGACTCCTTTCTCTAGTATTCAGGAGGATCTTTCCCTGAAAATTAGCAAGCAAGCAGCTTTGTATTTCTTAGGAATTCATTAGTGTGTGAACATAGAAATTTTACTCTAGTAGGCAGAAATACAAGAACAAATCCAGCAACTCTGATGTTAAAAGATGGATTTTGTGAAGCAGGTTCTCCTGTGTGAATAACTGTGTACACAAGCTTGTGTGTGATGGTACAAAGGCACTTGTTGCCATGTTGTTTCTAGGGTGTGATCCATCCTGCTCTCTTGACAGTCTCTTATTGGCTCGGAACTCTCCAACTAGGCTAGGTGGGCCGGCCAGAGAGTCCCAGAGACTCTTCCTCAGCACTGTGATTATAGGTACACGGCATTATGCATACCTGTTTTACTTGATTTTATATTTTTTAATGGGTACTGAGAATGAAGCTTTTGGGTCCTTCTGGTTGCAAGGTAAGCACATTACGGGCTGAGTTATCTCCTAGCCACAGTCCTAAAGTGATTGAAACCCTTGTCATCAATTCCAAAGCAATCTTGCAACAAGGAACAAATTCCTTGATGGCAAAACTACTTCACACTTCTATGTTCAAAATGCATAAAATAAGCTAAATAACAGTAATTCAAATATCATGAATCTATCTTATCCTTAAAAAAGCTTTAGTCATTTATTAACGAAATCAGAATTCAGCTCATTTGTTTTGACATGTTAGTATCAATTTTACGTATATAGTTCAATCTGTGAATAACTGTGTACACAAGCTTGTATATGAAGGTACAAAGACACTTGTGTGCATATAAAGGGCCGAGGAAAACCTCCATTGTTGTATAGTTCAATTTAAAATGCATAGTTCAATGAAAAAATGCCAACAATAAAAGCTTCAGTCTTTTACCTCTTTGAAAATAATGTGACAAGTTAAAATAATTTTATTTGGGAAAAATGAAATTCTGATATCCTTAAAAACATACTTTTCAGAGGTATAGCTTATACTAAAGACATTGTAGGCTTTGGAAATAAACCTTTTTTGTGTTCTGTTACTGGCAAATCTTTGAAGTATCATTTTACTAGTTTCTAAAATATAGATCTCCTTACTTATTCCATAGGACTGCTAACAGTATTAAATAAGATATTTTCTATCAATACTGAGCAGAATGCCTAACATTTAGAGTCTTCCCCTAAGCTTCAGGATAGGGCTCAGTAGGAAAGCACATGAATGAGTCTTAAATCCATCCATCTATTATTCATCCATCCATCCAATCTCTGGGGATGGGTGGGGTATCAAGAAAGAAAAAAAAAAGAAAAAACCCCACAACTCTACAGGCCTAGAAAATAACCAGATTTTTATTTTAACAGAAAGGTAATAAGAAAACATCTGTCCTATAACTATCAACAGCTGTTCAAATGTGATATTTGTCTATAATGCAGTACCTGGGAGGTAGGGGTGGGAAGATCAGGTGTTCAAAGCCAACCTCAGCTACATAGTCCAAGATCAGACTGGGCTACCTGAGACCCCCCAACCCCACCCCACCCCACCCCACCCCTGCCTCAAACATCAATAGCTACTTAAAGGTTAGAAAAGATCCACATTGATAGGACAATTGATTCTGGATCTGTGTTATCTATATTATTGAGGGTTCTATATGATCGAATGACAGATGGCAGGATAATCATCTTTCCTGAATCATGGTCTTTTGATTCACTTTTAAATTACTACAAATGATTGGGAAAAAAAGTCAACATCTTTGGAGAATGTGATTAATTTCTTAAAGCCTCACATATACACGTTTGATTCTACACAAGACCGAAACTGTTGTCTAGAACATGCTCTTTCTCTAAGGAAGATGAAGACATTCATTAGCATATTAGCACAGTACAGATCTTAATACAATAATTAAAAAAACGGCTATCTCCCCAAAGTTAGAGGTAGAATATATTATTTAGATTAAAAATACAAGATCAAAATTGTCACATTCAAAACATTGTTGTTTTTTCTAATATTTATGTATAGGTGTTTTGCCTGCACCAATGTCTGGGTGTCCTGTGCATTGCTGTGCCTGTAGAAGCCAGAAAAGGGTGCTGGAGCTGTTGGGATGGGAGTGAGGGACTGGATTGCTGGGAGCTGCAAAGTCATACTAGGAACGGAACCTGGGTCCTCTGCAAGCCCAGTCAGTGCTCTAAACTGCTGAGCTAACCCTTCAGTCCCACATTCTATTTTCTTGTACCAAGTGTGGAGGATGAGGTTCACTCCTCCATCAGGAAGCAGGAAGAGGGGAGATTAAAAACCTTCTCACTCCTGTTCTGACACAAAGAAAGATGGAATGGCCCAAAGCTTGTTTCTTAACAATGTTTTCTGCTAATTAAAAATAAAAAATACCTAAATAACAAGAAACTCTGGGATCTAATTTCAAATGGAAATTAAAGAACATAATTATGTAGCCAACTTGTTGGTAAGAGTTATTGTTTAACATGTAACTATATAGCTTGGGGCCATAGCCCTGTATCTGATCAGTCCAGCAACATAAGTAGTGGTGGGATACAACTTGAGAGGAGGAAGCAAGGAAGGTCAGAATTTAAGGTTACATATTGAGTTCCAAGCTAGCCTATGATGCATGAGAATCAACCCATCTCAATTCTCCTGAAATCCATATATTTACTATATAACATAAACCATTTACTCTGTAATTATATAACAATGCTACTGTATAAATGATACAGCAAGATAACCCAACCCTGAGTTATCCAATTAAACTACCATTTGATCTGCTAAATTAGACATTTGAGATGTGATCTATGAGGGTTTTTTTTTTTTTTTCTTTTTCTATTCTCTTTCTTTAGTTAGGGTCTCACTGTACAACCCAGACTAGTCTTAGATCTAGGGCAAATCTTTTGCCTCAGCTTCCAAGTGCTAGAGTATAGCTATTATACATTAGTACAGCTGATTTGATTTGCCATTTTGATGATTATTGCTGAATTATGCTCAGAACAAAGTAGCCATAAAGAAGAGGTCACACTAAATTCTTCCCATGACCTTTTCATTAAATTAGCATCACTATTATTTATACTATTGAGTCCTCTTAGTTTTGGTTGAACTTTCTCCTTCCCCTTTACTCATGTAATATTGTGATTTTTAAATATCAAGTTTCTAACCGTGGGCAAGAAATGGACATCACATATTGCAATGGAATTTTTAATTAATAATTTAATTAAAATTTAATAATTTAAATTTCAAACCCAATCCTTCAGATCAAGAGGTAGCATACAGTCTAAATAATTGTGGGCTCTGTTGCGAGGCTATTTGGATTTGAATCCTACCCAAGTCTAGTACAATCTCTCCCAGGGCCTTAGTTTCTTGTGGGTAGGTGGTGTACCTCAATGAGACAATAAGCATTCAGTGTTTAGATTGGAGCAAGCAAGGACCTTACAAGAATTATTTACTTGTTCCATTATTTATTTATTTTTATTTCACGTGCATTGGTGTTTTACTTCCGTGTGTCTGTGTGATAGAATCATATTCCCCTGAACTGTAGTTACAGTTATGAGTCACCATGTGGGTTCTGGAAATTGAACCTGGATCCTATGGAAGAGCAGTCAGTACTCTTAAGCACTGAGCCATCTCTCCAGCCCCAGGAATTAATTATTTTTATAATGACTACAATAGCTCAGTAGTGTGTAGGTTTTAACAAACTTGTCCCAGTTAAGTGTAAGAAAGTCTGCTAGTAATCGATGTAGACATGCCCTCACAGTTCTGTCTATCCTGTTTGGCCCTACTGGTTCAGGAATGCCTGCAATTCCATTGAAGCATAAATCCTGCTTTCAATGTCTCACTCTTGGCCAGTCTTACAAAAACAATTCCTACAACACTAAGTAGAATAACTTCAATGATAGGAAGCCATAACCCTGAAGAACCAGTTATTTGCACTCAAAGAGCCATAGTTCCCACACTGGCAAATTCTGGGGGAACAATTCTGAAGACATTTTCACTGGAGTCAAATGGTACTGACAGAGTACAGATCTAGTGATGATATGTATCTGGAAGGAGTGGTGAGGAAGTGGGTGGGGATGGGAATGGAGGAAACTGGACTGAACAAGCACTTAGAAATATATTATCCTATTAGGATGGGCAGGGTCCTGGAAGACCCTGTTGAACCAGATACCACAGGAAAATCAAGAATTTCTGGAAACAACTGTGAGAGTTATAGCATGTTCACAGATCAGAGATATTTCAACCAGCTTTAAAATCCAAAGTTGTACTGATAGACACATGTGAATGTTGGCCCTGGCTGGGGTTATCAAGAGAATGAGGCTAAGGTACAATTAGTTCTGTCTTTGAACTATGCAACTCATAACATAAAACTCTTTTTACAGCAGTTGCTAATAGCTTGCCACAAATTGTTGGTTTATACTAAAACTGCTAATGCCACCAAAACAGAAAGCTGGGGTATCTCCAATGTAATTAATTAGTTGTCACAACTTTGTTTAATAATTAGGTATTCTGACATTAGTAGAGTAGGAGGAAGGTAATTCTTCAGCTCACTTTATTATTTCTGGAAGGTGAAAGAATCCAAATCTATCTTCCTAGTCTTACTTACCCGCCACTCTTTCATCTGTTTCCCTGTTACCATCATCTGAATATCTTGCAAAGTCTAATGAATCAAGAGTACTAATGCTCCCAGCTCGATCTATAAAAGAGAAAAGTTAACAGAACAGTTTTTTACTTAGTCGCAAAATAGGAGATTTTAATTCAAATACCCATAAATATTTTCATTTAACAAAACTATGACTCTAAGTTCTAGAAGTTCTATTAAACAAAAAAAGGTAAAAGTGCTCAAAAAAATTAAAAAAATTTTAAAAATGCTCAAACCAGTTCAACTACTTTAGGTAATTATGTTTACCTATCCAAATATATGTCCTACTTATGAACCAAGCACACATAGAGCATATTATAAGTAGTACAACTAGCCAGAACCAGTTAACCAACCAAACATTCCAACCACACAATAGCCACCTCCCCCAAATAGTTATCTGAACGCCCACCTCAAAGACTTTGTACATTTAGTCTGGACTAGATAATTGTTGACTGAAAACATAAAACACTGGAAAAACCAGACCAAAATCCAGTCTTAACAATCTATCATAAACACTGTTTATCATACAGACCAAAGTGACTTCATAAACTAGAACACCAAAGAATCATCCAGTCCCTGGAGGAAATATCAGCAAACAGGATAAATTTCAAGAAAGCTATATGTGACAATCAGGACACAAAAGATTTTAAAACAGCTGATAAAACTATGGTCAGTGAGTGATGCCAAAATGTACATGCTGACAGGAGCCTGATATAGCTGCCTCCTGAGAGGTAGAGCCTGACAAATACAGAGGCAGACGCTTGCAGCCAACCATTGAACTGAGAAGAGGTCCCCAATGGAGAAGTTAGAGAAAGGACTAAAGGAGCTGAAGGGACTTGCAACCCCCTAATAACAACAATACCAGAGCTCCCAGGGACTATACCACCATCCCAAGAGTACACAGGGATGGATCTATGGCTCCAGTCCCATATGTAGTAGAGGATGGCCCTATCGGGCATCAATGGGAGAAGAAGCCCTTGGTCCTGCCATGGTTGGATGCCCCAGTGTAGGGGAATGTCGGGGCGGGGAGGTGGGAGGGAGTGGGTGAGGGAGCACCCTCATAGAAGGAGGGGGAGAGGGGATGGGTCAGGGGGTTTCTGGAGGGGAAACCGGAAAAGGGAATAACATTTAAAATGTAAATAAAAAATTATCCAATAAAAGAAGAGAAAAGATATGGTCAGGGAATGAAAGTGTGTGGTTTTAATGAGGTGTTCACTATAAGTCTTGGGCATTTGAAGACTTGGTCCCCAGTTATTGGCATTTGGGGAGACTTAGAAGATGTCAGCTTGCTGGAACCGGTGTGTCGTTGGACACAGGCCTGGTCTTTCTCTCTGCCTCCTGTTGGTTGTGTAAGATGTGAGGTCTCAGCTGTTCTGCAACCATGTCTGCCTGCCTGCTGTCACTCTGCTATCCTCAATGGTGATGGACACTTATCTATTTGAAACCGTAAGCCCAAAAAACCCTTCTTTCTACAAGTTGTCTTGGTCATGTTTTAATACAACAACAACAACAGGATAAGAAATCCTAGCAGAAAAAACCAGAATATAAAAAAATACCAAAGGAAATTCTAAAAATATCAGTAGACCTGGAAAACAAATGCTTCATACCAAAATTTCAATGCAGAATATAACAGAATAAACGCAACAGAGTAAAAGTAATACAGGGGTGCTGAGATGGGCTCAGTGTATAAAGCACTTGCTGTCAAGTCTAATGACACGTGGTCAGTCCTTGGGCTCGATAGTGAAGAAGGAATCAACCTCTTTAAGTGACTCCTGGGCACAGGTACACAGACATACACAAACGAGGATTTTAAAAAGATTAAAGATAGCATTCAACATGAAGAATAAAGAAAACAGAGTAAAACAGAAAGTACAGAATTTTTTCCATGGAACAAAAAAAAAATGTTTAAGGTATATAGAAGTGGAAGCAATCGCAGATAAACAAAAGGTAAGGCAGATACAGATTTAAAACAGAGGACACCAAAGAGTACAGAAATGTAGGAATATCATAATCAAATCGCTGCAAACCAAAAGAATAGAAAATATTAAAAGTCGGCAGAGAAAAACTTTGGTAGCAAAGGATTATAAACACCTGAGAAGCATATTTAACCTAGTGTTTAAAAAAGCTGATGTTTGCACGAAGACCTAGATCACTCATGAATTAAAAAGACAACAGAACTGTGTGGGGAGTCTTCCACTGCCAGCTGCTTTTCTCCCATGCTGGGTCTCATGTTCACTAGACACCACTTCAAAATAGTTTGCCAGTAGAATAAAATTTAGAGATGGTCCAAGTTTGTCATCTTACAGATTAGAAATGAAGATTATGTATTTATTAAATCAACTTGCTAACCTTGGCTGGAGTTAAACAAAAATTTAGTAAGACTTGCTCCTTGCTGTAAATCAGTCAATAAACAATGAGAATTAAGTCACATATGTAGATAACAAATCAATTACTTTATTAAATCTATGCACAAGCTAAGAGTAGACTTTCTATCTTCTAATTTTCAGCCTGGTCACCAGATTCTATAAGTTGAATTTTAAGGTCAAAATATTTAAACTTAGAAACTTATAGGCTGAAATAATCAACAAACCATTTATGTAAGTTAAAATTTTGATAACACTAAGTGATTTTTTTTTTTAACCTTATGCCAGGTTGTTAGGCGGTAAGGATGAGTATAATCTATGAATTATTTATTAGCATTCTTTCTGACCAGTTATTATGTGGCAGATACTTTATAGACAACTTAGTTAACTTTCAAAAACAACTCCATGCAGAAGAGTTACTACTATCAGCATTTTATAGAAAGAAACAGACCTGCAACTCAAGAGTGGGATTTCAGGAAAAAGAACACATGTAGGGACTTCCTTTCAAGAGCATGGGAAAGAGACAGAGTTGGGGTCAATCTGAGGCCAGTGGGAAAAATCCACCACAAACCTCCGAGCACGAAAAGACCCTTCCCTTCCAGGAGGAGTAGAGCTAATTTAGTTCCTGGAACAGCAGCAAGCCAAACTGTTGAACAAAGTCACCTGTAACCCCCCCCCCCCCCCACCAAACCCCTCGAAAGGTCCACTGACCACGAATCAGTTTGGAGGTCACTTCGGCCCATCAATAGTACCCTGCCTAGTTACCATTGCTCAAATTCTGCCCTTATTGTTAGAAATCTGCCTCTATCAAAGGTATATAACTCCCTAGTAGAGTCTGCTCAGGGTCATCTCTCTCCGAAGGGAGTTGACCACAATCGAGAGTTGGATCAATAAAGCTCCTCTAGCTTTTGCATTGATCAGTGCCTCCGTGAGTCTCATTCAGGGGTCCTAGACACATGAATATGTGAATGTGTCAGGAAAAGTTATCAAGAACCAGTTTAGGAATATATTAGGTACTGAAGAAACGTGAGTAAGATTAATTACTTACAAAACATGTCTGTGAGGCAGAAAGAAGACTACTTAAAGGAAAGACTTTACTGCTACCTATAATGTATTTTAAAGTGAAATTTTATCATATAGTTGACAAAACTGGGAGCAAATTCTAAAGTGGGTCACTTTTCTTTCCTGTAATACCAACTTTTGCTAATTATAAAGAGGGTTGGAAAGAACTGTTTTGGACATGAGGAAGTAACTCTGAATAGTTAAATAACTAGCCAGCCACTTCAGCTTCATATTTATGGCTTTTCAGGAGGCTGGGCCAGGAATTTAAGGTATGCTTTTTCCACAGAAAGAGTTCAAAGGCTATCTGGCAACCCAGAAAATCCTGTTTTAAGTGGGGGAAAAAGGAAGGAAGGAAGAAAGGAAGGGAGGGAGGGAGGGAGGGAGGAAGGGGAGGGAGGGAAGGAAAGCTGAATAATACAAAGTTTTGTGGCAGAAAGCTTGTGTAGAATGTGTGGCATCCTAGGTTAATTTTGAACACTGGGAGTAGAGGAGAGGGAGAAGAGTTAAACATAGAATTCATTAAGAATTATTCTTTGGTTTAAATAAGCCATTAGAATTAACTTATAAATGCAGACACCAACATGACCATTAACTTTATAATAAACAAGCTAAAAGTAGAATTATCTTCCAATCTGTACCCAAACATATTTAAAGTGAAATTTAAAAAAAAAATCAAGAAAGAAACACACATAGGACAGAGACTAATACCTAGACTAAATAAAGAACTCTTAAAAACTAAAGACCAGGAGAGAGCTGGACCCTCAGAAGTGCAGACACTCCTGAGAACTCAGAGACTACTCTCTGCCCAGATTCTCAACACAAGAGGAAATGGCCTCGTGCCATTTGTTCCCCTGGGCACAGGGACCTAGGAGCAGTCAAGGGCAGAACCTTTCAGGTTTCTGCCAGCTCTGAGAGCCTAAAGCCAGTCACCAGGAGCGCCTACACACCTGAGAGCAGAGCTCTCTGTTCCCAGATCCAGCTGAAAGAAAACAGGTCTACAGGAGTGCACAGGCCTATAGGAGGGTCAAACCACTGTCAGAGACAGCAAGACAAGCTAACACCAGAGACAACCTGATGGCAAGAGGAAAGTACAGAAACCTAAGCAACAGAAACCAAGACTACTTGGCATCATCAGAGCCCAGTTCTCACACCAAAGCAAATACTGGATATCTGAACACACCGGGAAAGCAAGATTTAGATTAAAATCACATTTTATGATGATGATGATGGAGGACTTTAAGAAGGACATAAATAACTCCCTTAAAAAAATACAGTGTTGGGCCCTACCTTGGTGTTTCCCTCCCCCCTCGCTGAGCCTTTTAGCTTGCTATAGCAAGAAATTGTTTACACCCTTGGCAGCTGCTCTTAGCCCCTGATTTGGGGCTGGGATTTTCCATGGCACCCTTCCTCCCCACCGAGACTTCCTGTTTGTTGTTGTTTAAGAAGTTGTTTATGCCCCTGATTGGGCTGGAACTTTCACCACACAGACTTTTCTTGTTTTCCTGGTTGGGGATTTTCACCTGCCTTGTTGTTTTCCACGGCTTTTGCCTCTGGTATATAAGGAGATCTCAGTAAAGCCTTGGTGGCACTCGCTGAAAACGGGTGACCAGTGTACGTGTTTTCTTTCAATCCCGAAGACCTATGCCCGATATTCACACACTGGCGGTGCAGGCGCCGACAATACAGGACAACACAATTAACCAGTAGAAGCCCTTTAGGAAATACAAAAATCCCTTAGAGAATTACAGGAAAACACAACCAAACAGGAGAAGGAAATGAACAAAACCCTCCAGGATTTAAAAATGGAAGCAGAAACAATAAAGAAAGCACAAAGGAAAAACCCTGGAGATAGAAAACCCAGGGAAGAGATCAGGCGTCATAGATGCAAGTATCACCAACAGAATACAAGAGATAGAAGAGAGAATCTCAGCGGCAGAAGATACCATAGAAAACATCGACACAACCTTCAAAGCTAATATAAAACACGAAAAGCTCCTAAACAAAAACATCCAAGAAATCCAGGACACAAAGAAAAGATCAAACTTAAGAATAGTAGGTATAAAAGAGAATGAAGACTCCCAACTTAAAGGGCCAGTAAATATATTTGACAAAATTGTGGAAGAAAACTTGCCTAACCTAAAGAAAGAGATGCCCATAAACACACAAGAAGGATACAGAACTCCAAATAGATTGGACCATAAAAAAATTCCTACCATCACACAATAGTAAAAACACCAAATGCAAAAAACAAAGAAAGAATTTTAAAAGCACTAAGGGTCAAGTAACGCGTAAAGGCAGACTTATCAGAATTACACCAGACTTTTCACCAGAGACTATGAGAGCCAGAAGATCATGGGAAGATGTCATACAGACCCTAAGAGAACACAAATGCCAGCCCAGGCTACTATAAATGCCAGCAAAATTCTCAATTAACATAGATAGAGAAACCGAGATGTTTCATGACAAAACTAAATTTACACAATATCTTTCTACAAATCCAGCCCTACAAAGGATAATAGATGGAAAACTCGAACACAAGGAGGCAAACTACACCCTAGAAAAAACAAAGTAATGTCCTTGCAACGACACCAAAAGAAAAGAGACACACAAACATAATTCCACCTCTACCAACAAAAATCACAGGAAGCAACAATCACTATTCCTTAATATCTTTCAACATCAATGGACTCAATTCCCCAATAAAATTTGTGTAACAGCAAACACACCTCAGACACAAAGACAGACACTGCCTCAGAGTAAAAGTCTGGAAAACAATTTTCCAAGTAAATGGTCCAAAGAAACAAGGTGAAGTAGTCATTCTAACGTTGAATACAACCGACTTTTAACCAAAAGTCATCAAAAAAGACAAGGAAGGACATTTCAATACATCAAAGGAAAAATCCACCAAGATGAACTCTCAATCCTAAATATCTATGCTCCAAATGCAAGGGCACCTACATTCATAAAAGAAACCTTACTAAAGCTCAAGTCGCACATTGCACCTCTCATAATAATACTAAGAGATTTCAATACCCCACTCTCATCAATGGACAGATCACAGAGACATAGAGAAACTAACAGAAGTTATGAACCAAATGGATTTAAAAGATATTTATAGAACATTTCATCCTAAAACAAATGAAATAACTTCTTCTCATCACCTCATGGTACCTTCCAAAATTGTCCGGATAATTGGTCACAAAACAGGCCTCAACAGATACAGGAAGATAAAAATAATCCCATGCATCCTATCAGATCACCATGGACTAAGGCTGGTCTTCAATAACAATAAGAAGGACAGAAATACCACATAGACATGGAAGTTGAACAATGCTCTACTAAATGATAACTTGGTCAAGGAAGAAATAAAGAAATTAAAGATTTCTTAGAATTTAATGAAAGTGAAGGCACAACAAACTCAAACTTATGGGACACAATGAAAGTAGTGCTAAGAGGAAAATTCATAGCTCTGATTGCCTGCAAAGAGAAACAGGAAGGCGCATACATCAGCAGCTTGACAGCATATCTAAAAGCTCTAGAACAAAAAGAAGCAAATACACCCAAGAGGAGTAGAAGGCAGGAAATAATCAAACTCAGGGCTGAAATCAACCAAGTAGAAACAAAAAGACTATACAAAGAATCAACAAAAGCAGGAGCTGATTCTTTGAGAAAATCAACAAGATAGATAAAGCATTAGCCAGACTAACCAGAGAGCACAGAACAGTATCCAAATTAACAAGATCAGAAATGAAAAGGGAGACATAACAACAGAATCTGAGGAAATTAAAAAATCATCAGATCCTACAACAAAAGCCTATATTCAACAAAAGTGGAAAATGTAAAGGAAATGGACAATTTTCTAGACAAATACCAGGTACCAAAGTGAAATCAGGAGCAGATAAACTATGGAAACAACCTCATAACTCCTAAAGAAAAAGAAGTAGTTATTTAAAGTCTTCCAATCAAAAAGAGCCTAGGACCAGACAGGATTAGTGGAGAATTCTATCAGACCTTCATAGAAGACCTCATACCAATTCTGTCCAAACTATTCCACAAAATAGAAATAGACAGCACTACCAAATTCCTTCTATGAAGCCCCAATTACTCTTATACCTTAATCATACAAAGACCCAACAAAGAAAGAAAACTTAAGACCAATTTCCCTTATGAATATTGGTGCAAAAATACCCAATAAAATTCTTGCAAACCGAATCCAAGACCACATCAAAATGATCTTCCATCATGATCAAGTAGGCTTCATCCCAGCGATGCAGGGATGGTTCAATATACAGAAAACCATCAACATAATCCACTATATAAAGAAACTCAAAGATAAAAACCACATGATCATTTCATTAGATGCTGAGAAAGCATTTGACAAAATTCAACACCACTTCATGATAAAAGTCCTGGAAAGATCAGGAATTCAAGGCCCATACCTTAACATAGTAAAAGCAGTATACAGCAAACCAGTAGCTAACATTAAACTAAATGAAGAGAAACTTGAAGCAATCCCACCAAAATTAGGGACTAGACAAGGCTGCCCACTCTCTCCCTAACTATTCAATATAGTACTTGAATTCCTAGCCAGAGCAATCAGACAACAAGAGGAAGTCAAAGAGATACAAATTGGAAAGGAAGAAGTCAAAATATCACTATTTGCAGATGATATGATAGTAGACATAAGTGACTGGAAAAGTTCCACCAGAGAACTACTAAGCCTGATAAACAACTTTGGCAAAGTGACTGGGTATAAAATTAACTGAAACAAATTCGTAGCCTTTCTCTATTCAAAGGATAAACAAGCTGAGAAAGAAATGAGGGAAATACCACCCTTTACAGTAGTCCCAGATAATATAAAATACCTTGGTGTGACTCTAACCAAGCAAGTGAAAGATCTGTATGACAAGAACTTCAAGAAGAAATTAAAGATCTCAGAAGATGGAAAGACCTCCCATGCTCACGGACTGGCAGGATTAATATAGTAACAATGCCCATTTTGCCAAAAGCAATCTACAAATTTAATGCAATCCCCATCAAAATTGTAACTCAATTCTTCATAGCGATAGAAAGAGCAATTTGCAAATTCTTTTAGAACAACAAAAAACCCAGGATAGTGAAAACTATACTCAACTATAAAAGAACTTCTGGGGAAATAACCATCCCTGAAGTCAAGCAGTATTACAGAGTAATGGTGATAAAAACTGTATGGTATTGGTACAGAGACAGGTAGATAGATCAGTAGAATAGAATTGAAGACCTAGAAATGAACCCACACACTTAGGATAATTTGATCTCTGTCAAAGGAGCTAAAACCATCTAATGGAAAAAAGATAGCACTTTCAACAAATGGTGCTGGTTCAACTGGAGGTCAGCAGGTAGAAGAATACAGATCGATCCTGGATCAAGGACCTACACATCAAACCAGATACACTCAAACTAATAGAAGAAAAAGTGGGGGAAGGGTCTAGAACACATGGGCACTGGGGAAAATTTCCTGAACAAAACACCAGTGGCTTATACTCTAAGATCAAGAATTGACAAATGGGACCTCATAAAACTGCAAAGCTTCTGTAAGGGAAAGGATATTGTCATTGGGATAAACGGCAACCAATGGATTGGGAAATGATCTTTACCAATCCTACATCTGATAGAGGGCTAAATCCAAAATACACAAAAAACTTGAGAAGTTAGACTCCAGAGAGCCAAATAATTCTATCAAAAGAAGGGTTACAGAGTTATATAAAGAAGTCTCAGCTGAGGAATATTAAATGGCTGAGATGTACCTAAAGAAGTGCTCAACATTATGTCTTCAGGGAAATGCAAATCAAAACAACCCTGAGATTCTACCTCACACCAGTCAGAATGGCTAAGATCAAAAACTTAGGTGACAACAGATGCTGGTGAGGATGCAGAGAAAGAGGAACACTCCTTCATTGTCGGTGGGATTGCAGACTGGTACAACCACTCTGGAAATCAGTCTGGATGTTCTTCAGAAAATTGGACATTCCATTACCTGAAGACTCAGCTATATCTCTCCTGGGCATATACCCAAAAGATGCGCCAACATACAATAAAGACACATGTGCTCCACTCTGTTCATAGAAGCCTTATTTTTAATAGCCAGAAGCTGGAAAGAACCCATATGCCCTTCAAAAGAGGGATGGATACAGAAAATGTTGTACATCTATACAATGGAGTACTACTCAGCTATCAAAAACAATGATTTCATGAAATTCATAGACAAATGGATTGAGCTAGAAAAATGTCATCCTGAGTGAGGTAACCCAATCACAGAAAAACACACATGATATGCCCAAATGCTCGAATTATCCAAGATAAAATCCATAGCTCAAATGAAGCTCAAGAAGAAGGATGACCAAAATGCAGATCCTTCACTCATTTTTTTCCCCCCCCCGGAGCTGGGGACCGAACCCAGGGCCTTGCGCTTCCTAGGCAAGCGCTCTACCACTGAGCTAAATCCCCAACCCTCCTTCACTCATTCTTAAAAGGGGGAACAAAAATAATCATAGGAGGGGATATGTAGGCAACGTTTAGGAGCAGAGATTGAAGAACTGGCCATTCAGAGCTTGCCCGACATGTGCCCTATTTTTATATACAGCCACCAAAACTAGGTAAGATTGATGAAGCTAAGAAGTGCATGCTGTCAGGAACACCACATAGATATCTGTTGAGAAATACAGTTGGAGCATGTCAAATGCTAGCAGCAAACCACTGAACTGAGATCGGGAACCCCCCATTGGAGGAATTAGATTAAGGTTTGAAAGAGCTGAAGGGCCTTGCAACTCCATAAGAAAAACAATGCCAACCAATCAGAGCTACCAGGGACTAAACCACTACCCAAAGACTATATAATGCCTTACCCATGGCTCCAACTGAATATGTAGCAGAGGATGGCCTTGTTGGGCACCAGTGAAAGGAGAAGCCCTTGGTCCTGCCAAGGTTGGACTTCCCAGTGTAGGGGAATGGGGGGTGGCAAGAAGAGTGGTAGATGGGGAGTGGAATACCCTTCTAGAAGAAGGGGTGGGGGATGGGATGGGGGCTCATGTCCGGGAAACCGGGAAAGGGAATAATATTTGAAATGTAAATAAAAAATGATATCTAATAAAATTATATAAAAAAAAGGAAAAAAAAAAGTGCCTCCAAACAGGAAGAAAAAAATTAACCAAACAAATTATCAAATCAACAAATGGGCTAAGAAACCAGACAGATAGTTCTCCAAGAAAAAAAAAAAAAAAAAAAAAAAAGGAAGTGACCACCAGTAAATATTTGAAGAAATGGTTAACACCTTTAGTCTTCAAGGAGATAAAAAAATAATTCTGTTTGAGATTGCATTTGTCTTAGTGAGAATGACTGTTGTCAGGACTTAGAGAGATGGTTCAGTAGTTAAGAAGGGTCTTTGTTATTCCTGCAGAGGACTTAAATTTAGTTTTCAGCATCCACATGATGGCTCGCAACCATCTGTAACTCAAACTGTAGCTGTCTGATGCCCTCTTCTAACCCTACAGCTACCAAACATACATACAGTCCATAGCATACATGCAGGCAGAACACACTCATAAGCATAAAATAAAGAAATTTAAAAGAAAAACATTAAAAATGGTACTACCAAGTGAAAACAGCAGATATTGGTGATGATGTTTGGAAAGAGAAAGCCTTATATACCACTGATGGAAATGTATGCTCATACAGCCATTATGGAAGTCAGTGTGGAAGCTCCTAAAAAAATCTCATAGACCTATCATATGACCCAGCTGCACCACTTGTGGGTATATAAACCTGAAATATTGTCAATGAGTCACAGTTATTTCTCTACTATTCACAACAATGCACAAACATAAAAAGCATGACAAATTTTTGTAGACAGAAAAATGAAATCATGGTATCTCTAGAAAAGTGGGTGGACTGTAGTTAAATGGATGAATTATGTTAAATGAAATAATCCCAATTCAAAATGACAAATAACATATTTTCTCTCTCATCCATGGTCTTTAGGTTTAAATTTATATATGTACATATGAGCTATATGCATTTAAAAAAGTGAGATGAAAGTAAAAAGCAGACCATGGTAGGCAGAAGAAATTTTAAAGGGCAGTGGGGGAAGGGAGTAATGAAATACATGTGACATAAAAGCAGAAGGGAGGATAATTTAAATTTAGAGGGAGGGAAGGGACCACCAACAACAGGGTAGCAAGGAGAATTGGTGGACAGCAGTGAGGAAGACGGAATGAATACGAATAAAGTATAGTGGCATAGATTATGAAATTCCATAATCTCTGTATAGTATAAAAGTAGGGCCAGTGAGCTGGTTCAAGTGGATAAAAGCGTAACAACCTGAGTTCTGTTCCTAGAAGTGGAAAGAGAAAATTAAAATCTGCATAGTTGTCCTTTGGCCTCTGCTTGTGTGTAGACACACAAATACATTAAATAAAACTTTAAAAATTAATTTCACGAATTATCTTGCGTTGAGGCTTTCATACCCTCTGCCTTCATCTAATTTTGAAAGTTCTACATATATCTTTTAATTTGTGACACATTCCCTTAATAACTATGTTTATATGCCTTGCCTGTCTACTACATGCTTATTTATTTGTTTTTCAAGGCAAGTTTTCTCTGTGTAGTCCTGCACCTTGCTCTGTAGACTAGGCTGGCTCCAAACTCAAGAGATCTGCCCGCCTCAACCTGCTGAGATTAAATGCGTGCACCATGACTCCTCGTTTCATTTTACACCTTTTGATCTTATCTATTTCTGTCAATATTTTATACCTTGTGCATAGGATTACTTCACATTTGTAGCCCAGTAGAAAGAAATTTATAAATCTGTATTAACAACAGTAACTAATAGTAGTAAAGTGGGGGGTGGGGGGGTAAAGTAAGAGGAAAGATAAGAGGACAAGATCAAGCCATAGAATAAGGGTAAAATTGGTGGTTCAGATGCAAGATGTAAGTATGAACTAAGGCAGCACACAAATACAGAACCGAGAGATGGCAGAAATTACATAAAAAAAATCTGATGACATTACTTTGAGCAATCTTATACCTCCTCAACAGGACTAGCAGGTTTTAAAAACAAACTGACTTATAATTTTTTAAATGGGTGAGACAATTTGGAAAGCTACACCCATGCTTACAACTTTGTTTTATTCTCCCTGAGGCTGAACCATGCATGCTGTCACCAGAAATACATGCAACCATGCAGTTAAGTTTCTTGATCAACAAGCTAATTTGGCCTTCTTAAGATGATGTGATTCAGAATAGTTGATAAATGGGCATGGATCTGGCTGGTAGTTAATGTAGAAACTCACAAATGATCAGGGAATGTCAGTGAAGTGTAAATGAGATCTCTCTCTCTTTCTCTCTCTCTCTCTCTCTCTCTCTCACACACACACACACACACACACACACACACACACACACACCCACCCCATCCTAACCCCAAAGCCTCAATGAACTGTTGCAAAAGAGGGGGTTGGAAAGATCCTAAGAGCCAGAGGTTAGGGAGGACCAGAACAAAACAGTATCTGCCCAGACTGTGGCACCCATGAACTCACAGCAGCTGTGTTGCTCTGAATAAAACCAGCACAACAAGATCAGGCCAATCAGCATTCCAACAATGAGCAGAGAGGGACTCACAAGTCCATACAATTACATGGGGGAGCCAGAGAGACAGTTGATGGCTTCTCCGGGAAAGTCAGTTCTTTAAGAGCATGGCCCAAGGTAGGGTATAACCATGCTCCAGTGAATGAACTCACAACCTTGAGCATATGGGTAGCATGAGGACTTGGTGGGTTATTTAAAAAGAGGAGAGAGAGACATAAAGTTGATGGGTGAGGAGTTAGGGGAAGAAACAGAAGATGGATATGATCAAAATATATTGTATTAAATTCTGAAATATTACAAAAATCTAATAAAAACATGCTTGGTTTCCTGTGGAAGCTTAGCTGATGATCCTGGATTGCTTACAATCACATGCGCTGTGACTGTTCACCTTTGAGTTTAATGCTGTGCAGTGTGGATACCTTGTTGAAATGGGAGTGATGCTCCTGTCAGAACATTCATATTCCCCACCTCAATAAAGTGCTATGCTTTTTCATTTTATCCTTTATCTTATCAATTTTGTATCACCTCATTTGCCTTCTGTGTTAATTGGCCATTTTGAGTGAAGACATACTCTCAATTATTAGATACTTTACTTGACCATATACCAAAAACCGCCCTAACTTTTTCTGAGTTGTGTCTTGAAGCAGACATAATATAGTAGCTGTGGTAAAATTTGTTATGATAGAGACCCAAGTTCAAATATTAGATTTGCCACTTAAATGATAAAACATGAAAAGTCCTTATTTTTCAATTAGTAGTCATCCTGTAATACCACCCCCCAACACACATCAGAGAGATATAGCAGTTTTGTCTACCATATGCCCTAGGTTTAACCCTCATTCCTGAAAAATAAGAGGCAGGTGCTCCAAGCTAATAAGTGAAATGACTATATTAATATAAAATATAAAAGAACTAAAGGCTATCATGTAGGTTAGAACTAAGTCTGGGATGTACATCAAGTACTATATATAAAATAAGTGAAAATTTAAGACCCAGTGAGGTAGTTTGTCAGGTGATAATCGTTAGATAATTTAGACAGTTATAAAAGGAAGAAATGTGCTTAGGATTACTCTGACAGAAAACTCACCCTTCCCAGTTTTACCTCACCCATCAAGTTTTAGCAATTTCAAGCCTCTGGAACCATTCAAAAGTACAGACCCTTAGATAACACTGAGGAGTCTCTTTAAAGCTTATATATAAATAACGACTAGGCCAGTGATTAACAATGCTGCTAAAAAATGATTGTAGCAAGAAAAGAAAAGAAAAAAAAAAGTAAAGCTCTAGCTTATTCAGAGAAAAAAACAAAAGCCTTCACAGTGCTGCTATGTTAAAAAGGAAAGCTGGCAGAAGATCTTTATCTGTTCCCCAGTTTTCCTGTAAAATGAATGTAGTGAAACTGAATTATGTTGACATTATTTAAACAGACAACGTTGTATGAAGCAGACAAATCCCACTTCCATCATTTCATTAGCATATATTAATGATACAAAATAATGTGAAAGCACAGACAAAAGATCTTCAGTGGATTCAACTTTAGTATAGAGTACCGACGTTTCCTGTTTTGTTCTTTCTCTTAAGTGAGTCAAAGAATTACTAAGAAACATTTATTTCCTCATAGTGTGATTCAACGGACTAGGGGAAAAGGAAAATCGCCTCGAGAAAAATGCCCAAGTAATAAGGAAGCTCTGTAGAGCGCCTTAATAGTCAATAAACTGGAAACTCTCATGTTATAGGTCCCAACACCAATAGGGAGCCAGGAGCAGTGCAACACCTGCCAGAGATCAGAAACCAATACAAAGAAGAGCGACAGTAGGATCTTTTCGCTTTCCGTACATAGGATACCTCTCATCTCGCTCAACCTAGTCTCGATTTTCAAAACGACCCTAGACTCGGAACCCGCCCACAAATACCCTTCAACTGCACAGTAACTCTAACTCCCCCAACTGCAGGTCTGACAGGCTACGCCTACTTACTGAGCTGTCCTCCGCCCGACGTCGTACTCGGTTCCCGACCTCCAGCGCCTCCAACGACGGATGCGCCGGGGATCCCAGGCGCCCCCACCCCTGGTGGGGTCCCACTCTGCCTCTCGAAGTTGCCAGGATTGGAGAAGTAATCGCGCAGCCGTGGTAGCTCGCGGCCGCTCTCCAACAGCTCGGTGTGCAGCTCCAGGGCAGTCAGCAAGTACTGATCGCGCAACAGCTGAGCGGCGATGGCATCGATTGACAATCGGGAAGGGGTCTCTCCGCTGCCCGCCAGAGCCCCCGGAGCAGCTGACGCCTCCACAGGGAGCCCCGGCCGCGTGCTGCTTCCCAGGGCCATGGGGTCCTGTGGCGACAGCGAGCCTGCAGAACCAGGATCTAGGCCGACCCCAGCACCCAGCCGAAGTCCTGCCCGCTGGTCCTCGGTCGCCGCTACCTCGTCGTCGTCCTCATCCGAATCGCTGAGGAAAGGATTTACGCCGCTACCACTGCCACCACCTCCCGGCGCCATTGCCGCCATCTTATTCTGTCAGGAGTGTGGGTGCTTTTCTACTTGGCCCGACAGGCACTCAGCCTGAATTCCCGTCGGGTCCTGAGAACCACTGACCAACTAGGCAGCCCAGGCTGGCCGCGCCTCTCCTCACCTAGGGACTAGGCCAGACTGGGAGGCAGGAGTCCGGGATGCAGCAGCACCTCCAGCCTCAGCCACCGCTGCATCGGTAGCCGACTCTGCAGGCGTCTTCCTGGTCTCTAGTCTCGCGAGAACTGGCTTGGTCCCACCTTCGCCCCGCCCCGTCCCCGCCTCAGCCCCACCCACCTCAGGCCCAGGAGTAGGAAGATTGAAGGAACCGCTCGGCACTCAAACTTAAGGCCCTGCCCACAAAGCACTCGCGGATTGGCTGGAGCTACAGGAGCCAGACCGTTCTCGCGAGAACAGCCTGGGGCATGTTGGGGGCGTTCCTTTGAGGAGTAGAGCTGTGTCTGAGGGGTTCGGCTTGGTTTGAGGGAGTTGAAGGGAACCCTTCCGAGATCTTTCACGGCCCTGGGTCCTGCCTTCGTTCTGAGGAGGCCTCATTCCCAAACTGGGCCTGAGGCGGATAAGTCGCAGGTAAAGTCTTGGGACCCTTGCACTTGAGGTGTCCCCACGCCTGCTTCTCCCTTCACGCTTCAGTTTTTGTCGCTGTTTGCTGTCTCCGCCCAGATAGCAAGTGCTTTGGGCAGTGGTCAGAATCTGGCTTCTTTGCTCTTCCGTAGTTTCCCAGCCATCTGCTCTCTCACTTGGAGGTCTGGCGACAGCATGGCCTCCTTCTAGTTAAGCGACGGCTCCTTCCCGTCCCCTCCGTTCGGGAGTAGGACCTAGAAAGCTGCAGGGTGCAGATAGAGCCTGTACGGAAATTGCAACTTCTGAGTTTCGAGATGCCTTTGCACTTATCTGTGAACAGCCTGGACTTGGACGACAAACTAAGTACTCTGTAAACCCTTGGAGATTAACATACAGTTTGGATCAAAGGAACTTTTCAAACTATTAAGCGCTATCTCTCCAGTGCAAGTGAGTAAAGTAGTCTGGGCAGCTTCAATGGCCTGGTCAGGTCCACTGCATTAGGACACATTAGAACTAGTATCACCTATTTTTTGTCCAAAACCATTCTTTTCCAGAATCTCCTGAGACCTTATTGAGTTCATTTAGGTTAGAATCGAGGTTTTCATTGTAGATCAATCAAATATAGCGATTTTTAAAAATTGTATGCTGTAGAGAAATTTGATTGCCTTTATGAAACATTTAGCACATAACTATATACGTAGATTTGGAAGATCTTATATTCTTTATGTTATTCCTTCATTTTAGTTTGAGGTGGTAAGAGGAAGTTTCCCTGTCGTTATTAGACTGCTAACCCTGATAACTTCTATTTTGCCAGGCACAGATTGCCACTTTTTCCTGGTTTTGGAATTCTTTAAGTTCTTACTAACCACCTCCTAACAGACAACAAAATAAAATACCCAGCAGTGCTAACCATCTGCTCTGTTACATTGAAGCACAGTAATGTCCTTTAAAGTTTATTTCAAAGTAAAGTATACTTTAAAGCAAAGTATCTCCTTTAACTTTGTGGAAAAATAAAAATAGAGCATTTGGTTTATAACCTTTGGTCTGGTTACTGGTTAACATGTAAATTATGCCAGCAGCAGTTAAGTGAAGGTTTTAATTTCAGTTTAATCAGTCTCACAATAAACTAAAGCTTCATTTCAATGAGGCTCTGAGATGTTTTCTTTGGTTGTTATTGTTGTTTGGGCTTTTTTTTAGAAGCTTTTAAAATATGTTATATGTGATATGACTGGAGGTTTGGGTGGATGATTTAAATGAGCATAGGATACTGGGAGATGGGAAGAAAGTTAACCCAAATGGTAAAAGACCATAAGGACCCTTGCTATATTGTAATTTAAAAATAGTGTTCATAGTAAGGTTCTTTTTTTTTTTTTTTAAATAAGTTTTTTAGCTTTCAATTGTCTGGGCTAAATTCTGTTCTGTGCCATTTATTGATGAATCTGAAAAAAAATCCTCCGTAACATGAAAATAGTATAGAATGGCAATATTTTATTGTGTTTCACATTTCTTAGCAAAAGGGGTCATCAGTTCTTGCTTTGATATCGCCAAAGAGATTAAAAATGGAACCAAGTTTTGGAATGGAGGATGAGAGAATGGCATGGGAAAACTATGAGCAGAAAGAAGTGTGTATTTTTTTTTCTTTTTCTTCTTTGTAATGGGGACGTTTAGCTACATTTAGGGTGCCTGTCACATACACATCAATTATTGTGAGTCGTTGGAAATGTTTGAGCCTAAATTCTCCCAGCCTCTCTTGCATTCATCTGCCCAGAGGGATAATGAAAGTACATAGAATTGTGGATGTTCTTGTTAGTGTTGGCCACAAATTTTAGTATGGTTAGTTATTAATCAATGAAATACTGAATAGTGAGGACATTTGGCAGGTGTTTAAACATAGATGTCAATGATTAGCAGAACATGGAAAAGTAATGTCAGTAGGACAAAAAGAGGCAGCAGCTTGAATTAGGGTCTGAGTTCGAAAGTACAAAGTGGCTGACCTGCCACCTGCAGTTACTTCTTCTAGCTCCTATCCTGTAACCAGGGCTTGTTTCTCTAACTGCAGGCTCTCAGCAAACCAGCAGATCCATCTTCCCATAGGGTGCTTCAGCTCTCAGTATCATATAGGAATAGGTTTAATGCACACACTGGGATGTTAAATTCTGCCCTCTACTTATAAGTTATTAGTAGTTATTGGAAATTTTCTTTCTTATTTGGTAGACTGACTTAGGTCAAAGCCTTTTGGTCTGAAACCTTATCTGAATAAGTAAGGATAGTCTTTGAAGTTTGTCTCTTAATAAAAATAGGAAAGATAGCTTTTTTTCCTCCTGTAAATGCTTACATCGTTTTTATGTTAAATTATTTGAGAATACCATAGTCTTAAATAACCATAAATAATAACATTATAAATGCAATTATAATGTTGATTTAGTGTTTGATAGTCTAATGCTTTGTTAGTTTTTAGTTTATTATGTATTGTGTATTATTTAGTATTTAGTGTATCTCTCACTGATACAAACTATTTTTATAGCCAAATGAATAAGTGTGTTTTAAGTTTTCATAGTTGTGCATTTATTTTGGAAGTTTCCAAACAATTCATCTAACTGTCAGTGAAGTTTTCCTTTTTAATAATTATGAATAAGAAGTGATTCCATTTAAGGAAAAAATGTTGTATGGCAATATTGCTTGAGACAAATGTGATTGTGCATGTGAATATTCATACTTTCAAATCACTGTAACTTCATGTATAATAAATTACTTAACCATAAAACATGGGCTTTTGGTGGTTTATTTTGAAAATATCTTTGAAGCTTAACACACCTCATTCAGGAAACCCAAAGAGAGAAGCAAGGCGACCTCTAGTGGCTGTCATGTATATTGCCATTGAAATGTAATCAGATTTATTGAGCAAACATTTGATCTTTGCATAGAAATATGATGGATGCTAATGATGACCTTTCCTGCTGTCCTTGAATTATAGTGAGGTGACAAAGGCAGACATTTTATCATCAAAGTGATGTACTGAGCCATAAGTCTACACTGAGCTAACTCCAAAGCCCCACAATAAAATAATTTTGTTAATCACATAGATGCTATTAATAGTCGAAAATTGAAGACAAAGTCACTTCTGTTGTACAGTTTAGAATTTGCTAGCAAAGGTGCATTTTAGGACAAGATGTGGTAATGGTCCATCATAATACCTGGGAGGAGTTTGTTCTAAGAGAATGGTATTGTATGCTCAGGGGAAAAGTGAATGCTGGCGCCCACAAGAGGACCTAGTAGGTAAATGCATTGCCAGTATACCTGAAGACCAGTGTTTGGTCCTAGTGTTGCCTTCTGATCTCCATATCTGTGCCATGGCATGCATATGCGCATGCATGGCACACATAAAACACATGCACTCAGAAGTACATATAAGTGCATATTATATGCACACGAGCATGCACACAGGCACGCACAAACACAAAATGTAATAAAACATTTTCAATGTTAACATCTAATTTTTAAAAATATGCAAATGTGTTTGCCTCCAGAAAAATGGAGATAAGATAAATTTTTTAAAGAAACTTTTGACAAATATTTGCTTAAAACAGTGGTTCCCAACCTTCCTAATGCTGTGACTCTTTAATACAATTCCTCATGTTGTGATGACTCGTAACCATAAACTTATTTTTGTTACTACTTCATAACTAATTTTTTTTTCTTTTTTTCGGAGCTGAGGACCGAACCCAGGGCCTTGTGCTCGCTAGGCAAGCGCTCTACCGCAGAGCTAAATCCCCAACCCCCATAACTAATTTTTTACTGTTATGAATCATAATGTAAATACTTGTTTTCCAGTGGTTTCAGTGACTCCTGTGAAAAGATCGTCTTACCCCCCAAAGGAGTCATGACCAACAAGTTGAGAGCTGCTGACTTAGAAGGTAGTAGAATCCTGGCTAATATCTCCATTATTAATATTTAGAACACAATGGTGGTACCCACTGTGTAGTATAATGATTAGAGAAACCAGGAAGGAAGCCTAACATTACACTAAGAGATTAGATTTTGAAATTGCATGTGTTCACTAAAGAATCTTTGATACTCTGTTCACCCTAGGTTCTCTTAGAATAAAAAAGTTGTCTTATAGTTTGACCTTTTGGTTCATTTTATTTTTTCTAAATTCTTTGTATTTGGTAAGCAGATTTTTAGTGCCTCTTTCCTTTTTACAGGGCATTCTCAACCTTATGATATTTAATTCAGACCTGGAAGAATAAGATATGTTGGTAATTCTCATCTTTCATATTTTCCACATCAAGATCATTATATGTACCTAATACTGCTTCAAGTAAGAAATTCTAGTGTTTTCTTTCTTTTTTTTTTTTTTTTTTTGGTTCTTTTTTTCAGAGCTGGGGACCGAACCCAGGGCCTTGCGCTTCCTAGGTAAGCGCTCTACCACTGAGCTAAATCCCCAGCCCCTAGTGTTTTCTTTCTTAATGTGCAGAAACATTTACCAATAAGAACAAAAGACTGGCTTGGAAAACATTTTACGGTCACTTTTATCTTTGAGGTGTAATGAATGGCACACTATCTTACAGTTTTATTTAAACATTTCAATTTGCTTGGTTTTCTTTCTTTAGTATTTGTAAATTCATCAAACCTCTGATAGGTTTTCTTGGTGTTCTTTTCTAGGGACACATGATTTGTATTCAATGAATAAATAAACCATATATTGAGTCAGAGAAATAAAGTTCTGACTTACAGAGTGCAGATTTTCTGAAGTATAGATAGTTTAACTTCTTGTGTGTAACTCAGCAAAATGGAAGGAATGCGTGTTACTACTCTCAAGCGTGTCACACAGTCCTCTAAGTTGATTACCAAAGTTAAAAAAAAATTAACTCTAGAAATTTAAAGTTGTAAGTAAATAAATAAATAATTAAAATTAAATTAAATTTAATTAATTTAATTTTAATTAAATTTAAATTCTAAGAGTAGGAACAGTGTTGTGTGCACAACCAAGAATGTCCTGAATTATGTTTTCTTTGTTATTTATATTCAGATGTCCTGAGACTGATCCTAACTACTTTTTAATTGTTTAGTAGGTAACCGAATTTGTTATAGTTTATCAATCTTTCTTTTTGCTTGCTGTACTAGCACATATATTTTATTTCAGTATTGTCTTCAGTTGTTAAACAATGTTTATTGTTACCATTGTAAAAGGAAGGCCGGTTGTTAAGTTGTGTGGCATCCTGCCTTTGGAAGAAAGATCTCATCAGATGTGTCTGTTTCAGCTTCTCTTCCAGGTAGCCCGTTGTGGATATGCTGCTGTTTTTTGCTTTGGGATTGCTTGTGCATTTTGTGTTCTTCGCCTCCATCTTTGACATTTATTTTACCTCTCCTTTGGTTCATGGAATGACTCCTCAGGTTACACCATTGCCTCCTCCAGCAAAAAGATTAGTGTTATTTGTTGCTGACGGCCTGAGAGCAGATGCTCTTTATGAGTTAGATGAAGATGGAAACTCCAGAGCACCTTTTATTAGGTAAGGATGCCGACGGGTTCAGGGGTGTGTCTTAGAAGTGTTAGCTTGAGGTTTTTCTTTTTTCTTCAAATGTATTTTCTTTTATTCACTTTTAAAAATGTTTTAAATTTTTTAAAAATTGGATATTTTATTTATTTACATTTCAAATGCTATCCCTTTCCCATTTCCCCTCTGCAAACCCTCTATCCCATCCCCCCCTTAACCTGCTTCTCTTCGGGTGCTCACCCACCCACTCACTCACCTACTCCCACCTCACTGCCCTAGCATTCCTCTACACTGGGGTATCAAGCCTTCCCAGGACCAAGGGCCTCCCCTCTCACTGATGCTAGATAAGGCCCCTTCAGCTCCTTTAGTCCTTCCACTAATTCCTGCATTGGGGACCCTATGCTCAATCCAATGGTTGGCTTTGAGCATCCACATCTGTACTGATCAGGCTCTGGCAGAGCCTCTCAGGAGACAGCTGTATTATGCTCCTGTCAGCATGCACTTCTTGACATCAGCAATAGTGTCTGGGTTTGGTGTGTGCACGACAGATGGATCCCCAGATGGGGCAGTCTCTGGATGGCCTTTCCTTCAGTCTTTTCTACTCTTTGTCCCTGTATTTCCTTAAGATAGGAGCAGTTTTGGGTTAAAATTTTGGAGATGGGTGGGTGGCCCCATCCTTTAACCGGGAGGCCAGGCCTAACCTCTAGATAATGGTCTTGACAGGTTTTCACTTCCCTTTGTGGGGTATTTCAGCTAATGTCATCCAAGTGGGGTCCTGAGAGGCTCTTGCTTTCCTGACATCTGGGACTTTCTGGTGGCTACCCCCAGCTACACACCTCTATTCAATTTCCTAACCCTCCTCCAACTCCTCCCATACCTGATTCTGCCCCCTTTTCCCCTTTCCCTCCTCTCTTCCTCCAAAGTGCCTCTGACCCTCTACTTCCCTTGATTATTTTGTTACCCCTTCTAAGTAGGAATGGAACATCCACTCTTTGGTCTTCCTAACTCTTGAGCTTCATGTGGTCCATGAGTTGTATCATGGGTATTCCAAGCTCTTTGCCTAATATCCACTTAACAGTGAGTATATACCACGTGTGCTCTTTTGTAACTGAGTTACCTGACTCAGGATGATATTTTCTAGATCCATCCATTTGCCTGGTGAATTTCATGAAGTCATTGTTTTTAATAGCTGAGTAGTATTCCATTGTATAAATGTACCACATTTATACAATTTTTAGCTTTTCTCCCTGAACAATTTGAAAATATGACAATGTGGCATTTTTCCACTAAATACTATATTACATATGCTAAGAAAAGGACTTTCTTTTATATAGCCATATACCATCCTCAATTCAAATAAAACTTAACTATAATATTCTGAATATCAGCTTTTTCTGTATAAAACAGTAGGGAGTTGTTTATCTCTTGCTATTCTGTAGTAGAGGGGTGATGTTGTTGTTCTTCCTGCCTGGGCTCCTTCATGCTACTGCATTGCAGTGAATTGGTGGACAGCATAGGATTGGGCTCAAGTAGGTGTTAAGATTCCTTTCTATCTTACAATTTAACTTTTTGGTTTGATTCCTTGCATAAGAGTCCTAAACTCTAAAGAGAGTTTCAGTACCAGCATATATTAATTGTTCTTCTCAATTGTCTTTTAGGAATGTTATCAAGCATGAAGGCAGCTGGGGAGTCTCTCACACACGTGTGCCAACAGAGTCTCGGCCTGGCCACGTAGCCTTGATAGCTGGGTTTTATGAGGATGTCAGTGCAGTAGCCAAAGGTTGTATTCTGAAACAGTTTCATAAATAAAATGCTTGGTATAGAATGCTTTCCTACCACTGAATCATGACAGCAGTTGAAAACTCAGTGTGTTTTTTAAAGATGTGTGTGTGCGTGTGTGTGTGTGTGTGTGTGTGTGTGTGTGTGTGTGTGTGTGTGTGTGTGTGTGTGTTTATGGAGGCAAGAAGAAGTTATTCAATTTTCCTGGAACTAGAGTTAAAGGTGGTTGTGAGCCACCCAATGTTGGTGCTAGAAACCAAACCTTGAACATCTGGTTTTGCAAGGGCAGCAAGTTCTTTTAACCTCTGAGCCATGTCTCGGTAGTAATTTGAGATACCTTTGACGAGTCTTTGAGTATGCCTTACTCACATGAACACATCCTGGTGTTGATTCTGGAATTAAACTTTAGTCTGTTCTCATCCTGAACTACTGAAAAGGCATGTATGTATGGATATGTGCTTTTGTTAGATATTATAATCAAGAATTTAGAAGTGATGATTTTTAATAAGAAGTGAATTATCTAACACTTATATTCAGATAGACATACAGTATACCTAAGACAATCTGAGTTTAATGTGTTATCCTCAGTATTTGAAGAATGCTTCTTTCAGGCCTTATTTTACTGTCCACTTACATTATTTCTTGCTTCTTTTCTTCATTACCCTAAGGGTGGAAAGAAAATCCTGTAGAATTTGATTCTCTTTTTAATGAAAGCAAGTACACATGGAGCTGGGGGAGTCCAGATATCTTGCCTATGTTTGCCAAAGGTAAGAGACATTGATTATATTTTAGGTAGCAAATAAGTTATAACTAAATGCTTTTATTCTTGGAGTATTGAGGATGAAATTCAGGGCCTCTCATGTATTAAATTATTCTGTTACTCAGTTACACTCTACCCCCTTGGTTTTTAATTCTTTATCTGCAAGTTTTTATTTAGCCATGTGTGGTAAAAAAGATGTGCTGCACACCTTTAATCCCAGCACTCTGGAAGCAGAGGCAAGTAGATCTCCCTGAGCTTGAGACCAGCCTGAGTTTCAGGCCAGGCAGAGCCATCTATTTCAATTGCTCATGCTGTACATGGTACTCATGTAAAGGTAGAGGCAACAGACAGGAGTCTGTTCTTTCCTTCTATCATACGGATCCCAGGCATATAACTCAGATTGCTAGTCTTGGGACCAAGTGCCTCTTCCTGTTTAGGCATCTTGCTGGCTTATATTCTAGTTTTATATATTGTATTTATTCATTTCTAAAGGTTTTTTTACTGAGCTTTGAAACAGAAATGTTTTCTACAGTGGACTTGATTATCAGTTTAACAGATGGGATTTCTCCTTTGCTGTATTTTAACTACAAAACTTGCTGTATAACACTGTTAATATTTTTTAATTCAATGAAATAAGATATAATTCTATCATATAACAGCCGTATAAACTTGAGTTCTAGTTTTCCTTCATATAAAATGTTTTATAATAGTTATTATACCTTATAAGTTTATTTTTAGAAGTAAATGATTCATTTGAATATTTATTGAAGTGCTTGTTCTCTTTATGGGAACAGTGTTGGTGTCTGGTTCTTCATATTTAAATAATTTGTTAAAAAAGCCAGTAGATAGTTACATAAAATTCTAAATATTCAAGCATTTATGATGACTAATCTATTTAGTGTGCCAAACCTTTGATATTTAATGTATATCATACTAATGTGGCATTTTAATATATTGAAATACCTCCCACATACAATGTTGCCATTTCAGTTTGTTGATTTGCTGAATTTGTTTATATGCACAAATCCACAAGTAACAATCAACATCTCTTGATTAGAACATTCATTTATTTTAAAAAGTGAGCCGGGTGTAATTTTTGTTCCAGAATGATTTTTACTGGGACCAAGGTGACTGGCCACCCCACTTAATGGAAGGATTTTATAATATTATACATACATACATGTTGTCTTAGAGTTGCTCTTGCTGTGACAGAACACCATAACCAGAGAGCACATTGAGGAGGGTTTATTTAACTTACACTTCTAGATCACAATCCATTGTTGGAGGACGTAATGGGCTCTAGGACAGGAACTTAATCAGTGCTGGAGCCTGGAGGTGGAAGCTCATGCAGTCATGGCGGAGTGCTGTTTACTGGCTGGTTTGCTCTCCTTACAGAACCCATGACTACCCCAGCCCAGGGATGGCACTATCCTCACTGGGCTGGTCCCTACCTGAATTGATCACTAATTGGGAAAATACCTTACAGCTGGGTCTCATGGAGGTATTTCCTCAACTGAGGCTCCTTCCTCTCTGACGACTCTAGCTTGTGTCAAGTTGACACACAAAACCAGTCAGTACACATAAGTGGAACTACTGTAGACACTTTTGTATTAAGAAAGCAAAATATGTGTTCAGAATTGTATTTATGCTGTCCATAGACTGATATTTCACTGGACAAAGCCCGTTTGCTCTTTATACATTTCATTCTTTAGGAAGCAGTTAGGACTGATTAAGTTACTGTGGCTTACCAAATTAATCTTCCAACTCTGGTCACAGTTGATAAGACAGGACTGTATCAGACACAAACCAGTAGGAATGTTCCAATGTGTATGGTATATAAACATCCAACTCCTTCATATGTCTGTATTTGGGATGTGGGGAGTGCAATGGCTGAGCAGTTGCAAGGTCACTAGACCTGAGTTGATGCTGTAGAAGGCTGTCATTACTTCATGATGTATCGCTCTCAAGATCCATATAAAAGTGTATCCATCCCAGAAATTGATTATAGATTCTTAGTACATGTTTTATAAATTTATGATTGGCATATTTGTTCACCTCTTTATTTGGTAATAAGCAGCATTTGACCTCCTTCCTCCAATCCTTGCTTTTGAGACAGGGTCTGTCTGGCTTCAATCTTGAGATTTTTCTTGTCTCTACTTCCTTAGTGCTTAGATTACAGGCACACACTCAACTCTAGGCTATTTATTTCCTTTAGTCGAGACAAATACATTCAATTTTAAGACAAGTAAGATATTTCAGAGTTTGCTCTAGGAAGGATTATGCTAGCCTTCTTCATCTGTTTTATATTATAACATCTTCAGAGGGACATGTTTAAATGGAGACAAACTTCAGGACTTTATTTTATTGCACATTAGAATTTTGACTTCGGTAAGTTAAGTATGTTATTTTGAGAACAAAATGGATGGGTTGATGTATATAATACGACTCATGAAACATAAGATAAAATTTCATGATTTCTCCTACCTTCCCATTCTCTGTCATAAAGCATGTTGTATTAATCCTGGCGAGTTATAAACTTCCTGAGGTAGAGCCAGGTATGATGGGGGCATGCCTGTGATCTTAGGACTCAGGCCGCTTAAGAGGAGAGATGATTGAGGGTACAGATTCAAGACCAGCATGGACAGTAGAGCAAGATGATCTCAAAACAACAAAAATAAGTTAAATGATTATCTCGTGTTTTATCATAGCTGAAATTTTTATTGTTGTTTCCTAAAATTTTTCTTTTCATCAAATTTCCTTTTCAGGTGCTAGTGGTGACCATGTTTATACTTACAGTTACGATGCTCAAAGAGAAGATTTTGGTGCTCACGATGCCACAAAGCTGGATACCTGGGTTTTTGATAAAGTTAAGGTGCATGCTGTTTGCTTTGTTTTGAAACAGAGTCTTGTTATGTACCCTGGGCTGTCCATTGTTCTGGGCCTTCTTGCTTCAGTGACCAAGTCCTGTTTTACATGGGAATACCACCACGAGGGGGAGGTATTTGTATGCAGTGCCTTGTAGCTTAATACATTCTTAGTTAAAACTTCTGAGTGTACTTATCTCAGGTTTAGTTTGCTGCCTGTGTGACTTTGAGCATTCAGTGTCGTACTGTGGTATTTTTAAAAGAAATTACATGTACTAAAGTGACTAATAAAAGTTTAAAAAAAATTTTTTTTAAATAACCCTCTAAAGATTTGTGTTCCTTAAGGTAAAATGAACCCTAGGTTAGGAGCCACAAAAGCCTGCTAACCATTTCTAGTCTGGCGAATCATCGTAGGTAATTATTGATCTTTTGTTGACCTTTGGAGCTTTTGTCATGCGAAAGGTGGAACATCTTGAAAATGTTGTTTCAGAATTATACTTTTATAATAATAAAGATTTTAAAGAAAAATTAGGGGTGGAAAGATGGCTCAGCAGCTAAGAGTACCTACTGCAGGACGCAGGTTTGATCCCTAGAACTAACACTGGGCAGCTTACCTATAACTTCTGTTCCAAGAATCTGACATCCTCTTCTGGCCTTCTCAGGCACCTACATGCACTCGGAAAATATATAGACAGTCAGGCCCATTCACATACACATTTTAAAAAGTTTCCTACCAAAAGGGAAGGAGAATCAGATAAGCCCAAACAGATTAGCCAGCAATTTCTGTGAGCTGCTTTTTTCCCCAGAGTGGTGACTCTTTGTAATTAGTTACTTTATTTACTTTACATTCTGATCAAGGTCCCCCCAACCCCCCCCACTGTGTCTCTCCCCTACCTTACCCCGTCAACCCACTGTGACTGTTCTATTTCTCTCAGTGAGATTCAAGCGTCCCCCACTTGAACCTTCCTTCTTACTTAGTTTCTCTGGTTCTGTGGGTTGCAGCATGCTTATCCTTCACTGTATGGCTAATGTCCACTTATGAGTACATCCCATGTCTGTCTTTTCTCCATCTGGGTTACCTCATGTCTTCATGCGGGCCCATTTGTTAGTTCAATCAATATCTTAGTGACTGAGCTATTGGTGGTGTGCTCAGGAAATACAGTACATTGGTGTTGTCTCCTGTGCAAATACATTCAAGACCATTTCCTACTTTCTCTCCTATCATATTTAGGGTATCCTGTATTGTTGTACAGAGTAATAAATTTGGATCTATTTGTATTTTTATATGTGCACAGTTAGAGAAGAAGCACCATTTGTTGAAGATTCTTTCTTTTTTCCATTGTATAATTTTGGCTTCTTTGTCAAAAACCAGGAGTCCATGTGTGTGTGGATTTACTTCTGGGTGTTTGACTCAATTACATTGAATTCCTGTCTGGTTATGTACTACCGTGCTGTGCGCGCTACCGTGCTGTGCGCGCTACCGTGCTACTGTGCTGTCTTCATCACTAAAGCTCTATAGTGTACAGCTTGAGGTAAGGAAGGAGACCCCTCCAGAAGTTCTTTTATTATACAGGATTGTTTTAGCTATCCTGGATTTTTTGTTTTTCTATATGAAGTTGAGTTTTGTTCTTTCAAAATCAAATTATTGTGTTGGAATTTTGATGGGGATCGCATTGAATCTGTAGCTTGCTTTTGGTAAGATGGCCATTTTTACTATGTTAATCCTACTGATCCATGAGCATGGGAGATCTTTCTATCTTCTGATCTCTTCAATTTCTTTCTTCAGAGATTTGAGGTTCTTGTCATACAAGTCATGCATACTTGCTTGGTTAGCGTTACACTACTATATTTTATATCATTTGTATCTATTGCGAAAGGTGTTCTTTTCTTCCTGACCCTATTTATCATTTGTATTAAGGAGGGCTACTGACTTCCTTGAGTTAATTTTATGTCCAGCTGATGGTGTTTTTCAGCTATATGTGTTTTCTGGTAGTTTTTGGGGTCACTTATGCATACTATAATATCAGCAAACAGTTGTACTTTGATTTCTTCCTTTCCAATTTGTATCTGTTTGAGTGCCTTTAATAGTCTTACTATTGTAGCTAAACCTTCGTATACTTTAGTGAATAGATAAGGAGAGACTGGACAACCTGGTCTTGTCCCTGATTTTATTGGAATTGCTTTAAATTTCTCTCCATTTAAATTGATGTTGATTATTGGTGATTGGCTTGCTGTATAATGCCAATTATTGTGTTTAGATATGAGCTTTGTATCCCTGATCTAAGACTTTTGTCATGAAGGGGTGTTGGATTTTGTCAAAGGTTTTTTCAGTATCTAATGAGATGATCATGTGATTTTCTTTTCTTTTCAGTTTGTTTATATGGTTGATTACATTGTTGGATTTTGTCATGTTGAACCTTCTTGAATCTCTGGGACAGAGCTTACTTGATCTTGGTGGATAATGTTCTTGATCTGTTGGCAAATATTTTATTGAGAATTTACATCAATATTCATAATGGACATCCATCTGAAATTCTTTTTCTTGGTTGAATCTTTGTAGTATTTAGGTGTCAGGGTGATTGTGGCCTCATGAAATGAATTTGGAAGTGTTCTTCTGTTTCTGTTTTGTGGAATATTTTGAGGAGTATTGATATTAGCTCTCTTGAGAAAGTCTGGTAGAATTCTGCATTAAAACCATATGGAACTGGGCTTTTTATTGTTGGGAGAGTTTAATGACTGCTTCTATTTCCTTAGCATTTATAGGTCTATTTCAATTCTTTACCTGATCTTGATTTAACTTTGATAAGTGGTATCTTTCAAGAAAACCACCAGTTTCATTTAGATTTTCTAGTTTTGTTGAGTACAGGTTTTTGAACTAAAACCTAATGATTGTTTGGGTTTCCTCAGTGTCTGTTGTTATGTCTCTTCATTTCTGATTTTTCTTTTAAATTGGATAGGTTCTTTATGCCTTTTAGTTTAAGAATAACAAGGGATCATTTCAATTTTCTTAAATCTCTTGAGACTTGCTTTGCGACCAAGTATGTGGTCAACTTTGGAGAGGGTTCCCTGAGGTACTAAGAAGGTAGATTCTTTTGTGTTTGGGTGAAATTTTCTGTAGATATCTGTTAGGTTTGTTTGATTCTTAACATCAGTTAATCTCATTATTTGTTTAGCTTCTGTCTGGATGACCTGTCCATTGGTGGAGTGGAGTTATCAAATCTTCCACTATTAATGTATGGAGTTTAATGTGTGATTTAAGTTTCAGTAATGGTTCTTTTATGAATTTGGGTGCCCTTGTATTTAGGACAGAGATATTCAGAATTTAGATGTTATCTTGGTCAATTTTTTTGATGAGTATGACGTTTCCATCTGCATCTTTTGATTAATTATTCTTGACAGTCTATCTTATTAGATATTACAATAGCTACCCTAACTTACTTCTTGGGTCTCTTTGCTTGAAAAATTATTTTTAGCCCATTACTCTGAGGTAAGGTCTATTTTTGATCCTAAGATATATTTCTTGTATGCAGAAGAATAATGAGTCTCCTTTTTGCATCCACACTGTTAACCGGTAACTTTTATTAGGGAATTAAATCCATTGATATTGTGAGATATCAAAAACCAGTAATTGTTATTCCCTATTATTTTGAGGTTTGTGTTGGTTGTGTGTGTGTGTGTGAGTGTGTGTGTGTGTGTGTGTGTGTGTGTGTGTTATTGTGTTATTCTTTTGGTTTTAGTGGTGTGAAATTAATGATTTCTTGTGGGTTTTTTGTTTGTTTGTTTGTTTTTTGAATGTAATTGGCCTATTGGATTGGAATTTTCTTTCTAGTATCCTCTGTAGGGCTGAGTTGGTGGAAAGATACTGTTTAAATTTGGTTTTGTCATGTTGTATCTTGGTTTCTCCATTTATGGTGAGTGAAAGTTTTTCAGGGTATAGCAGCCTGGGCTGGCATTTGTGTTCTCTGGGATTGTATGACCTCTGTCCAGCCAGGCCTTTCTGGCTTTTCGTGTCTCTGTTGAGAAGTCAGGTGTAATTCTGATAGGTCTGCCTTTATATGTTACTTGGTCTATTTCCCTTATTTTCACATTCATTCTTTCTTCTGTGCATTTAGTGATTTGATTATTATATAGTGGGTAGATTTTCCTTTTGGTCAACTGTATTTTGTATTCTGTAAGCTTATATATTTATGGGCATCTCTTCCTTTAGGTTATGGGAACTTTTTCCTATAATTTTGTTGAAAATATTTTCTGGGCCTTTGAGCTTGGAATCTTGTGTTATTTTTAGGTTTGGTCTCTTCATAGTGACCAACACTTCCTGCATGTTTTGTGTCAGGAACTTTTTTACATTATCATTTTATTATCATTATTATCATTGTCAGATGTATTGAATTCTTCCATCACATAGTCTTTGTATGAGAGGCTTTTTTCCACGTCTTGTGTTCTGTTGGTGATGCTTGCATCTGTAGTTCCTGTTCTCTTACCTAACATGTCCATTTTTAGGATTCCCTCAGTTTATGTTTCCTTTATTACTTCAATCTCCATTTTCAGGTCTTGAGCAATTTTATTCATTTTCTTTACTTAGTTATTGCATTTTCCTGTATTTCTTTAAGGGATTTATTCCTTTCCTTTCTAAAGGCCTCTATTTTCTTAAGATTGGACTTAATGTCATTTTCATGTGCTTAAGCTATGGTGGAATGACCACATTTTGCAGGACAGCGGGGCTCTGGTGGGGCCTTATTGCCCTGGCTGTTGTTGACTGTGTTCTTAAGCTGGTCTTTAGTCATCTGGGTTTTGGGGTTATTATTGGAAGTTTAGGTGCTGATTTCTAAGTTTATCTTTGTTAGATGGGTGGTTCTTGTAGATTGTTTACCTTTGCTTTCTGTGTCTTCTCAGTCTTTGGCCTGAGTAGTCAGCGTGTCTTCAGGTTCATGCTGATGGCTCAGATGGGAGTTTTGTGGCCATTGTGACTGCTGTGGTTTTGCCTGCCAGATTTGTCTTTGGGGTCCCTCGTGCCAGTATGGCTTGGTGTCCCTGGTGCTCGTGTGGCCTCTAGGAAAGCAGGAAGAATTGTGACTAGAAAATGGAGTACAGGGAATAGGGTTCAGTTGATGACTGCTGGGTGTGCTTTAAGGGGAGCTGGCAGGCATAGGGAATGCAACGGGGTCTTCCGTGATGTTCCTGGTGTTGCCTCTGGGAAAGCAGTGCAGGATAATTGTCTAAGAGCTTCTTTAAGTAACAGAACTTTAAAACTGCTTTCAAAGTGACAATTGTCAAAAGTCAGATTGATCCCTACCTGGTTAGTGTATCATAGCTTCCCGAATCTTGTATGTGTTCTTAAAGTTTTTGCTAGTCATGGAAAAAATATAGTTTAACTTAAGTAGATTATAAATTGAAGGTTGGGCTGGAGAGATGGCTCAGTGGTTAAGAGCACTGTCTGCTCTTCCAGAGGTCCTGAGTTCAATTCCCAGCAACCACATGGTGGCTCACAACTATCTATAATCAGGTCTGGTGCCCTCTTCTGGCCTGAAGGTGCATACCTGCAGACAGAAAGCTGTATGATGTATACATAATAAATAAATGTTTTAAAAAAATTGAAGGTTAAGGATAGTTTTATCCTTAGATAATTTTTCTTAATTATCCCACATATACTCTTCAATACTTTTTATAATTATATTTTTAGAAATACTCATCTCATTGAAAGCATCTTCTAAATCTATATACAGTTATGTAAAAAATAATGATACCTGTTAACATAGTTGGTTCATTTAAAATAATTTTAAAGCACCCTCTATGGGTACTTGCATACATGCTCGTGATTATGAGAATTATTTGTGTCTGAAGGGCTGGTTTATGAATTCAGTTTGTTATTGTGACATTGATTTAATAACTTCTGAACCATACTTTGTTAAATGATATTTCTCCAGCACAGGAAACCAAGAACAGGTCCTACCCGTGGAAGAAGTAGTTAAGAATTTCAAAATCTAAGTGAGATGTCATAATTTGACCAAAATTGCAGAGGAACAAGACATTGAAAAATGATCCATTTCCAAGTATATTTAAATATAATAAATTTCGTGAACTGTTTCCAACACTACCATTTAATATTTGCCATTTAACAAAATATTTCTTGTTTTTTTTTTTTTTATTTTATTAACTTGAGTATTTCTTATATACATTTCAAGTGTTATTCCCTTTCCCGGTTTCCGGGCAAACATCCCCTCCCCCCTCCCCTTCTTTATGGGTGTTCCCCTCCCCATCCTCCCCCCATTGCCGCCCTCCCCCCAACAATCTAGTTCACTGGGGGTTCAGTCTTAGCAGGACCCAGGGCTTCCCCTTCCACTGGTGCTCTTACTACGATATTCATTGCTACCTATGAGGTCAGAGTCCAGGGTCAGTCCATGTATAGTCTTTAGGTAGTGGCTTAGTCCCTGGAAGCTCTGGTTGCTTGGCATTGCTGTACATATGGGGTCTCGAGCCCCTTCAAGCTCTTCCAGTTCTTTCTCTGATTCCTTCAACGGGGGTCCTATTCTCAGTTCAGTGGTTTGCTGCTGGCATTCGCCTCTGTGTTTGCTGTATTCTGGCTGTGTCTCTCAGGAGCAATCTACATCCGGCTCCTGTCGGCCTGCACTTCTTTGCTTCATCCATCTTGTCTAATTGGATGGCTGTATATGTATGGGCCACATGTGGGGCAGGCTCTGAATGGGTATTCCTTCTGTGTCTGTTTTAATCTTTGCCTCTCTATTCCCTCAAAAGGATATTCTTGTTCCCCTTTTAAAGAAGGAGTGAAGCATTCACATTTTGATCATCCGTCTTGAGTTTCATTTGTTCTAGGCATCTAGAGTAATTCAAGCATTTGGGCTAATAGCCACTTATCAATGAGTGCATACCATGTGTGTTTTTCTGTGATTGGGTTACCTCACTCAGGATGATATTTTCCAGTTCCAACCATTTGCCTATGAATTTCATAAAGTCATTGTTTTTGATAGCTGAGTAATATTCCATTGTGTAGATGTACCACATTTTCTGTATCCATTCCTCTGTTGAAGGGCATCTGGGTTCTTTCCAGCTTCTGGCTATTATAAATAAGGCTGCGATGAACATAGTGGAGCACATGTCTTTTTTATATGTTGGGGCATCTTTTGGGTATATGCCCAAGAGAGGTATAGCTGGATCCTCAGGCAGTTCAATGTCCAATTTTCTGAGGAACCTCCAGACTGATTTCCAGAATGGTTGTACCAGTCTGCAATCCCACCAACAATGGTGGAGTGTTCCTCTTTCTCTGCATCCTCGCCAGCATCTGCTGTCACCTGAGTTTTTGATCTTAGCCATTCTCACTGGTGTGAGGTGAAATCTCAGAGTTGTTTTGATTTGCATTTCCCTTATGACTAAAGATGTTGAACATTTCTTTAGGTGTTTCTCAGCCATTCGGCATTCCTCAGCTGTGAATTCTTTGTTTAGCTCTGAAACCCATTTTTTAATAGGGTTATTTGTCTCCCTGCAGTCTAACTTCTTGAGTTTTTTGTATATTTTGGATATAAGGCCTCTATCTGTTGTAGGATTGGTAAAGATCTTTTCCCAATCTGTTGGTTGCCGTTTTGTCCTAACCACAGTGTCCTTTGCCTTACAGAAGCTTTGCAGTTTTATGAGATCCCATTTGTCGATTCTTGATCTTAGAGCATAAGCCATTGGTGTTTTGTTCAGGAAATTTTTTCCAGTGCCCATGTGTTCCAGATGCTTCCCTAGTTTTTCTTCTATTAGTTTGAGTGTATCTGTTTTGATGTGGAGGTCCTTGATCCACTTGGACTTAAGCTTTGTACAGGGTGATAAGCATGGATCGATCTGCATTCTTCTACATGTTGCCCTCCAGTTGAACCAGCACCATTTGCTGAAAATGCTATCTTTTTTCCATTGGATGGTTTTGGCTCCTTTGTCAAAAATCAAGTGCCCATAGGTGTGTACGTTCATTTCTGGGTCTTCAATTCTGTTCCATTGGTCTATCTGTCTGTCTCTGTACCAATACCATGCAGTTTTTATCACTATTGCTCTGTAATACTGCTTGAGTTCAGGGATAGTGATTCCCCCTGAAGTCCTTTTATTGTTGAGGATAGTTTTAGCTATCCTGGGTTTTTTGTTATTCCAGATGAATTTGCAAATTGTTCTGTCTAACTCTTTGAAGAATTGTATTGGTATTTTGATGGGGATTGCATTGAATCTGTAGATCACTTTTGGTAAAATGGCCATTTTTACTAAATTAATCCTGCCAATCCATGAGCATGGGAGATCTTTCCATCTTCTGAGATCTTCTTCAATTTCTTTCTTCAGTGTCTTGAAGTTCTTATTGTACAGATCTTTTACTTGCTTGGTTAAAGTCACACTGAGGTACTTTATATTATTTGGGTCTATTATGAAGGATGTCGTTTCCCTAATTTCTTTCTCGGCTTGTTTCTCTTTTGTGTAGAGGAAGCCTACTGATTTATTTGAGTTAATTTTATACCCAGCCGCTTTGCTGAAGTTGTTTATCAGCTTTAGTAGTTCTCTGGTGGAACTTTTGGGATCACTTAAATATACTATCATATCATCTGCAAATAGTGATACTTTGACTTCTTCTTTTCCAATCTGTATCCCCTTGACCTCCTTTTGTTGTCTGATTGCTCTGGCTAGAACTTCAAGAACTATATTGAATAAGTACGGAGAGAGTGGGCAGCCTTGTCTAGTCCCTGATTTTAGTGGGATTGCTTCAAGTTTCTCTCCATTTAGTTTAAAGTTAGCAACTGGTTTGCTGTATATGGCTTTTACTATGTTCAGGTATGGGCCTTGAATTCCTATTCTTTCCAGGACTTTTATCATGAAGGGGTGTTGAATTTTGTCAAATGCTTTCTCAGCGTCTAATGAAATGATCATGTGGTTTTGTTCTTTCAGTTTGTTTATATAATGGATCACGTTGATGGTTTTCCGTATATTAAACCATCCCTGCATGCCTGGGATGAAGCCTACTTGATCATGGTGGATGATTGTTTTGATGTGCTCTTGGATTCGGTTTGCCAGAATTTTATTGAGTATTTTTGCGTCGATATTCGTAAGGGAAATTGGTCTGAAGTTCTCTTTCTTTGTTGGGTCTTTGTGTGGTTTAGGTATAAGAGTAATTGTGGCTTCATAGAAGGAATTCGGGAGTGATCCATCTGTTTCAATTTTGTGGAATAGTTTGGATAATATTGGTATGAGGTCTTCTATGAAGGTTTGATAGAATTCTGCACTAAACCCGTCTGGACCTGGGCTCTTTTTGGTTGGGAGACCTTTAATGACTGCTTCTATTTCCTTAGGAGTTATGGGGTTGTTTAACTGGTTTATCTGTTCCTGATTTAACTTCGGTACCTGGTATCTGTCTAGGAAATTGTCCATTTCCTGAAGATTTTCAAGTTTTGTTGAATATAGGCTTTTGTAGTAAGATCTGATGATTTTTGAATTTCCTCTGAATCTGTAGTTATGTCTCCCTTTTCATTTCTGATTTTGTTAATTTGGACACACTCTCTGTGTCCTCTCGTTAGTCTGGCTAAGGGTTTATCTATCTTGTTGATTTTCTCAAAGAACCAACTTTTGGTTCTGTTGATTCTTTCTATGATCCTTTTTGTTTCTACTTGGTTGATTTCAGCTCTGAGTTTGATTATTTCCTGCCTTCTACTCCTCCTGGGTGTATTTGCTTCTTTTTGTTCTAGAGCTTTTAGGTGTGCTGTCAAGCTGCTGACATATGCTCTCTCCTGTTTCTTTCTGCAGGCACTGAGCGCTATGAGTTTTCCTCTTAGCACAGCTTTCATTGTGTCCCATAAGTTTGGGTATGTTGTACCTTCATTTTCTTTAAATTCTTAAAAGTCTTTAATTTCTTTCTTTATTTCTTCCTTGACCAGGTTATCATTGAGTAAAGCATTGTTCAATTTCCACGTATATGTGGGCATTCTTCCCTTATTGTTATTGAAGACCAGTTTTAGGCCGTGGTGGTCCGATAGCACGCATGGGATTATTTCAATCTTTCTGTACCTGTTGAGGCCCGTTTTTTGACCAATTATATGGTCAATTTTGGAGAAAGTACCATGAGGAGCTGCGAAGAAGGTATATCCTTTTGCTTTAGGATAGAATGTTCTATAAATATCTGTTAAGTCCATTTGGCTCATGACTTCTCTTAGTCTGTCTACGTCTCTGTGTAATTTCTGTTTCCATGATCTGTCCATTGATGAGAGTGGGGTGTTGAAATCTCCAACTATTATTGTGTGAGGTGCAATGTGTGCTTTGAGCTTTAGTAAGGTTTCTTTCACGTATGTAGGTGCCCTTGTATTTGGGGCATAGATATTTAGGATTGAGAGTTCATCCTGGTGGATTTTTCCTTTGATGAGTATGAAGTATCCTTCCTTATCTTTTTTGATGAATTTTAGTTGAAAATTGAATTTATTTGATATTAGAATGGCTATTCCAGCTTGCTTCTTCTGACCATTTGCTTGGAAAGTTGTTTTCCAGCCTTTCACTCTGAGATAGTGTCTGTCTTTGTCTCTGAGGTGTGTTTCCTGTAGGCAGCAGAATGCAGGGTCCTCGTTGTGTATCCAGTTTGTTAATCTATGTGTTTTTATTGGGGAGTTGAGGCCATTGATGTTGAGAGATATTAAGGAATAGTGATTATTTCTTCCTTTTATATTCATATTTGGATATGAGGTTATGTTTGTGTGCTTTTCTTCTCTTTGTTTTGTTGCCAAGACGATTAGTTTCTTGCTTCTTCTAGGGTATAGCTTGCCTCCTTATGTTGGGCTTTACCCTTTATTATCCTTTGTAGTGCTGGATTTGTAGAAAGATATTGTGTAAATTTGGTTTTGTCATGGAACATCTTGGTTTCTCCATCTATGTTAATTGAGAGTTTTGCAGGATACAGTAACCTGGGATGGCATTTGTGTTCTCTTAGGGATTGTATGACATCTGTCCAGGATGTTCTGGCTTTCATAGTTTCTGGCGAAAAGTCTGGTGTGATTCTGATAGGTCTGCCTTTATATGTTACTTGACCTTTTTCCCTTACTGCTTTTAATATTCTTTCTTTATTTTGTGTGTTTTGTGTTTTGACTATTATGTGGCGGGAGGTGTTTCTTTTCTGGTCCAATCTATTTGGAGTTCTGTAGGCTTCTTGTATGCTATGGGTATCTCTTTTTTTAGGTTAGGGAAGTTTTCTTCTATGATTTTGTTGAAGATATTTACTGGTCCTTTGAGCTGGGAGTCTTCACTCTCTTCTATACCTCTTATCCTTAGGTTTGATCTTCTCATTGAGTCCTGGATTTCCTGTATGTTTTGGACCAATAGCTTTTTCCGCTTTACATTATCTTTGACAGTTGAGTCAATGATTTCTATGGAATCTTCTGCTCCTGAGATTCTTTCTTCCATCTCTTGTATTCTGTTGGTGAAGCTCGTATCTACAGCTCCTTGTCTCTTCTTTTGGTTTTCTATATCCAGGGTTGTTTCCATGTGTTCTTTCTTGATTGCTTCTATTTCCATTTTTAATTCCTTCAACTGTTTGATTGTGTTTTCCTGGAATTCTTTCTGGGATTTTTGCGATTCCTCTCTGTAGGCTTCTACTTGTTCTCTAAGGGAGTTCTTCACGTCTTTCTTGAAGTCCTCCAGCATCCTGATCAAATATGATTTTGAAACTAGATCTTGCTTTTCTGGTGTGTTTGGACATTCTGTGTTTGCTTTGGTGGGAGAATTGGGCTCTGATAATGCCATGTAGTCTTGGTTTCTGTTGCTTGGGTTCCTGCGCTTGCCTCTCGCCATCAGATTATCTCCAGTGTTACTCTGTTCTGCTATTTATGACAGTGGCTAGACTGTCCTATAAGCCTGTGTGTCAGGAGTGCTGTAGACCTGTTTTCCTGTTTTCTTTCAGCCAGTTATGGGGACAGAGTGTTCTGCTTTCGGGCGTGTAGTTTTTCCTCTCTACAGGTCTTCAGCTGTTCCTGTGGGCCTGTGTCTTGAGTTCACCAGGCAGGTCACTTGCAGCAGAAAAGTTTTTCTTACCTGTGGTCCCAAGGCTCAAGTTTGCTCACGGGGTGCTGCCCACGAGCTCTCTGTGGCGGCTGCAACCAGGAAGATCTGCGCCGCCCTTTCTGGGAGCTTCAGTGCACCAGGGTTCCAGATGGCGTTTGGTGTTTTCCTCTGGAATCAGCAATGTGTGCAGCGTGTAGTCTCTTCTGGTTTCCCAGGCGTGTCTGCCTCTCTGAAGGTTTAGCTCTCCCTCCCACGGGATTTGGGTGCAGAGAACTGTTTATCCGGTCTGTTCCTTCAGGTTCCGGCGGTGTCTCAGGCGCAGCAGTCCTCCTGCTCCTTGGCCCTCCTCTACGGGAGCCCAGAGGCCGTATACAGTTTCCTCTTGGGTCAGGGATGTGGGCAGGGGTGGGCAGTGTTGTTGGTCTCTTCCGCTCTGCAGCCTCAGGAGTGTCCACCTGACCAGGCGGTGAGGTCTCTCTCCCACAGGGTTTGGGAGCAGAGAGCTGCTGCGGGCCAGGATCCGCGGGTTTGGGACTCCTGGTAAACAGCGGAATTGCCCGGTCCTAGAGTAATTTTGCCTCTGTGTGTCCTGAGTTCACCAGGCAGGTCTCTTTCAGCAGAAAAGTTGGTCTTACCTGTGGTTCTGAGGCTCAAGTTTGCTCGTGGGGTGCTGCCTATGAGCTCTCCGCGGCTTCAGCAACCTGGAAGATCTGCCTTGATACAATCTTCTGACCTCTATCTCTTCTGACTCTCTCTCTCTCCTGACTGTCTCTCTTCTGACTCTCTCCCCCTCTCTCTTCCCGTATTTCTTGTTTTTAAAAATCCTAATAGTTCTGTGGTAATAAAGGTGTGAAATTAGGCTCCTTTTCTTTAATAGTATACAGTAGCTGAATGTTTATTTGAACAGAAATATCTGAATTGATAACCAAGAGTTCATGCTTTATATTTTAAAGACAAAATGAAACAAAATATGATGATTTAAGTTATGCTTATTTATAAATTTAAATAAACTAAATTATTCTCCACCTGATTTGTTACCTGTAGGACTTCTTTGATGCTGCAAGAAACAACCAATCTTTGTTCTCAAAAGTAAATGAAGAAAAAGTCGTTTTTTTCTTACATTTATTAGGAATAGATACAAATGGACATGCTCATCGACCATCATCAAGGTAATTTGAATTTGGTGTTCTCTTTGATCTTGTTTAAGATATTGGTATAGTTTGGGATTTTCTTTGTAATCATGACAACAGAACCAGTACTTTATGAAAGTGCTATCCTCTGTGGTGTTTTCAGTTATATGATGTATAGTTTGATACTGGTTAAATGGCCTGTGCTTTGGCTGTGCTGCACATTAAAACAAGCGAAATAATGGTTTGTATTCATTTGTCAAGGCAGAGGAAAATATCTCAAGAACCCACATTTTAGGAGTGTTCCCAATAAATCTCAAAGCACAAACATTTTATGGTATGGATTTTATAACAGATAGAATGTCTTTGAGTGTTTATTTAACAGCATTGTATTCAGCAAACAATTGCATAAAGTGTTTATTACTTCTTTAGTGGTCGTCTCAGCTTTGCAGACCATAAGAAAGAAGAAGTCATTTTAACTTTTATTCTTTATTTTGAGTTGTTTTTCTATTAACTCTAATGTGTACTGTTTAATAACCAGCATGAATATCTCATATTCCCCTAGTTTAACATGATGCAGTGTTTTCATTAGTGGAATATATTCATATTAAACTGACTTGGTGTAACTATATGAGAAGCTTGAGTATAATTTGTTCTCAACAGTGTAGTAGATATAAATCACAAGTACTTTCTAGTATGGAAAAATTCTGTATTGTAAATAATTATACTTCCCTATTAAGGGTCACCAGAACAGTAAAGTTTATCAGATGCATAAAATCGAAAGTCTTTATTATCCTATTTAGAATTTTATAAGTGTTCACTGTAATATATTTACTAATCAGTACTTTCCTTTTAACATGTCTATGAAAAGTATTTCAGTTTTTTAAAATTTATTAAACAAAAAATTAGTCTTATGAGAGGCTCTGACTTAAAGTAGTAAAGATTAAATCTGAAAGCATTTCTTCAGTTTTTGACCTTAAATGTAATGAATCTGAATTGAATAAATTTGATTTCTATAAATTAATTTAATTTATTGTCCTTTCTATTTTTTTGTAAACAGGGAATATAAGGACAATATTAAAAAAGTTGATGATGGAGTGAAGGAAATTGTATCAATATTCAAGCATTTTTATGAAGATGATGGGAAAACAGCATTTATTTTTACCTCTGACCATGGAATGACAGACTGGGGTTAGTCTGTCTTTCATTACTACTTTAATGAAAGTAGTAGCAGATGTAGCTTCCAAGTATTATGTTCAGAAAATCAGCTGTCAGCACATGATTGCATGTTTAAAATGTCTGACCTTCCTGAGTGTGAGACGAACATAATCTCATTTACAAATGAGGAAGTAGAACAGAAATTGTACCTGGAATTTACAGGCAAAGCGAGTGATGCTACTTAGCGCGTATATATGTCTGAGGGCTGCCTTGGACAGCACAACTCCGTGCTCCCTGGGAGGTTCCCAATGGAGTTTGTGCTTAGATGATGGGACATCAAGATGAGGTTTGACCTCTTGCATCGTAAGATGAAATTCGAGTGAGCTGGAGTCCATCTTAGAAAGGACTGCTTTTAGCTGTCCCATTTACAGAGAGGCTGGAACAAGGATTCTGTGTGAGTTACTTGTGCATAACTGTGACTAAAATACATGAGAGCAACTTAAGAAGAAATACTTCCTTTAGCTCACTGTTTTAGAGGATTTGTTGTGGTTGGTGGCTTGGACAGAACTCGTGTTGCTGGGTATTTGGCAGAGAAGATTTTTTTTTTTTTACCTTGTAGCAGATAGAAGCAAAGATAGAGAAATAGGGATGGGGACAGGTTCCTACCCTCAAAGGCATACCTCTGGTGACTAATTACTCTAGCTGGCAATACCATAATGTTTCTCCAGCCTCCCAAAGTCTCAGCACCAGCTGGGCACCAGGTATTTAATATGTGAACCTGTGGGGAACATTTTATTTTCATACCATCGTGAATCTTGCTGTCCTGTTCATACCACTGATCCCAGCTGGGAGATGATTCCCCTGAATAATTTTTCCCTGCTCTTTCTGCCTCTGTCTGCCCTGGCTCCTTCTGTGATTTACAAGTGATATAGATGTCCCCCTAATGGCTGAACGTTCAATAGCCACCTGTTTGCATTGCTTGAGCAGTCGTGTGTCACTGCAGTTACTGCTGCTCAGTGTAAGAAGCGCTTTCTTTGGCTAAAGCTGACAAAAGATAATGCATAGATAACAGCATTGTTATTGAGAAGACAACTGAGAAGTCATTATATCCATTTAGCAAAAGAGCAGTAGTCACCATGTCTGGGCCATTGGCTTTCCCAGCCTATACAGGGATGGATTCTTACACCAAAGCATTTAGAGGTTATTTTGCCATTGTCAGTGATTGTATGCTCAGTCTTATGACTCGATGTCTTCGCCGTAGGTTCCCATGGGGCTGGTCATCCTTCAGAGACTTTAACTCCTTTCGTTACTTGGGGAGCTGGAATCAAATTTCCTCAAAATGTATCAGCTCAGCAATATGAGGATGAGTTTTTAAAAGGTACAAACATTTGTTTTTATTGTCATAAATGCCTATGTATCTAGCATTTAGAATAATACTAGAAGTAAACTAAGTGGACTTTTCAATTAGTTTCTTTTTCAAATCACTTCGGATTGTTTTAAATCTCTTAACGTGTAGTGTTATTTTTGTCACTGTTATATGCAGATTCTCCAAATCAAGGAGTTGGTTAGCTTTCTCTCTCTCTCCCCTCCCCTCTTCCCAGAACCATGTGTTGAACATATCCCTGTATACCACTAATAGCAAATATTTTGGCCTTCCTAAATGTCTAAGAATTGGAAATTTTAATCTCATTTTTATTAAATTATATTAAACAATTTGAGTATCAGTAAATAAGAATAAAATAAATAATGCACAGTTTCTTAGAGGTAATTTATTAAATTGATTACAATTTTCTAACTTAAGCCTCCCTAAAACAGCATTCTGTTAATCATGAGATTGCAGTATCTAAAAGTGTCTGTCCCTTATATGAAAAGCTAAATGTAATGCCACGTTATTTTTGTTTGGACAGAATGGCGTGTCTTCATGTAAGTCATGGTGCATTTTCCGTTATGCTATTTATGTATTGTTAGTGCTGGCAGAGAATACCAGGCAGGCCATAGGCCTACAGAGGAAGTATTTGACAGAAAGGCAGAATACAGCGATAGTAAGCTGTTAGGATTCCTCCAGACTTATTTAAGCACAAATGACAAACTTAAACTGTTCTTTTTTGATGTTTTTAAATGTACTATGCTCTCTTTGGGATAGTTGTTTCCATAGATCTTAGTACTAGCATAGGGGTGTCTAGCTCATGGTTCCCATGTAGCCCAGGATTGTTACAAATGCTCAACCCCAAATCACAAACTAACTGGTAGGCTTGTTTAAAACATAGTATTTGTTTGTTTGTTTGGGTTTTTGAAGCTCAATTGAGCCATTTTTGGTCATGAGCTTTGAAGAGGATGACATTGTGTCCCAGTGGCCTGTAAAGCAGATGTGTGTTTACACTGTTCATGCCATGGAAGCTCTTGCCTAGTAGAGTAAAGCTATTATAAACAGTTATTCATTATGAGTAAGTGCTCTCTTAGTTATGTCAATTGATGTGGTGTGCATCATGAGCAAAAGCAGTGTGGGACAGACTGTAGCGTAAGATCCGATACCCTGAGTCTAATAGAAGGTAGAAAATATGCTTGAAGCACAGACACAGGAAAGAACTTTCTGAGCAGGCATCCAGTAATGGAAGTATTAAGACCAACAACTGATAAATGGGGCCACATGAAAGTAAAAACGTCTGTACAGTAAAGGCCGCCATCATTCGGACAGAGAAGCAGCCTACAGAATGGGGAAAATTCTTTACCACATATATATCTGACAGGAAGTTAGTAACTAGATCTCAAAAACTAAACACAGAAAGTTCTCAAAAGATGAAATACAAATGACTGAGAAATTATTTTTTTTTAATATTCAAATCTTTAGCCATAAGGGAAATGCAAATCTAAATTACTTTGAGAAGACAATCTTAGCTTAGTCAGAAGCTCCAAAACACAAATGACAACAAAAGCTGGTGGGGATATGGGGAAAGGGAAGGCTTGCGGCTAAAGTTATTCACTTACGCAGAACGTGGCTTATGTTTCTTATTCACTGCTGGAGCACAAACAGCTCTGGAAATCAGGGTGAGGTTTCTCAAAAAGCTAGAAAGAGTGCCCTGTGAAGGGGTTTTAATAGCAATTTCACATACTGTTTTTAAAATGTATGAATGATCTAGGAGCCTCACAGCTAGACTTTTAACCAAGAACTGTCCACCCAGTGAAAGGGTAGGCGGGTGGGAGGCTGTTGGCTGCTGTGCTGTGTGTCACCTCAGCAGCTGGTCAGCTGTGGTGAGAAGAGCAGCTTGTCAGCTGTGGTGAGAAGAGCAGCTGGTCAGCTGTGGTGAGAAGAGCAGCTGGTCAGCTGTGGTGAGAAGAGCAGCTGGTCAGCTGTGGTGAGTGGAGCAGCTGGTCATCTGTGGTGAGAAGAGCAGCTGGTCAGCTGTGGTGAATAGAGCAGCTGGTCAGCTGTGGTGAGTAGAACAGCTGGTCAGCTGTGGTGAGTAGAACAGCTGGTCAGCTGTGGTGAGTGGAGCAGCTGGTCAGCTGTGGTGAGAAGAGCAGCTGGTCATCTGTGGTGAGAAGAGCAGCTGGTCAGCTGTGGTGAATAGAGCAGCTGGTCAGCTGTGGTGAGTAGAACAGCTGGTCAGCTGTGGTGAGTAGCTGCCTTGCTGTCAGTTATCATTAGGCTTGTACTCCCCTTTTTGCTTCCTTGGATGTTGGGGCATTATGTCTCCTGAACATGTTAAAGGTTTAATAAAGCATAGAAAATACTAAAGATTTATTTTTATTCCCCTGCTATTTTAACATTTCTCTTTTTTTATATTGGTTGAGAGAGAGGTTTCCAATACTTATGCTTTACATGGAGTGTTCAGCACTCCTGAAAATAAGACAATTTGTTCTCGTTAAAAATCTTAACATATTTATGTCCCTGTCATTCAGAATGGAGATTGGAAAATTGGAAGAGGCAAGATATCAATCAGGTATCCTTTCAAATTTAATTATGTTATTTTCTATAAGAAATTTAGAGAAAGATTGGCAGTAATAATAATTGTAGTAGTGGCAATATTTTCTAACATTCCTGCTATTGAGACTACTTTCAGTGCTAGTGCTTTGGCCTGACTAATCTTGTGTCAAACAAACAACAACAACAACAAAAACCATGTGGGTTGTTGAGATGCCTACGTGAGTAAAGTGCTTGTCACATGAGCTTGACTGAGTTCAATCCCCCAGAATCCCAGTGTGCAGACATGAACTGACTAGCATGCTGTCCTCTGATCTCTACATGTATGCTCCCTTCCCGTCCTCCATCTTATACACAATAAGGAATAAACAGTTTTTAAACTGTCACTTGAAACCAAAGCCTCTTTCCAGGGGCCTCAGGCATGCAAGAGGTCTTACTGTGAAAAAAGACCTGAATACAAATTCATAGCACCCAGTAAAGTCTCTGCATGGCTTCGTGCTCCTCTACACTTAGTGTTGAGAGGTGAAGACCAATAAACCTAGGGGCTTGCTGAACTGTTAGCCTGTATGCAGACTGTCTCCAGTTAAGTGAGTGAGCCTGTCTCAAAACAGAAGATGCAGAGCAATAGAAGCAGATACCCCCGGATCCTCCTCTGACTTCGTCTGTTCTATACATGCATGCATTCTTCCAAATATGTGTGTACACCACATCTTCACCTGAGGCTTCTTCCAGGTACTAGTCAGTTGTTCTGTAAGTCTAAACTTCCATACTTAGTAAATTTCTTCGATTTCCTGTAATGATTGCATTGCTTACGTTAAGCAGACGTGCAATAAAATTTCCCCTTAGGTGTTTCCTGGATCTCACTTACTGTTTTTTCTCTTGTTAACAGATACTTCACTTTTTACTGTATTTTAACCTTATGAACAGCAAGTGTGACAAGAGTTTATATTACTTATCTACAGATCTTTTGTTAAGAGGAGAGTGTGTGTGTAACTTAAGAAAGCTACACTGGGCAGTGGTGACTCAGTGCTTGGGAAGCTGATCTCTTTGAATTTGAGGCTAGCCTGGTCTACAGAGCTAATTCCAGAACAGTCAAAGCTACACAAATAAAACCCGTCTTAAAGAAAACAGAGCTAGACAATGTTACGTGTAAATGCAAAGCGCAGGGTTAAAGCTGGTTAAGTAGCTTCTTCACTGTTTGTAGAAGGGTCACCATCACTGGGATGTATTATGAAAGTGGCAGGTAGCTTGTCTTCTAGGTCACACACAAGGTGACATTTTTATTAAGGATGGTAAACCACAGTTTAAGGATTCAGTTTCTTATCTATCCTTTGTAAAGCTGTTTCTAGGAGCATAATAAAAATAGGTTTTTATTTCCTCTTAGCATTAATGCATGATATTGAGGAAAATGAATATATATAAACTTAAAATATTAAATTCACTAATTTATAATAAAAAAACAGTCTTAAGGAATAGAAATGATTTGAAGAGTATCATACAAAAACATTTTTTTATTTATACCAAAAGTAGATCTTAGTCAAAAACTGAATGTAAAGTTTGTTTTCTGAAGTTCCAATCTGTTGGGTAATATTTGTGGCATACCAGTATGTTAGATGAGAATCTTTGTATTCAGTCCTCCAACCAACAATCAGATGCCCACTGTGCCATGTTTGAAGTGGGGTAGTTGTGAGTAAAAGCAAGCACGTGCTGTGACCTGGATGCTTCTGCTGTAGAGGAGAAAGCTGGCATTGTCAAAGCATTGTATAAGCAAATGCGGAACTAGAACTGTAAATACTGTAGGAGAGGCCCATAGGCCTGAGAGCATGGGATGTATATATCTGGTAAACTCTGCTTAGCAAAGGTTCCTAGAAGGTTCAGGGTTGAGCTGAGATTAAAGAATAAGCAAGAGTAATAAGGCCAGGTCAGTGCAGAGCTTTTCTGGGAAAGGAGCAGCATGAGCACAGGGCTTGACATAGAAGACACTTCATGTGCTGAAGGGTGGTAGAAGTGGCTTGTATTCAGATCACAGAGACCATAGGATGTCAGCCAGAAACAATTAGGGACTGGTTTGTTAGGCCATGATGGCTCTTGGGGACTTAATTCCAAAAGCTTGAGGAAGCTCTTGAATGTGTGTGTGTGTGTGTGTGTGTGTGTGTGTGTGTGTGTGTGTGTGTGTGTGTGTTTGTGTGTATCTCTGTGTATCTCTTCTATGTGTTTGTGTGTGCCTGTGTCTGTATGTGTCTTTGTGGCTGTGTGTGTCTCTGTCCCTCTGTGCCTCTCTCTCTCTCTCTCTCTCTCTCTCTCTCTCTCTCTCTCTCTCTCTCTCTCTGTGTGTGTGTGTGTGTGTGTGTTTATCAGTGTCTGTGTATGTATCTGTATCTGTGTCTCTGTGTATGTCTCTGTCTGTGTGTGTGTGTGTGTGTGTGTGTGTGTGTGTGTGTGCGCGCGCATGTGTGTGCATGTATAAGAATTCTCAGGTTTTAGGATGAATAGATGAGATGAGTGGGAGAGACAAAATGTAAGGAAGCCTTTAAATAGCATTGGTTTTCTGGGACTGGCATGAATCTGACACCTTACAAACTACATTAAGTGAGGAACAGAGAGATACTTTAAAAGGAGCACCAATGAAACAAAGGGAACTCAAAGTAGGCACTAATGGGGCCAAGAAGAGACTTTATCCCATGGTCACTGAGAGAGAGGCATGGTAAGAGCATCAATTGTAACTGCCCTTCACTGCAGGTTATTATGTGCTAGGTACACTGTAAGTTTATCTCATTTAATTCTGCTGTCATTTCCTAAGGGAGAGACATATTTACCTGATGGGGAAGTCTAAAACCATGCTGAGGTTTTCAGTGCTAGCAAGCGAGGATTTGAAGCTGTCTCATCCAACTTCTAAGTATTTTACTACTTGGCAGATTTTTGAGGACTAATATAAATACAGCCAATTAAATTTAGAAATATTGAGGTTGTTAGTTCCCTGTAGAGATTAGTCTCTGAATGATAATAGGTCAAAGTGGATTGCAGTAGCTGAGGCATGGGCAGTGAGACAAAGAATAACGACAGAACATGAACAGCTCCCTGCGGTGAAGGTGGAGTTGAAAATGGAATACCCATGGTGCCATTGGGCAGTCTTCTCCACTGCTTGGCCAGACTTCCTTCCGATGGGCTTTCTTTAGTGCTTGTGCACATGTCTCCAGATAAAATGGACCCCCCATTTCTTTTATAGCCATCAAAGTCTTCTTTTACACAATACTGGAAACTTTATACAGAACTGTCCGGTTCTAATAGGGCAAATGATTCTTGTTCGACTTTGTTTTGTATTGATGACCTTTAATAGTCTTTCTTCAAAGTTCATGAATTTCCAACATCTGGCATTTAGAGACACTGCTATATAGTAATGTATATTATTGCTTATAATAAATATAGTGATAGTCTGTAGTTGTATGAGAGGATGCAATTTGCTGGTTTATCCATGTAGACTTACTAGAATTGAACTCTTCCATTTCTAGGCTGATATTGCACCACTGATGGCATCCCTTATTGGAGTCCCCTTTCCTCTTAATTCGGTGGTAAGGAATAACACTTATTACAATTGTTCCATATAAAAATAAAATTTATCTTTCATGTGCCTCTGTATAATCTGTACTTTTAAAACTGTATTCCTTCTACATATCTATATCTAATACCTCATAATTGAATATATGCTATATAACATGGAAGAAAGCTTACCTTTAAATGTTTCACTTCAGGACTTTTTTCTTTTTTAAAAAAAGATTTGTTTTATAAGGTATACAGCATTCTGCCTGAATGTATGCCTATGGGCCTGAAGAAGGCACCAGATCTCATAGATGGTTGTGAGCCACCATGTGGTTTTTGGGAATTGAACTTGGGACCTCTGGAAGAGCAGACAGTGCTCTTAACCTCTAAACCATCTCTCCAGCCTCCAAATGTTTTATTTCTTTTAAAAATATATGATTTTTTCTATTCTAGTAGCAAGTGATACACACACACACACACAAATATATATATGTAAATACATATATGAACGTGTACAACATTTGATTATAAGCAACAGAAACTGAATCCATTTAAAGGAGAAATTTTTGAAAGGATTTGAAGGTTTGCCAGATCACATAGATGCTTGAAAATCATGTTTGGAAATCAGTAGGAACCACGAGGTCCCTGCATAGCTGTGATGCTCAAGGCTCCAGCCTTAGGGTAGGACAAAGTTATACTTGTAGCTGCTGCGTTCTGACTCTCAAGAACCAAATCCAGATCGTCTGTCTTAGGTATCTGCCTGCCCTTCTACAGAGGAGGATAGGACCTGAGATTACAGTTCCACCATGCTTTATCCAGAGTGGAAGACCCTCAGCAGGAAGCAGTAGTGCTCTGGGAGTGGGTCCGAGCAGGGCGCTGGAGCAGGGTGCTGGTGGCGCATGCCTTGAATCCCAGTGCTCTAGAGGTAGAGGCAAGCAGATCTCTGATAGTTCGAGGCCACTCTGGCCTACCAAGTGAGTTCCAGGACAGCTAGAGCTGTAACACAGAGAAGCCTTGTCTTGAAGAATCACCAACAACAACAAAAAAAGGGGGGTGGGGCTCAAATGGTGAAAGCTACAACCAGCCATACTTTCTAGGCAAATTTATGTTAAAATTAGGATATAATTCAGAACTTTAATAAGATCTTGACTGCCATAAGTGTGTGTTAATTTTATTCTTAAACTGAGTTGAATATCTTTGTCTTACATGTATCTTATTTATGTCCTTTTGTCTTAAAAAAGTATTATAGCAGTGGCCATTACAGTGATTATTCTTTGTGTATAGCACATTTAGTTCACTGAACATATAACAGTCTGACTAACATAGTTCTATTAGTCAGTTTTCTATCACTAGAACAAATTTACTAGTTATCAGCTTATGAAGAAACAAAATAAGAACAAACAACAACAAAATGTGTTTATTTTTGGCTCACCAGTAGTAAAGGTTTCAGTCTGTGTTGACACATGGTGGCAGGAGGGTGTAGCTAACTAAAACCAAAAAGGCTTGCCTTGTGACAGAGAAATCAAAGGACCAAGATGCCCTAGTCTTTTTTTTTTTTTTTAAAGATTTATTTATTATATAAATACACTGTAGCTGTCTTCAGACACACCAGAAGAGGGCATCAGATCTCATTACAGATGGTTGTGAGCCACCATGTGGTTGCTGGGATTTGAACTCAGGACCTCTGGAAGAGCAGTCAGTGCTCTTAACCACTGAGCCATCTCTCCAGCCCTGCCCTAGTCTTATAATAGGGTGTGTCCATAGGGACCCAAATGACCACCCCCAAAGTTTCTGTCATTTCTTATTAGGTCTTACCTCCTCACTCTTCTGTCACCTTTCAATAGCACCAGGCTGGGGACCAAGTCTTTACTCATGTGGTCATTCAGAACATTAGGGTACAAACCATAGCAGTAATCTGCCAGTGTTCAATTATAAATGACTTTAATTCATCTCATTTGTTTATTTACTTCATTATTTCTGCTTTATTTCCATTTAATCCAGTAATTTATTTTACTTCTGTTTTTTTATTTGAATTTGTGTACGTGCGCGTGTGTGTGCCACATGTGTGTACTGTTCAGGCATTTGTAAGCTACCCAATGGGGATTCTGGACACTGAACCTTTGTCCTCTGGAAGAGTAACAAACTTTCTTAACCACTGAGCAGTAAGCACTCTTTATTTTTTAAATGTTATAGATGTGTAGTTTAGTGCTGGCATGTGTGTCTGTGTACCATATGAGTTCCTGGCGTTCTAAGAAACCAGAAGAGGATGTCAGAGCCCCTAGAACTGGAGTTTAAACATGGCCCTAAGCCACCCAGTGAGTGCTGGGAATTGAACTGAGGAATTCTGGAAGAGCAGCCAATGCCCTTAATTTCTGAGTTCTCTCTAGCTCTTTGTTTTCTCTGTTGAAACAGACTTTTACTCTGTAGCTCAGGCCGGCCAGGAATTAACATCCTCACCTTGGCCTCCAAAGTACGAGGTTTATGGGATGGTGCTTGTTTTACAATCAGAACACTACAATTTTTATTAATACTTGTTATGGTTTGTTTTTCAGGGAATACTTCCTGTGGGTTATCTTAACAACACTGGTCTCTTCAAAGCAGAGAGCATGTTTACCAATGCAGTGCAGATTCTCGAACAGTTCAAGGTGAAAATAAAAATAAATGAACTGTACTATAATTTATAAATATTAATTAAAATACTTGATATTATATTTTAATGAAGTTTCCTATAACTTACTACTGTGAGATTTGAATATTTGTTTAGTGTTATAAAGTTTTTATTCCTGAAATACAGGCTTCATGGGTTAGAGTGCACAGAATTGCCTTTGTATAGTATCACTTACTTTAAGATTGCCATATATGCGTACAAACACTACAAGCCAAATCCTTATTGGCTTGTGGAATGTGCCCAAAAGAAGTAGATGAGAGAACACAGTGTTACAGGCATGATTCTCTGACTGAAACTTTGCTTCTCTTTATTTTCAAAGAGTTAAGGAAGGATTGTTGTAATTACATTATAGTGTGCTATTTTTGCAAAATTGATGTCATTAATTTTCAGCTTACTGAGATAGTAAAATGTTATTTAATTTTTCTTTAAATATTTATAAAACAGTACAATATAATAACACAAAATTCCATTTATTTCCATAAAAGTTAATCATTCCCAAAGAGATGTTTTAATTGATATTAATATTTCAGAATGAAATTCATTATTTTTCTCATTTATAATATAATAAGTATTTTCATGCTTGGTTCCCAGGTGAAAATGACTCAGAAAAAAGAAGCTACTTTACCATTTTTGTTTACACCATTTAAGTAAGTCTTAAATATTTTTTATTAACTTGAAGGAAAAAATTTCAGTTGAGTTTGATGACAATGAGAGATTAATTTATGTATATACATTGTCATGTTTGTGTTTAGTAACACGGTTGCCAAACCGATGTTCTCTTTTCTTTCTTTTGCTAATGAGCCAAACCTTGTATACTTGTGAGTGGCTGGAGGAGGAATGGACGTGTGGGTACTGTAGTGACCTGTATAGGAAGTTGGTCAACCTGGTTACTTCACCTTGCATATGAAGATGTCAGCTCCTCCGTTATATGCAGGAGCACGGATATCGGATCTAGATGGGTATTGAAGGAGGCCATCACTGTGAACATAGTGATAGAAACTGTTCAGTCTGTAAAGCTCTGGGAGAGTGTAGAGAATGACAGGGAAAGGCCAGGTATGGTATTTGGAGAAATATTGGTTCCCAAATATCAGAGCTGCTTGGATGGGAACCAGATTTCTTTGTGCCAGTCTCAGAGAAGATCTATTTTTCATGAGCAAGGAAAGTGCAGATCTGAGTCCTCAACCTTGCCCAATCTGTGTGTGTGTGTGTGTGTGTGTGTGTGTGTGTGTGTGTGTGTGTGTGTGTGTGTGACTGGTCTGTGTGGGCTCAGCAGCTTTTCTCACAAGCTTCTTGGAGGTTTGTATTCAGAAAGATTTTACTTCTGATTAAAAAAACGATTATAGGAGTTTTAGGAGTGATTTCGTTGGAATTGTCATCTTCAGCCGTAGCAGCTCATTGGAATTACTTTTGGTAAGTTGCATAGTACAGGTGTATTATATAAACTAGAAAAATTTGAATATTGTTATAGAATGCTTGTTTTGTGTGTGCATGTACATATACATACATACTGTGTTTGTTTGTTTTTGTGTGTATGTGTGTGTGTTTGTATGTCTTGAAGATTATTTTCATTTTGTTTTTTAAGGAGTTAATGCTATCTGCAAGTGAGCATTTTTAGAGTTGTGGTTCTGAAGGCAAGGCTGGTTACTTTGTTTCAGAATAGTGAGCAATTGGTTAGGCTGGGCTTCCAGATGACACAAATTCAGCAATGACTGTGAATATATATAGCAACATGTATGTGTTAAGTGTTTTGTGTGTATATATACAGTGCTTGACATCTTTTTCAAGAAAGACATATTGACTGAACACTGTATTGGTTAGTTTTGATACCTTGAACACTATCTAGAATCAGCAGGGAAGAGATTCTTAATGAGGGATTAGTTAGATCAAGCTAACCGGTGGGCATTTCGTAGGCTATTAACTTGATTATTTAAATGGGGGTAAAAAACATCCACTCCCTCTGAGGTGGCACCATTCCTTAGACAGGAGATTCTGAGGGTTGGACCTACCTCTCTGACAAGACTGGTCAAGAATAGAGTCTTCTTCAAGGACATGTGTATATTTTTTGCCTTCTTCCACTTGGCTTAGTGTCTAATACTGAGCGTTGCTTTGATCTCAACTCCTGCATGAATGTATCTGTATGTAAAGACATTGCTTGGTTTCATATTGGGGCTTGCCCCAACCAGGTCTTAGAGCAAAATGGTAAGACCTGTTTCCAAACCTGTCTGGCTAAAAATCACTTACTTGAAACCTTCAGTGATACCAGAAAACCCTAAGATGATAAAATGCAAAACTGACTCTTCAGGATACATAATTCAAGGAATGGAACCTCAAGATGTTGAAAATTGTTACACTCATAAAAGTAACACTCCCTTTACAAAATGAATAATAGACAGGAGGTATCAAAAGAAGGAAAGGGGCTGGAGAAATGGCTTAGTGGTTGAGAGAGCTTATAGGTCTGCAGAGAACCTATATTGTGTCCCCAGGCCCCATATCAGGCAGCTTGCAACGCCTATACTCCACTTTCAGAACACCGAGCACACTTTTCTGGCTTTCATGCAAACACACACACACACATACACACACACACACACACACACACACACACACACACACACACACACACACACACAATTAAGAAGTATTTTTTAAAGAAAGAAAAGAATGCAACAAAAACTTTAAGGATAAATTGAAGAATAATAGGTAGGCAGGCATTTCTTCTAAATTAGAATAGTGGATGAGTAGAGCTATAGTCCAAGACATAAATTTAAAGTAGCAGAGCGATGAGAAAGCTGGGAGAGATTGACAACAGGATGGTGTACAGGAATACTTTTTCTTTATCCACCTCCACTTAGCAAAACAACACCTCAGCTGTGGTATGATTTTGGACAGTGGCTGGGAGTGTGAGGAAAGGGATTTCACATGACCACATGGACCAAGACTTGATGGGCTAGATGAGAAAATGCAATCATAGCACAGAACTTTTCTGGTTAGTGAACAGTGTTTAGATGTTCGTCACACTAATGTTAATATTTGTTATCAGCATTTAGAGGCAATTATTCTAAGTACAGAATAGGATGGGAATGTTACTACCCTTGACAATATATAGCACATTCAATAATTGGAAGTCAGAGGGGAGAGGAAACACGTATGTGTGGTCCTCCTGACCTTATAAACTATTATATAAAGATCCTGTCTACTTGAACCCCCAGTGAATGTGATTGTTGGGGGGAGGGCAGCAATGGAGGGAGGATGGGGAGGGGAACACCCATAAAGAAGGGGATAGGGGTTGGGGATTTAGCTCAGTGGTAGAGCACTTGCCTAGCAAGCGCAAGGCCCTGGGTTCGGACCCCAGCTCTGGGGGGGGGGGGGGGGAGAAGGGTAGGGGGAGGGATTAGGGGGATGTTTGCTCTGAAACCGGGAAAGGGAATAACATTCGAAATGTAAATAAGAAATACTCAAGTTAATAAAAAAGAAAGAAAGAAAGAAAGAAAGAAAGAAAGAAAGAAAGAAAGAAAGAAAGAAAGATAGATAGATGCTGGGAGGCAAGAGATAAGTCACACTTGGGTATTAAACACAAGTTCGAACATGAAAAAAAAAAGAAAAAAGATCCTGTCTACTGAGTGAGTAGCATAGAGATTTAGATAGTGGATTATGGCAGTCACAAGGGCTAACAAAGGAAGTAAAAGTAGTGAGGTGACCAGGCTGAGGACAGGAGGACTAGAGACAGTAGCCAGTCAACAGAGTGTGTTAGGTGATGAGTCATGGCTTAGGGTTAAGAATGTGTGTGGGGAAAGCTGCTGGGATAGTTAAAGCAAATGGGTCAAGGTGTTTTGTCCCTCCAGATTGTGAACTGAGGACCCAGAAGGGTATTTTCCCATTATCATTATGTAGTTCTGTTCCATTGACATTTTTGTTTAAAAAGTTTCTTGTACTTTGTATTTTGATGATATTCTTTCCCCTTTCCCAACTTCTCCCAGATTCTGCCCACCTTCTTACCCACCTAACTTCTTGTTCTTTTTCTCTCCAAAAGAACAACATCCCCAAAATTCAAAATTAACAACAGCTCCCAACAAGATAAAAAAAAAAAGTGCCCAAACACAAAGCATGCAGTTATCCAGTGGTATTTTGTTTTCCTGCTCTTGAAATACTGCTTGTATATTTGTTCAAGGTCATGAGTTTGAGAAGCAGCATACTGAGGCTGTCATCTAAAGAAAGAAATTCAAACAACAAATGTTGTAATCTTTGGTACTAATCGAATAGAATATGCAACAGGATAAAGGATACCATTCATAGCAAAGCTAAAACACGATAGGAAATTGTATTGTGGAAAAAGCTCCAAAGTTTACTCTGGCCATATTAAAATGTAAATAGTTATTGATTAATAATTTTAACTATCATACAATATTAACACTGTCTAAAATAGTTATTAATTTTTCATGTGGTTCAAAATGTTTTTTAAACTTTATATAGAGAAAAATTTCAAGAATAGCTTAACTAATACTGAGGAAGAACAAGACAGAGATTTTCTTTACTAGACAGGAAATGCATTCTAAAGCTACTTACAAGGCAATATTAGTACACGTATAGCATGTGATTATCCAGACTGACTTGGTAATACATAAAGAGGTTGCTATCTATGTGATACTTGGTTTTGATTACAGGTAGCATTCTAGATCAGTGGAGAGAAGACTTACACACAGCACATTACCTTTGCCTTGAAAAAAGTATGGCCAGGTCCCCTACCTTACTTCAGTCATAAATTAAACTCCACATTAATTAAAAATGAAAAAAAGTTTTTAAAAAGCAACAGTGTAAAACCCATAAAGCAAAAATATAACAGCAATAAGGAAGAAAAACAGCTTAATCATATCTGAGCTAAAATGTTGTGCTACATAAAATAAACCATAAAGCTTAAATTATTTTCAGATTTGGAGAAAACATTTATAGACTATGTATGTAACAAGCATTATAATTTGTGAGAACTTTATCCATCAGGTAAGGGAAATAGCTCAGGCAACAGAGTACTTACTATTTAAGTCTGAGGTTCTGAGTGTGGTTTCCAAAAACCTGTTAGAAAAAAGAAAAAAAAAAGCCAGTTGTGGTGGTTTATGTTTGTACTCTCGGCATTGTAGAATTAGAGACAGGCAGATTCCTGGGACGTGCTAGCCAAATATCTTTCAGAATTCTTCCAATGAGAGATCTGTCTTAAAAAAAGAAAAAAGAAAAAGGAAAAGGAAAATAAGAATGGCATCCCAGACTGACCTCTGTGCCATTTTATCTTTATTAACTTGAGTATTTATTTATATTTCGATTGTTATGTCCCCTTCCCGGTATCCGGGCAAACATCCCCCTCCCCCCTCCCCTTCCTCATGGGTGTTCCCCTCTCAACCCTCCCCCCACTACCACCCTCCCCCCATAGTCTAGTTCACTGGGGGTTCAGTCTTAGCAGGACCCAGGGCTTCCCCTTCCACTGGTGCTCTTACTAGGTTATTCATTGCTACCTATGAGGTCAGAGTCCAGGGTCAGTCCATGTATAGTCTTTAGGTAGTGGCTTAGTCCCTGGAAGCTCTGGTTGCTTGGCATTGTTGTACATATGGGGTCTCAAGCCCCTTCAAGCTCTTCCAGTTCTTTCTCTGATTCCTTCAACGGGGGTCCTATTCTCAGTTCAGTGGTTTGCTGCTGGCATTCGCCTCTGTATTTGCTGTATTCTGGCTGTGTCTCTCAGGAGCGATCTACATCCAGCTCCTGTCGGCCTGTACTTCTTTGCTTCATCCATCTTGTCTAATTGGATGGCTGTATATGCATGGGCCACATGTGGGGCAGGCTCTGAATGGGTGTTCCTTCAGTCTCTGTTTTAATCTTTGCCTCCCTATTCCCTGCCAAGGGTATTCTTGTTCCCCTTTTAAAGAAGGAGTGAAGCATTCACATTTTGGTCATCCTTCTTGAGTTTCATGTGTTCTATGCATCTAGGGTAATTTGGGCTAATAGCCACTTATCAATGAGTGCATACCATGTGTGTCTTTCTGTGATTGGTAAACAAAACTTTTTATACATCAGTAGAAAAATATATTACTTTAATGAAATGGAAAATTATGCCTAAAATTCACCAAGAGAATGCAGAGATGGTTGCTATGAAATATCGGCCTCATATTTGTTGAGCATTTACTAGTCATTAAATATTGTTGTGTTTTCACGTGTGTTTAACAAGGTTATTCCCTTACTCTACAAAGCAGTTCCTATTATTTTCCCTCCTTTACAGGTAAAATCAGGCACAACAAAATATCTTCTCTGAGATTTTTTTTTCTTTTTTTAAATTTTTTTTTTAAAGATTTGTTTATTTTATGTGAGTACACTGTTGCTCTCTTAGGACACACCAGAAGAGGGCATCAGATTCTATTACAGATGGTTGAGAGCCACCATGTGGTTGCTGGGATTTGAACTCAGGACCTCTGGAAGAGCAGTCAGAGCTCTTAACCACTGAGCCACCTCTCCAGCCCCTTCTCTGAGATTTCTAACCCAAATTCTAATCCTAATCTGAAACCAGACTGACTGTCTCCACAGTCTCTTGTACTCCTAACTACCTGGTAGTGTGGTTTTGTAGTAATAGTTTAAAGTACATATACCCAAACTGTACCGAATGGTTTACTTTTGACCGTGTATTCTGAGTTAAGTATATGGAGAAGTTATTCTAGTGGAAATGTCTGGAAATGTCTTTATTAATAGGAGGTGGGTTAGATAAGAATGGCGTTGTTTATTGTGAGCCAGTTGATGGCAATAAAGAGGAAAGTGTGGTGAACGCATCTGTACCTACATGAGAATGCTTGTAAGTTATGTGAAAAAAGTAGACATTAGAGAGTTCATCACAGAAGTGTGTGTGCAGCAGTTCTGTGAGTGCATGGGGAAAAGCATGAACTAGATATGCTTAGTTAATGGTATCGTGAGGATATTAGCATTGTAGCTTAATATTTAATTACATGGAATTGGAAGATATTTGAATCAGAAATAAATTACATTGAAAATAATTTTTCTGTTACTTGAAAAGTTATATATGACATAAAAGAAATTACATTTTAAAAGAATGTTTACTTTTATGCCTTAAAACTTTTTTCTTGCCTTGAAGTATAAGTATAAAGGTGAATTTGAAAGCAGTGACTATATGTATTAGCCTGGCATTTAGTGTTCAGTATATTTACCCTCCCAAAAAATTTTTTGATTCCTAGCATCTGAATGTTACAGATGTTTTTATTTTTTACTTATTAAATCCAATAAACGTTCTATAGCTATACCATCTGCATCTAAAAAACACATAGATATTTTAGAGTCCAGTTAGTTCTTACTGTAGTTGTATGTTCTGTTTTATCCTAAATAAGTAGTTTACTGTTTAATTTCAGATACTTCTGGGGAAAAAGGTATAAAAATTATGAAATATTTCTTTTGACAAATGGAAGAAATAAAAACCTCTAGGCTAATGCTGTGTTGTAAATGCTGATTGTATACAAGGCACAACCAGCAGGTGGCACTACATGATTAAAAGAAATGGGAAATGCTCTCTCACTGCCCCAAAGGAGGAAAGGCTCAGTTTTTCTGGGCATGGTGATACAAGTCTGTGATACAGCAGTGAGGACCAGCAGGGAGCTTGCTGCCAGTCCAAGGTCAGCTTGGCACACACAGCATGTCTAAAATAATCAAAACAAAATTTGAAGAAAAATAATGCCGCACAGTGAGAAAGAGGATAGGGTTTTCATAAGATGCTACTGGGGACAGTAGACCCAGGCAGGAGCTATGCACCAACACAGGAGAATGATCATCTATAATGTCTTTTTTCAAACTTATTATGTAAGTAGTAAGTACTTACAAATGTAAATTATATTTAGAAAATTCAATGTATTTTCCTCTAACATGGTCAGTATTGCTTCCATCTCATATATTTGCTTCCTTGAAAGGTTCTCACGTAGATCACATGCGTACACTGGGTTGGAGAGAAACCTTTCATTGTGTCACCTAATCATTTACAAGGCACACTATTTCTTCATTAAGCTGATGTCAGTTTTTAAAAACAATTTTCATAAGTTACATATGTGCTTAGGAAATGATTCGTTCTCATAGACATGAAAGACTGATGATTTTGCACCATTAGTCACATTAAGGAAAGAAACTTGGCCCACAAATAACTTTTGCCCTTGTTTCTGCTTCTGTTTTCATGAGATGTTTTCCTGTGGCAGTGAATTTTGCTACTCTGCTTTATGCTTCTAGTGGGGCACCTTCCTGCCTCCTGCCCAGCAGCTCTTTGGATCCACAATGAAGGTCACCCACAGATCAGCTTACTTTGAAGTGCCTTGGGGAGTCCAAGGCTGGGCAGTTCTAATCCTCCCTCGGCTAGCATGCCTTTCCCTCCTCTATTCCAGGCTCAACACTTTCTAACTCGACTTTAACTTTGCTGCCCTATTATCTTCTGTGATGCCTGCTGCTCTTTGCTGCCCAAGACACTTCCCAGCAGCCCTTCCGGAACCGCTTTCCCTTTCCGTCTACGTTCCAGATGATCTTCGCTCTGCAGCTCTGAATCAGTCCATCTCTCTCCCGTGAGTCATGGAGACTCTGCATCTCCTCCTTCCTGTGTCCTAGCCCACATAAATCTAAGGGTCCCGCCCTGTCTCCCTTTACCCAGACATTGGCTGCTGGCATCTTTAGAGGTCAATCAAAAATCAATTGGGGACAAGGATCTTCAGCGTTTGGACATGCAGATTCCCAATTGAATCAAAGCATTAGAACAAATCTCCAACAATTCCCCTCTGTCTAGAGAGCTATCCTAAAAAGGAATGAATGGCTGTTATAAAATATTAGGCCAGGGCTAGGGATTTAGCTCAGTAGTAGAGCGCTTGCCTAGCAAGCACAAGGCCCTGGGTTCAGTCCCCAGCTCCGAAAAAAAGAAAAAAAAATATTAGGCCATGGCTATTTATAAGTGAAATACTGTTGTAATAAAATTTTGAACAATAAACATGTAAAACTCCTTGTCCTCCAAATACTAATACACCCTAAAGAATGAACATTACTGATAATCCTAAAATGCTTTATTTTACAGCGTCCCAATAGTTGTGAAATAGGAAAGAATGATAACCCTTCTAGGGGACAGTGTGGGCTGGTTAGAATACCCATTTCTGTCTTCTCATACGCATCACATGTGGATCATATGTTCTTTTGTTGGAGGTGATCTCCTGAGACAGGGTCTTGCTTTGTAGCCCTATCTTAAAGTTTACAATGTAGGGCAGGCTAGTGGTGGCAATCACAGATTCTTTTAAAATGATTTCGCATTAAAAGATGTAGCCAGTAAGGAAGTTTTCCTTCAAGATGACTATGTGGACTAACAACTTAAAGTTGTTAGTTTCTTCTTGGTATGCACCAGGGGAGATGGATAAAAGAGAGGCCTTGCCTTGCCTTTCTAAGCCCCTGAATTTTGGCATGGCACAAGACGATTCTTAGTGTTGCATGCTATCATAACCTGACCTTTTCACATTACAAAAGTTTTTTCTTAGTTCTAGAGACTATATATTTTTTTTATTAACTTGAGTATTTCTTATTTACATTTCGAGTGTTATTCCCTTTCCCGGTTTCCGGGCAAACATCCCCTAACCCCTCCCCCTCCCCCTTTATATGGGTGTTCCCCTCCCCATCCTCCCCCCATTACCACCCTCCCCCCAACAATTACGTTCACTCGGGGTTCAGTCTTGGCAGGACCAAGGGCTTCCCCTTCCACTAGTGCTCTTACTAGGCCATTCATTGCTACCTATGAGGTCAGAGTCCAGGGTCAGTCCATGTATAGTCTTTAGGTAGTGGCTTAGTCCCTGGAAGCTTTGGTTGGTTGGCATTGTTGTTCATATGGGGTCTCGAACCCCTTCAAGCTCTTTCAGTCCTTTCTCTGATTCCTTCAATGGGGGTCCCGTTCTCAGTTCAGTGGTTTGCTGCTGGCATTCACCTATGTATTTGCTGTATTCTGGGTGTGTCTCTCAGGAGAGATCTACATCCGGTTCCTGTTGGCCTGCACTTCTTTGCTTCATCCATCTTGTCTAATTGGGTGGCTGTATATGTATGGGCCACATGTGGGACAGGTCCTGAATGGGTGTTCCTTCTGCCTCTGTTTTAATCTTTGCCTCCCTATTCCCTGCCAAGGGTATTCTTGTTCCCCTTCTAAAGAAGGAGTGAAGCATTCGCATTTTGGTCATCCTTCTTGAGTTTCATGTGTTCTGTGCATCTAGGGCAATTCAAGCATTTGGGCTAATAGCCACTTATCAATGAGTGCATACCATGTGTGTTCTTCTGTGATTAGGTTACCTCACTCAGGATGATATTTTCCAGATCCATCCATTTGCCTACGAATTTCATAAAGTCATTGTTTTTGATAGCTGAGTAATATTCCATTGTGTAGATGTACCACATTTTCTGTATCCATTCCTCTGTTGAAGGGCATCTGAGTTCTTTCCAGTTTCTGACTATTATAAATAAGGCTGCTATGAACATAGTGGAGCATGTGTCTTTTTTTATATGTTGGGGCATCTTTTGGGTGTATACCCAAGAGAGGTATAGCTGGATCCTCAGGCAGTTCAATGTCCAATTTTCTGAGGAACCTCCAGACTGATTTCCAGAATGGTTGTACCAGTCTGCAATCCCACCAACAATGGAGGAGTGTTCCTCTTTCTCCACATCCTCGCCAGCATCTGCTGTCCCCTGAGTTTTTGATCTTAGCCATTCTCACTGGTGTGAGGTGAAATCTCAGGGTTGTTTTGATTTGCATTTCCCTTATGACTAAAGATGTTGAACATTTCTTTAGGTGTTTCTCAGCCATTTGACATTCCTCAGCTGTGAATTCTTTGTTTAGCTCTGAACTCCATTTTTTAATAGGGTTATTTGTTTCCCTGCAGTCTAACTTCTTGAGTTCTTTGTATATTTTGGATATAAGGCCTATATCTGTTGTAGGGTTGGTAAAGATCTTTTCCCAATCTGTTGGTTGCCGTTTTGTCCTAACCACAGTGTCCTTTGCCTTACAGAAGCTTTGCAGTTTTATGAGATCCCATTTGTCGATTCTTGATCTTAGAGCATAAGCCATTGGTGTTTTGTTCAGGAAATTTTCTCCAGTGCCCATGTGTTCGAGTTGCTTCCCCACTTTTTCTTCTATTAGTTTGAGTGTATCTGGTTTGATGTGGAGGTCCTTGATCCACTTGGACTTAAGCTTTGTACAGGGTGATAAGCATGGATCGATCTGCATTCTTCTACATGTTGACCTCCAGTTGAACCAGCACCATTTGCTGAAAATGCTATCTTTTTTCCATTGGATGGTTTTGGCTCCTTTGTCAAAAATCAAGTGCCCATAGGTGTGTGGGTTCATTTCTGGGTCTTCAATTCTATTCCATTGGTCTATCTGTCTGTCTAGAGACTATTTTTAATATTAAAATATTGTCAAGACTCTGGTCCTTCCTGAGTCTCTTGAGAAGGGATCCTTTCTTGTTCCACATAGCTTCTTTTGGTTGCCTGTAACCCTAGGTGTATTTGCCTTATAGAGGGATCATTCGAGACTGTTCTCACATGGCATTTCCCCATGTGTTAATACATGCATACATATGTGCGTGCGTGTGTACATGCCCATGTGCGCACACTTTTGCATATTTCACAGTCTTATTAAGGGTAGCAGACATTGGAATTAGGATTATTTCAAGCCAGTATTAGTTCATTGCAGCTGTGTGTTAGTTAACTTTCCATGACAGTAACAAAATTCCTGAGATATACCAAGAAAGAGTATTTTATTTTGGCTCATGGTTTTGGAGGTTTCACTCCATGTCCAGTCAGCTCAATTGGCCCTGTGATGAGGAAGTAATGTATCCTGGCAGGCAGGGAGTGTTTGGTGGATCAAGCTCCTTGCTTAGTGGCTTGTAAGCTTAAAGTGCTGCACTCCAGAGCTTCTTTAAGGGTGCTTGCCCAGTGATCAAAACTTCCCTCTAGACCCTGCCTTTCATTCTTTTTGTTGGAGACAGTCTCTCATGTAGCCCAGGCAGTCTTTGAACTTGTAGTATAGCCAACTTCAGCTTTGTGTTCCTAATCCCCCTTGTCTGTGCCTCTTAAGTGTGTGATGGCAGATCTGTGCCATTATGCATGGCCTAGGCCCTTAAAAGCCTTTACTACCTTCAAGCAGTGCCAAGTTAAGGACCCAAGCCTTTAGCACATGGGCCTTTGGGAACACCTAATACCTAAACTACAATCTTCACAGACTCTATTTACAGATAAAATTACTCTTCTGAGTACCAGAGGTTAGGACCTCAGTACAAGGTCTTGGGGTCAGTGTGACTCCCAGCAGAGGGCGATAGCTCAAGGTTGTCATCAATTTAAGCCATTGCCACGCAGTAATCTGCAATGCTTTTAACTACATGAACACTTAACTAGTATTTATGGTTTGCCTGTTTTGTGCCAGACCCTGTATTTGATGCTGGAAAATAAATAGGGCCACCTTCCCTGGACTCGAAGCCCTGTGGAAACAGAAAAATAGCAAAGCAAACAACTAGAACAGAAACCAACTGCACAGTATGCTAACAACTAATCGATATAGCATGAGCGCAGATTGTTTTTAGAAGAGCTCTTGCAGCGCTTCAAACCCTGTGGTAGATGGAAATTTATAGCAACCGTGATTAAGTATGGTAAGGTATTGTCAGGAAGAGGCTTTGTTTGTACCTCTGAGAGGAATGTGAGACAGACATGCCAGACATGCAGGATGTCATCGCTCAGCTCGCTTTGGAAGCAGTGACAACCAGTGTGCCTACTCACATGCAGTACACCCACAGACCCCTGTGCGCAGAAGTGCTACAGGTGGATATGAAACATCAGAGTGTGGCAGTTGTACCCAGCTGAGGACTCAGCTTTCAAGGAGAGGAGAAGGCCTGGGCAATAGCAGCTGACAGTCTCCATGGGAAAATAGTCTCATAGGTAATTGGAAGCCAGCAAGGTGTATCCACTAGGAACCAGGCAGTAGACCCATAGGGAGGGACAGGAGAATCAGAGGTGGTAGTACAGAGGGACAGACTTCTGTTCCAATGCAGCCACTGCATTGAAAGGAGAAAGCACTTTTATATTGGTTTGGGTTATTACTCCTGGAACGTCACTCTTTTCAGTAAATGAGAGAAATTTGCATTTGAAATGAAGCCTTCCTAAATATATTTGTTTTAATAATGACTTGGGAAGACTTTTTCATTTTAGCCAATTGGGGAGAGGGGTGTGACCATGTATTTCTTTTATTTGACCCACACAGCTGCCTCTCTCCTTCTTTTTTGATTGTTTAATACAGACTCCCATTTTGCAGCCCTTTTGCCTCCTGCCGTGCCTCTCTGTCCTGAGTACTGCTATTGCAGACTCTCAGCATTGTCATTCAGCTAGCCCATCTAACTTACATGTTCTTTTCTTTCTGATTTTCTAGACTGAAAGAAGGTTGGTAGGCGTGTATATATCTGTGTGTATATGTGTGTATGTATGTGCAAACATGAGTTCAGATACCCACAGAGTCCAGAAGATGGTATCAGATCCCTTACAGCCGTAGTTCTAGGTGGCGCTGGGAACCACTAATGTGGGTGTGGAAATCAAACTTAGGTCCTCTAGAAGAGCTGCAAGTGCTCATAACCACCGAGTCACCTTGCCAGCCATTTCTTTCCTCTTTAAAGTGTGTGTGTGTGTGTGTGTGTGTGTGTGTGTGTGTGTGTGTGTGTGTGTTGTGTGTGTGTGCACTCAAGTGCTGTGGGAAAATATAGTGAGTGAGATCAGAGGACAGCCTATAGAAGTCAGTTCCGTCCTTCCACCATATGGGTTTTGGGATTGGAACTCAGGTTGTCGGGCTTAGCAACAAATACAATTGTGCTGCTAAATCATCTTACTGGTTCTTTTAAAAAAGTATATATCCACATATCAGAGAAAACGTGATTTTTCAGTCAGACATTCAATATATTCTTAAGTTTCCTCCATTTTTCTGCAAATGGCATGATTTGTTTATGGCTGAATGGCACTCTGTTTTGTATATTAGCACATTTTATATGTAAATCAATCAGTTGTGGACAGACATTTAGGCTGATTCCATAATTTGGCTGTTGTGAATTAACATGAATGCATTGGTATTTGAGTTATATATTCTGATTCCTTCAGATGAGTAACTCAGAGTAGAACTTCCTTCCTTCCTTTTTTTTTTTTCTTGTTATTTTTTATGTGAGGAATCTTCATGCTGATTCCTGTAGCTAGTCTACTGAACTTGATTCCCACTAACCATCCTCTCATACCCCATTCTCTGCATCCTGGCCAGCATTTAATGTTTTATGTTTTAATGATGCTAGCTTCTGACTAGAGTAACAAGGACTCTCAATGCAGTTTTTGTTTTTTGTTTTTTTTTTTTCCTGTATCTATTATTCTTATTTTATTTATTTTTTTATTATCTTGAGTATTTCTTATATACATTTCAAGTGTTATTCCCTTTCCCGGTTTCCGGACAGACATCACCCTCCCCCCTCCCCTTCCTTGTGGGTGTTCCCCTCCCAAACCTCCCCCCATTGCCACCCTCCCCGCTTAGTCTAGTTCACTGGGGGTTCAGTCTTAGCAGGACCCAGGGCTTCCCCTTCCACTGGTGCTCTTACTAGGATATTCATTGCTACCTATGGGGACAGAGTCCAGGGTCAGTCCATGTATAGTCTTTAGGTAGTGGCTTAGTCCCTGGAAGCTCTGGTTGCTTGACATTGTTGTACTTTTGGGGTCTCGAGCACCTTCAAGCTCTTCCAGTTCTTTCTCTGATTCCTTCAACGGGGGACCTATTCTCAGTTCAGTGGTTTGCTGCTGGCATTCGCCTCTGTATTTGCTGTATTCTGGCTGTGTCTCTCAGGAGCGATCTACATCCGGCTCCTGTCGGTCTGCACTTCTTTGCTTCATCCATCTTGTCTAATTGGGTAGCTGTATATGTATGGGCCACCTGTGGGGCAGGCTCTGAATGGGTGTTCCTTCAGTCTCTGTTTTAATCTTTGCCTCTCCCTTCCCTGCCAAGGGTATTCTTTTTCCTCATTTAAAGAAGGAGTGAAGCATTCACATTTTGATCATCCGTCTTGAGTTTCCTTTGTTCTAGGGATCTAGGGTAATTCAAGCATTTGGGCTAATAGCCACTTATCAATGAGTGCATACCATGTATGTCTTTCTGTGAGTGGGTTAGCTCACTCAGGATGATATTTTCCAGTTCCAACCATTTGCCTACGAATTTCATAAACTCGTTGTTTTTGATAGCTGAGTAATATTCCATTGTGTAGATGTACCACATTTTCTGTATCCATTCCTCTGTTGAAGGGCATCTGGGTTCTTTCCAGTTTCTGGCTATTATAAATAAGGCTGCGATGAACATAGTGGAGCACGTGTCTCTTTTATATGTTGAGGCATCTTTTGGGTATATGCCCAAGAGAGGTATGGCTGGATCCTCAGGCAGTTCAATGTCCAATTTTCTGAGGAACCTCCAGACTGATTTCCAGAATGGTTTTACCAGTCTGCAATCCCACCAACAATGGAGGAGTGTTCCTCTTTCTCCACATCCTCGCCAGCATCTGCTGTCACCTGAGTTTTTGATCTTAGCCATTCTCACTGGTGTGAGGTGAAATCTCAGGGTTGTTTTGATTTGCATTTCCCTTATGACTAAAGATGTTGAACATTTCTTTAGGTGTTTCTCAGCCATTCGGCATTCCTCAGCTGTGAATTCTTTGTTCAGCTCTGAACCCCATTTTTTAATAGGGTTATTTGTTTCCCTGCGGTCTAACTTCTTGAGTTCTTTGTATATTTTGGATATAAGGCCTCTATCTGTTATAGGATTGGTAAAGATCTTTTCCCAATCTGTTGGTTGTCGTTTTGTCCTAACCACAGTGTCCTTTGCCTTACAGAAGCTTTGCAGTTTTATGAGATCCCATTTGTCGATTCTTGATCTTAGAGCATAAGCCATTGGTGTTTTGTTCAGGAGATTTTTTCCAGTGCCCATGTGTTCCAGATGCTTCCCTAGTTTTTCTTCTATTAGTTTGAGTGTGTCTGGTTTGATGTGGAGGTCCTTGATCCACTTGGACTTAAGCTTTGTACAGGGTGATAAGCATGGATCGATCTGCATTCTTCTACATGTTGACCTCCAGTTGAACCAGCACCATTTGCTGAAAATGCTATCTTTTTTCCATTGGATGGTTTTGGCTCCTTTGTCAAAAATCAAGTGACCATAGGTGTGTGGGTTCATTTCTGGGTCTTCAATTCTATTCCATTGGTCTATCTGTCTGTCTCTGTACCAATACCATGCAGTTTTTATCACTATTGCTCTGTAATACTGCTTGAGTTCAGGGATAGTGATTCCCCCTGAAGTCCTCTTATTGTTGAGGATAGCTTTAGCTATCCTGGGTTTTTTGTTATTCCAGATGAATTTGCAAATTGTTCTGTCTAACTCTTTGAAGAATTGGATTGGTATTTTGATGGGGATTGCATTGAATCTGTAGATTGCTTTTGGTAAAATGGCCATTTTTACTATATTAATCCTGCCAATCCATGAGCATGGGAGATCTTTCCATCTTCTGAGGTCTTCTTCAATTTCTTTCCTCAGTGTCTTGAAGTTCTTATTGTACAGATCTTTTACTTGCTTGGTTAAAGTCACACCGAGGTACTTTATATTATTTGGGTCTATTATGAAGGGCGTCGTTTCCCTAATTTCTTTCTCGGCTTGTTTCTCTTTTGTATAGAGGAAGGCAACTGATTTATTTGAGTTAATTTTATACCCAGCCACTTTGCTGAAGTTGTTTATCAGCTTTAGTAGTTCTCTGGTGGAACTTTTGGGATCACTTAAATATACTATCATGTCGTCTGCAAATAGTGATATTTTGACCTCTTCTTTTCCGATCTGTATCCCCTTGATCTCCTTTTGTTGTCTGATTGCTCTGGCTAGAACTTCAAGAACTATATTGAATAAGTAGGGAGAGAGTGGGCAGCCTTGTCTAGTCCCTGATTTTAGTGGGATTGCTTCAAGTTTCTCTCCATTTAGTTTAATGTTAGCAACTGGTTTGCTGTATATGGCTTTTACTATGTTTAGGTATGGGCCTTGAATACCTATTCTTTCCAGGACTTTTATCATGAAGGGGTGTTGAATTTTGTCAAATGCTTTCTCAGCATCTAATGAAATGATCATGTGGTTCTGTTCTTTCAGTTTGTTTATATGATGGATCACGTTGATGGTTTTCCTTATATTAAACCATCCCTGCATGCCTGGGATGAAGCCTACTTGATCATGGTGGATGATTGTTTTGATGTGCTCTTGAATTCGGTTTGCCAGAATTTTATTGAGTATTTTTGCGTCGATATTCATAAGGGAAATTGGTCTGAAGTTCTCTTTCTTTGTTGGGTCTTTGTGTGGTTTAGGTATAAGAGTAATTGTGGCTTCATAGAAGGAATTCCGTAGGGCTCCATCTGTTTCAATTTTGTGGAATAGTTTGGATAATATTGGTATAAGGTCTTCTATGAAGGTTTGATAGAATTCTGCACTAAACCCGTCTGGACCTGGGCTCTTTTTGGTTGGGAGACCTTTAATGACTGCTTCTATTTCCTTAGGAGTTATGGGGTTGTTTAACTGGTTTATCTGTTCCTGATTTAACTTCGATACCTGGTATCTGTCTAGGAAATTGTCCATTTCCTGAAGATTTTCAAGTTTTGTTGAATATAGGTTTTTATAGTAAGATCTGATGATTTTTTGAATTTCCTCTGAATCTGTAGTTATGTCTCCCTTTTCATTTCTGATTTTGTTAATTTGGACGCCCTCTCTGTGTCCTCTCGTTAGTCTGGCTAAGGGTTTATCTATCTTGTTGATTTTCTCAAAGAACCAACTTTTGGTTCTGTTGATTCTTTCTATGGTCCTTTTTGTTTCTACTTGGTTGATTTCAGCTCTGAGTTTGATTATTTCCTGCCTTCTACTCCTCCTGGGTGTATTTGCTTCTTTTTGTTCTAGAGCTTTTAGGTGTGCTGTCAAGCTGCTGACATATGCTCTTTCCTGTTTCTTTCTGCAGGCACTCAGCGCTATGAGTTTTCCTCTTAGCACAGCTTTCATTGTGTCCCATAAGTTTGGGTATGTTGTACCTTCATTTTCATTAAATTCTAAAAAGTTTTTAATTTCTTTCTTTATTTCTTCCTTGACCAGGTTATCATTGAGTAAAGCATTGTTCAATTTCCACGTATATGTGGGCATTCTTCCCTTATTGTTATTGAAGACCAGTTTTAGGCCGTGGTGGTCCGATAGCACGCATGGGATTATTTCTATCTTTCTGTACCTGTTGAGGCCCGTTTTTTGACCAATTATATGGTCAATTTTGGAGAAAGTACCATGAGGAGCTGAGAAGAAGGTATATCCTTTTGCTTTAGGATAGAATGTTCTATAAATATCCGTTAAGTCCATTTGGCTCATGACTTCTCTTAGTCTGTCTACATCTCTGTTTAATTTCTGTTTCCATGATCTGTCCATTGATGAGAGTGGGGTGTTGAAATCTCCCACTATTATTGTGTGAGGTGCAATGTGTGTTTTGAGCTTTAGTAAGGTTTCTTTTACGTATGTAGGTGCCCTTGTATTTGGGGCATAGATATTTAGGATTGAGAGTTCATCTTGGTGGATTTTTCCTTTGATGAATATGAAGTGTCCTTCCTTATCTTTTTTGATGACTTTTAGTTGAAAATTGATTTTATTTGATATTAGAATGGCTACTCCAGCTTGCTTCTTCTGACCATTTGCTTGGAAAGTTGTTTTCCAGCCTTTCACTCTGAGGTAATGTCTGTCTTTGTCTCTGAGGTGTGTTTCCTGTAGGCAGCAGAATGCAGGGTCCTCGTTGCGTATCCAGTTTGTTAATCTATGTCTTTTTATTGGGGAGTTGAGTCCATTGATATTGAGAGATATTAAGGAATAGTGATTATTGCTTCCCGTTATATTCATATTTGGAAGTGAGGTTATGTTTGTGTGCTTTCATTCTCTTTGTTTTGTTGCCAAGATGATTAGTTTCTTGCTTCTAGGGTATAGCTTGCCTCCTTATGTTGGGCTTTACCCTTTATTATCCTTTGTAGTGCTGGACTTGTAGAAAGATATTGTGTAAATTTGGTTTTGTCATGGAATATCTTGGTTTCTCCATCTATGTTAATTGAGAGTTTTGCAGGATACAGTAATCTGGGCTGGCATTTGTGTTCTCTTAGGGTCTGTATGACATCTGTCCCGGATCTTCTGGCCTTCATAGTTTCTGGCGAAAAGTCTGGTGTGATTCTGATAGGTCTGCCTTTATATGTTACTTGACCTTTTTCCCTTACTGCTTTTAATATTCTTTCTTTATTTTGTGCGTTTGGTGTTTTGACAATTATGTGACGGGAGGTGTTTCTTTTCTGGTCCAATCTATTTGGAGTTCTGTAGGCTTCTTGTATGCCTATGGGTATCTCTTTTTTTAGGTTAGGGATGTTTTCTTCTATGATTTTGTTGAAGATATTTACTGGTCCTTTGAGCTGGGAGTCTTCACTCTCTTCTATACCTATTATCCTTAGGTTTGATCTTCTCATTGAGTCCTGGATTTCCTGTATGTTTTGGACCAGTAGCTTTTTCCGCTTTACATTATCTTTCACAGTTGAGTCAATGATTTCTATGGAATCTTCTGCTCCCGAAATTCTCTCTTCCATCTCTTGAATTCTGTTGGTGAAGCTTGTATCTACAGCTCCTTGTCTTTTCTTTTGATTTTCTATGTCCAGGGTTGTTTCCATGTGTTCTTTCTTGATTGCTTCTATTTCCATTTTTAATTCCTTCAACTGTTTGATTGTGTTTTCCTGGAATTCTTTCAGGGATTTTTGCGATTCCTCTCTGTAGGCTTCTACTTGTTCTCTAAGGGAGTTCTTTATGTCTTTCTTGAAGTCCTCCAGCATCATGATCAAATATGATTTTGAAACTAGGTCTTGCTTTTCTGGTGTGTTTGGATATTCCGTGTTTGCTTTGGTGGGAGAATTGGGCTCCGATGATGGCATGTAGTCTTGGTTTCTGTTGCTTGGGTTCCTGCGCTTGCCTCTCGCCATCAGATTATCTCTAGTGTTACTTTGTTCTGCTATTTCTGACAGTGGCTAGACTGTCCTATAACCTGTGTGTCAGGAGTGCTGTAGACCTGTTTTCCTGTTTTCTTTCAGCCAGTTATGGGGACAGAGTGTTCTGCTTTCGGGCGTGTAGTTTTTCCTCTCTACAGGTCTTCAGCTGTTCCTGTGGGCCTGTGTCTTGAGTTCACCAGGCAGGTTTCTTGCAGGGGAAAAGTTGGTCCTACCTGTGGTTCCAAGGCTCAAGTTTGCTCGTGGGGTACTGCCTAAGTCCTCTCCGCTGTGGCAGCAACCGGGAAAATCTGTGCAGCTCCTTCCGGGAGCCTCCGTGCACCAGGGTTTCAGATGGCGTTTGGTGTTTTCCTCTGGCGCCTGGATGTGCACAGAGTGCAGTCTCTTCTGGTTTCCCAGGCGTGTCCGCCTGTCTGAAGGTTCAGCTCTCCCTCCCACGGGATTTGGTTGCAGAGAACTGTTTATCCGGTCTGTTTCCTTCAGGTTCCGGCAGTGTCTCAGACGCAGGGGTCCTGCCGCTCCCGGGCCCTCCCCTATGGGAACCCAGAGGCCTTATACAGTTGCCTCTTGGGCCAGGGATGTGGGCAGGGGTGGGCAGTGTTGGTGGTCTCCTCCGCTCTGCAGCCTCAGGAGTGCCCACCTGATCAGGCGGTGAGGTCTCTCTCCCACGGGGTTTGGGAGCAGAGAGCTGCTGCGGTCCGGGATCCGCCGGTGTGGGACTTCCGGTAAACACAGGAAGTGCCCGGCCTTAGAGGAATTTTGCCTCTGTGTGTCCTGAGTTCACCAGGCAGGTTTCTTGCAGGGGAAAAGTTGGTCCTACCTGCAGTTCCAAGGCTCAAGTTTGCTCGTGGGGTACTGCCTAAGTCCTCTCCGCTGTGGCAGCAACCGGGAAGATCTGCGCCGCTCTTTCCAGGAGCCTCCGTGCACCAGGGTTCCAGATGGCGTTTGGTGTTTTCCTCTGGCGCCTGGATGTGCACAGAGTGCAGTCTCTTCTGGTTTCCCAGGCGTGTCCGCCTCTCTGAAGGTTCAGCTCTCCCTCCCACGGGATTTGGGTGCAGAGAACTGTTTATCCGGTCTGTTTCCTTCAGGTTCCGGCAGTGTCTCAGGCGCAGGGGTCCTGCCGCTCCCGGGCCCTCCCCTACGGGAACCCAGAGGCCTTATACAGTTGCCTCTTGGGCCAGGGATGTGGGCAGGGGTGGGCAGTGTTGGTGGTCTCCTCCGCTCTGCAGCCTCAGGAGTGCCCACTTGATCAGGCGGTGAGGTCTCTCTCCCACGGGGTTTGGGAGCAGAGAGCTGCTGCGGTCCGGGATCCGCCGGTGAGCAGTTTTTGTTTTTAAGATTTATTTTTAACACTTCCTGTCTCCTCCATCTCTGTCTCTGTCTCTGTCTGTCTCTGTCTGCCTGTCTCTCTGCCCCCCCCTCCTCCTGTGTGTGTGTGTGCCATATATATGTAGGTGCCTACCTAAGAATGCCAGAAGGGGGTGATTAAAAATACTAATTAAATAGAAGATTAAATAAAACTAAAAAGTTGTGGTTTTGTGAGTTTGTTTCTGGGTCCTCTGTTTTGTTCCACTGATCTCCATGCCTGCTGTTATTCCACTTGTCTCCTGGTTTTGTTCCTGTGGCTCTCCAGTTCAGTTTGACATTGGCTATTGAGCTGTCTTCAGCACTGGTTCTCTTCTCTTCCTGCATTGCCAACTCACACTCTTTCTTCTGTGTTGTGCATCTGTGTGACTTGAACTCAGAGCCTCACGAATGTCCCTCTGGGTTGTACCTCTGCCCTGCTCTGGGTGCTCCTCACACTGGTTCCATCAAACCCATTACACAATGTAGTTTGCACTGGGCGTGGTCACTGTACCTTAGAGCTGCCAGCTACTCAGAAGGCTGATGCAGAAAGATTGCTTGAGCCCACAGGTTCAGAGCTGGTTTGTTAGGATGCCCTGTCTCCTAAGAGCAACTGTCCATCCGTCTGTCTGTGTACTCCAGTTTGTATACACAGTTCATTAGATACAGTGTGTACCGCTTTTACAGCTGTCATAAAACTTTTATAACTTACTCAGAATTGTCATGGTCTTTTGAATTATTTGTTCTGATTTATGTACAACAAGGTGAAAACACTGGTTACAAGGTGAATTAAGGTCTTATTAGGGCTGGGGCTGGGGCTTCATCATGTATGCTTGTCTAGCATTTATAGGCCATGTCCAACTCCGAGTTCTGCAGAAAATACCACAGAGATCTTAGCAGTGAGTACGACAAGCACAGCTTGTCCATTTTGTATAATGATGGGATTATCATATTAGGTTTGTGGAAATTAGAATGGAAATAATTCCTCATGGTAAAGAATAGGATTCATTTTTCAGAAAACAAGAAAAAATAACCCATATTTTCTGTTGAGAAGAGATTGTAAAGAGAAGAAGCACTGTAGATAGTTTTCTGCGATGCATTTTGTGAAAGGAAAACTTATTAACACAGACTATAGGTAAGATATAAAATGAATTTTTCCCGTGGCACAAAAGACTGAATAGAAACACAGTGTTTCAGAACTGTATTGGAGCAGACACTTGGAAGATTAAGCCTATGTCTAGAAGAGTGAAAATGGCAGTAAGCAGATTAGTCATGTGTGCATGTTCAGAACTTATACTTTGTCCTCAGAATAATGGATTTTAGGATCTGGCCAGACCAATATCTTGCTGTGTATTGATAGCAGCCATCATGTAGGTGAAGCGTGGTTTTCTCAATGGCGGATGAAGTCATCTTCCGAGTCTTTTATTGTGGTGCTGTATGGTGTAGAGAGCTGAACTTGAATCCAGGCTTCTAAATGCAATATTCTTTCATCGTCCCTTCTGCCCCCAATGATATACTGTTCAGTACTTTCACTTTAAGGAGTTGCTACTAGATGTTTTAATAAATTTAATGAACTTTAAGTAGTCTTTGGTCTCATATATATTTGTAATCTAGTTAATAAAATAATGTCAGTTCTGTGGCATGCCTGGTCAGTTTAGAATATCAGTCTGTGATTGCTTGTGTTCTGTGGTTTATTTAATTATTTCTCTCCAGGTGGAATAATACTCCAGAATAGTGTGAACATAGTATTTACCTTTATTGGTTTTAATTATATATATATGCGTATGTATGTATGTGTGTATGTATGGGTGCCCACATTGGCCAGGGGTAACAGAATCCCTTGCAGCTGGAGTTACAGATTGTTGTGAGCCGGCTCATGAAGGTGCTTGGGAACTGAACTGTCAAGTCCAGGTCTTCTGCATAGAAGTATGTGACCTTAACTGCTGAGTCATCTCTTAAGTCCCTCAGTGTTTCTGAAAAGATTTTTTCATACAATGTATTTTGATCACAGTTTCTCTTCCTGTTACCTATATTTAAGGATAGACCTAGCAGTGGATAGCCAACAAGAAACAAGCCCAGTGGTATTGTTTAGACATCTCATATTGCTTGTTTGGGTGTTTTTTGTGTAATTGGTATTTTGCTTATTATGGTTTCTAATTTTTGTGTTTTTATAGATTTTGTTTTCTTTTATGTATGTGTTTCATGTTTTTAAAATTCTGGTTTGTTTATTTTTGACTGTTTACTTGTTTGTTTTCTAAAGAGGGGATATATAGACTCAGGTGAATATGAGTTAAAGAATTTAAAATTAAAAAAAATATTTTATGTGTGTGGATTTTTTATGTCTCTTCCCTGCTTGAATGCCCGATGCCCACTGAGGTCAGAAGAGGGCATCAGATGCTCTGGAACTGGAGTTCCTGATGGTTGTGAGCAACAGTTCAAGTGCTTAGAATCAAACCCAGGTCCTTTTTGAAGACTAGTTGATGCTTTCACCCAGCAAGTCCCCTCTGCAATCCCTAAGAAGTCCTGTACCACCACATGGTAGAAATCTCGGTTTGCTTATTTGAAGTGCTTCCATGGAACCCAGTGTCTCATGCATGCAAGGTAAATATTCCACTGCTGAAATCCATCCCAGCTCCAAAGGGAAATGACAAATCCTCAAACCCAGCTATTTAAAAAGCCCTCTGTAATATCTAAAACAAAAACACTGAATTTATCTAGACAGCATTACATGCTCTGCTGACCCAGAGAGCCTCAGACTCTCACTTTGACCTGAAGCAGAACTGGAGTCTCTTTCACCTCACTCGGTTCTCTAATTCCTCTTTTCATCACAATGTGGAAACTCAGTGAGCTTTCCTGTATAAAGACTTTGGAAGGCCATAACAATAAACTAATAGAATGATAGGCTTTTAGAATTTGGATGTGCTTTGCTGTTCTCCCAAGACAGTATCACTTTTTGATACTGGTGTCTCTTCATCAAGCAATGCATTTTTCTCATCCTATTACTTATTAAGGATTTAACGTCTGCCCCGACCTGCGGGGGTGTTCAGTGGAGACCTGGGAGGGGGCACAAGAATGGGGGACAGGAGCGCCAAGAAGGAGAGCAAGTGGATTGCCTGATCAAGCTCTCAAACTTTATTTCAGGGCAGCTGCTTATAAAGACAAGCAAGTGGGAACTTTTGGTTCCTGTAACACTAAACCGCAAATTTCAGGAGTGCTGATAAGAACAGATAACTTGACTAGGTTTCTCAGAGGGTGGGCTTGACATTCCTCAAACATTCCTGAGGCTGGGCTCCAGCATCTCCTCCCTTTTTAACGCTTTTTATGAGGCCAGTAAGCAGCCGGGGATGATTGTATTATGAGGATAAATGGGCATTAACCAGAGCTGGGAAGCATTGACCTGATCCTCCCAGCACTTTGTGCAGGATCAATGTCTTTTTGGGGAGGAGAGGAATTTTTGTCTTGGTGATCTCGACCGAAGGTTATCTGTGAAATCTGACCAAGGGAGATTTTAACACCAACTTCTATGCAATCAGGTTACTTCTCAGAGGACTCAGAAACGGACAATAGAGTCCTCCCCTTGCAGTACCCAGTCTTGCACCCCTTGCAGGTCCCCATGCCAGGACAGGCAAGCACAAATCTGAGCTTTATGCAGCTCCTGAAAGAGGCAGATCATCATAGGACTCGATCAGGCCTCTGTCCGCCAAATCAAGTCTCTGATAATGAATTCGTAGAGGCTTGGATGCCAGGGAATCAGTTTGTTGTTTGATAAAGCCTGTGAACTGGTTAAAGGCCTAAGGCCCAAAAGCCAGGAGCAGGAAGAAACTGACCAGTGGCCCCAAAATGGGCAGTCGGGGGAGGGTGATGAGCCAAGGAGAGGAGGAAAACCAGCTCCTAAACCAGCCCTCTTCTTGTTCTCTCTGTTTCTTAGTTCTAAGCCTTCTCTAACCTTAGCCATACTATCTCTCACTACCCCAGTATAGTCAGTGTAGAAGCAACATTCCCTGTTAAGGGCCACACATAGCCCCCCTTGCTGGAGGAAGAGCAAATCACATCTTTTTCGGTTCTGAAGAACCACTTTAGACAAGTCTTGACAGGGAATGATCCATTTTTCTTAACCTGTGAAGAGAAAAGGAAAAAGAGATCTCAGGGAGAGACTCTCTCCCTGGATTTCATCACTTTTTAATATTTCTGGGGCCAACCTATCCTTCTGGGGGGGGACAAACCTGATAGCCCCAGGGGTTTGTCTCCATTTAGGGGCCAGGAGCTGGCCCCTTTGGGAGTTTCCCTGTCTTGGATGCAGGCTCTTACCCTGGGCATCTGTTTTTGAGAGGCACTCAAAGTGGCACTCTGAAACCCCAATGCCTGCCTTTTTTGCATCGAGGACGGAGGAGGGAGGTGTGCATTCAGCCTTAGGGGCCCTGCATTCTCCAGAGAAATGGCTGTTCCTTTGCAATTGAAGCAAGTCTTTGGGTGACTATCTCGGGTAAAGTCTTCAAGGGTTGCTCCAATGGCTAAGCCAATATTCTGAGCAGAACCCATGCCTACACAGAGTTTGATATAGCCCGAAATGTCCTTGCCTCTATAATGGGGCCATAAGGTGGCTTGACAGATGGGGGTTTGCATTTTTGAACGCAAGATGTTTAATGAATTTGCTTTCATTTTCCTCTCGGCCACAAGCCTTTTCTTCTAGGGATAATGAATCCCCTAGGGAGAGGGGCCTCTCTGGTTGCTGTGGACTGGGGTTAGTCAAGGAAGGGTAAATTTTAAGGGTAGGGACCTTTGCAGATGCCTGTTGGGACTTGGCCTGGGGTTCTGGATCTGGCATTACAATAGAAACTGAACAAACTCTAAGGGCTCAGGAAAGGTGTTTTTCTCCCAGAGTACTGTGTTCCTTAGTCTGTAACCAGAAAAGCTTGTATCTTGTACTCTTTCCCAGAGTAATAATATAACCATAAAACTCAAAGTCATACCCATTATGAAGATTAAACAGTTTTAAAAAGGGAAGTAAGCTAAACAATAGTGTTAAACAACGATCCTGATAGGGTTTTCTAATCAGTCATAGCAGGAAATTAACCCAAAATTCCTGTAGAGCCCATGTTAGAAGGAATATGAGTATCCTGAAAGACTTTCTAAATAACTTTCTTTAAAAAGCAGCTTTAATCTCTAACTCTCTGAGCTGTCACTACTTAGCACACAGCAAGGAACCTACAGTCTGCAAGCCTTTGTTTGCTGTAAAGTTACAAAAAAGACTGTCTTTTACCCCCACTGGATCTGGCACAGTAGTGCCCCAAGATATCTGGTAGATATCTTCATCTCAGTCAGCAAAGCCTCTCACTCTGGCCCACGTTATTTTCATCAATAATTCCACCTTAGGCAAACCAAGGACAGACATCATCAATGAATATGAAGAACTTAGCAAGATCCTTTTTTCTAACCTGAGTTCCTCGTGCCTTGAGGGACTCTTTAAGACCCTTTAAGAGTAAGTCCTGCTCATTCAATGCCTGTCCCATGATTGTGTTGCTCAGTCTTACTTTACTTGGACTGGACTTACATTGGGCAGCTGTGGAGATCACAGTGCGGATCTTCTCTCTTGCCCTCAGACAAGCAGTGATCCTATGAGAGGGGTGGGTCGTCCATGGGTGAGCAATGTTCAGTTGGATCCCCATACCCAAGTCTCATGTCTGGGTGCCAGTTGCCTCGACCCATGGGGATTCAGCGGAGACTTGGGAGGGGGCACAAGAATGGGGAACAGGAGGTTCAAAGAAAGAGAGCAAGTCGATTGTCTGATCAAGCTCTCAAATTTTATTTCCAGGCAGCGGCTTAAAAAGACAAGCAAGCGGGAACACTACTCAGGCAGGACCCAAGACCAATTTCACTACTTTTGGTTCCTGTAACCCTAAACCGCAAATTGTGGGTGTGCTGATAAGAGTATATAACTGGCTAGGTTTCTCAGAGGGTGTAAGTGGGCTCTAGGAGGTCTGATTGGTTGGTATTGTTGTTCTCCCTATGGTGTTGCAAACCCTTTCAGCTCCTTCAGTCCTTTCTCTAACTCCTCCACTGGGGTTCAGTGGTTGGCTGTGAGCCTCCGACTCTGTATTGTCAGGCTCTGCCAGAACCTCTCAGGAGACAGCTGTATCAGGCCCTTCTTGTCATCTGCGTTCGTGTCTGAGTTTGGTGTTTGATATGGCATGGATCCCCAGTTGGGGTAGTCTCTGGATGGCCTTTCCTTCAGTCTCTGCTCCACCTTTAATCTCAGAACTCAGGAGGCAGATACAGATGGATCTCTTGAGTTAGGACCAAGCCAGTTAGGGCCCCACAGAAAAGCTCTTGTCTTATAAAGCAAAAAAGCAGTAAATAAGTACATGGATGAATGAATGAGTGAGTGAGTGAATGATGGCATTGGGCACTGGTGGCTGTTATTATCTCCTTTTTCTTTCTCCCTGGAAATATGCCTGGTCTCCAGCTCTGCTTCTGGACATCTCTACGCATTGTGCTGAGTGAATTAGCCTCCACATGTAGCATATCATGGAGAGTGTCACTCCATCTCTTTCCTTCCTCTGTCTCACAGGCTTGAACACTGATAAAATTGTAAAAATAAGTTTAATATGTGAAAAGACAAGGATACAGCTTATATCTATATCCCTTATAAAATAATTAATACCTTGAAACATCATCTTCATCCAGAACTGAGACAAGTGACCCCATTCTGTAAGCAACAAAACCAGATCAGATACAATTAGTCAAGTTAGAAAAGAAGAAGCAGAACAGCGTAGTACTGACCGGTGCTGCCTGCATGGAACCTCACGTACAAGAACTCAGATACTCTCCTTTGTCCCAGTTCCTTACCCACCCCCCACCGTGGCATCCGAGTTTGATTGCCGCGTATTGTCTTTCACCATTATACAGGATGTGAACCTGCAGGTCACTTATGTATTCACTCCTGATGAACATCTGTATTGTGTGTAGTTTTTGTCAGTTACATGATTGTTGGGTTTTCCTTTTTTAACGCATTATTTGCTCTGTGAGCTCAGGGTGGCATGGAACTTCCATGTAGCACAGTCTAACCTCAGACCCAGGACTCTTTCTGCCTGCCAGGTTCCAGGATTGCCAGCACCTTCCCCTGGGTTTAGCTTTGTTTATGCTGTTTGCATCCATACACACATATGGTATAATTTTGGATCATTGTGTGTATGTTGTTTATTGTATTTTCTCATTTTCCAAAATGATTGTGTCAGTATATGTTCTTTAGGGGAAGCAGAAGTTTGCCTCTATTTTTTAAGGCTCTATTCTTCGTGGGTCTGAATGTTAGATTGGGACTGAATTTGATAAAGAATAGTAAATTATGACACTCAGGCAAGATGGTTAACCAGGTAGAGAAGTATCTAGCGGGATAAGGACTCATCCAGTGAGATGGTTTTTGCATATATTTTCCTGTCCTGAACTTGCCATTCTTAGTCAGAATCATGCTTTTTCTGGGTGTGATGGACATCCCAGAACTCAGGGGCAGGGAAAAGAACGTTTCTTTCCTCCTAGAATAGGGAGGGAGATAATACATTAGCAGTAGACACAGTTCCTGATAAATAAAAGCAAAGGCAGGCGACGTTGCTTTTTCTGTCTCTGGCATACATTGGAAGGTACCACTCACTTTGAGGGATCATCTTCTCCTTATGTCTCTGGAAACCCCTAGAAGGGTATGTTTTAGGGCACTGGTTCCCAACTGTACTAATGCTACAAGCCTTTTCTATAACTCCTCTTATTGTGATGACCCCAACTGTAAAGTTATTTCCAGGCTACTTCATAACTGTCATTTTGCGACTGTTATAAATCATAATGTAGATGTCTGACATGCAGGATATCTGATATGAGACCTGCAAAGGGGTGATTACCCACAAGTTGAGAACTGCTGTCTTAGGGGATTCTAAATCCTGTTATGCTGACCAGCCAGATAAGCCATGGCACAGATCTCCACAACTGCTGGATGACTAAACATATGTTGTTATCGCCAGCTATTGTTCCTTACCTGAGTGTCCCTGAGGTACTGTGGTGAGCTGTAAATGCTTCTCCTTCAAACTGGTTTTCTCTTTCCTCTGTAATTCTTATCTTCTTACTTAATTTGTAAATCTTAAGTATTTTTAGAATGACAATATGACTATATCATTCTTTTATTTTCTTCCTGAGTACAGGCCTACAGCATTTTGATAGCTTTATAAACAAAACAAAAAGATGCCAGAGTTTCACTCTGTAGCTCATTCTTTCCTGAAACCTGCTGTGAAGCCTAAACTGGCCCTAAATCTCAGATCCTTTTGCCTTTGCTCCTGAGAGCTATAGGCATGTGCTACAACAGGCTCTGTGATAGCATCTTATCCATTAAGATTTATTGATTCATTCTGTGTACTTAGCACTTTCCTAAGTATTATTGTGAAAATTAATGGAAGTATAAGATATTATCTTGGCCCACATGAAGTTAAAATGTAATTGAATGGGAATAAACTGATTATTAACCCACAGTAAAGTGCTAATGGTGTGAGGAGAGATTTGGAATGGGTCATAAAGATTTGATTTGGAAAGCATAAAGATCTTTATGGACAAGAACTCAGATGTGAATGCAAGATAGATGACAAATGGAAAACGGTGTGTGTGCATGTGTGTGTGCGCACTTGCTCCTGTGCGCATGTGCACTCATGCCTATGTATGTCTGTCTATATGTATGTATGTCTGGGATTCTGAGGAATTAAAAATAATAGAAGTAGTCTGTGGAGCGTAGAACTGTACATTAAGTAGTAGATTAGGTAGAATTAATTAAGTAGAGTTAACAAAGTAGTAGGTTAGTAGATTAAGGAAGCCGTAATAATTACAAAGAAGTTGGAGAATGTGGTGAAAATTCATGAAGACCAGAATTTGTCAGAGCAAGGAAGAGGAGGTCAACTATTATAAGGCTTTTTTTTTTTTTTTTTTTAAATTTGGCAGTTTAGATACAACCCTCAACAAAAATGTTGGTGCCCTTGGCTCAGTAATTCAATTTCTAAAGCTTCTAGGAAAACATTCCAAGTGTTTAGTGATAGACAAAGGGACCAAACCAATATTTTGAAGTAACTTTTTCACTTTCTTTGTATTTCTGCCTCTTGACACCTTTCCTTTACAAATCTAAGTAAGTATTCTGGAGGGTGGGCATGGGAGATGGGTTCTCCCACAATCAGAAACACGATAGCCCTTGATTGGGTTCTCCTTGTTTGAAAGAGCTGGGAGACCTAAAAATTAGAGCAGGTTGTTTTTCTTTTCAGTTTGTTTTAATCGTGTGTGTGTGTGTGTGTGTGTGTGTGTGTGTGTGTGTGTGTGTATCCAAAGGCATTGGATGTCCAGAATTGCAGTTACAGGCAATTGAGAGCCACAGGACCTGGATGCTGAGAACTGAACTTGGGTCCTCTGAGGAGTAGTAAGTGCTCTTAACCACTGAATCACGTCTCCAGCCTCTCAACACAGATTCTTTTTTGTTAATTGGATAGTTTTTTTATTTACTTTTCAAATGCTATCCCCTATCCCATTCTCCCTCCCACTTCTTGTATGAGGGTGTTCCCCCACCCAGCCACCTACCCCTTCCTGCCTCCCCACCCTGACATTCCCCTATACTGGGGGTCCAGCCTTGGCAGGACAAAGGGCTTCTCTTCACATTGGTGCTCAACAAGGCCAACCTCTGCTGGAGCTATGGGTTAGTCCATGTGTACTCTTGGATGGTGGTTTAGTCCCTGGGAACTCTGGTTGGTTGGCACTGTGTTCTTATGGAGTTGCAAAACCCTTCAACTCCTTCAATCCTTTCTCTAATTCCTCCAATAGGGATCCCATTCTCAGTTCAATGGATGGCTGTGAGCATTGGCCTCTGTATTTGTCATGCTCTGGCAGAACCTCTCAGGAGACAGCTATATCAGGTTCCTGTCAGCATACACTTCTTGGCATCAGCAATATTGTCTTGTTTGATGGCTATATGTATATGGACTGGATCCCTAGTGGGGCAGGCTCTGAATGGCCATTTTTTCAGTCTCTGCTCCAAACTTTGTCTCCATATCTCCTCCTATGAATATTTTTGTTTCCCCTTCTAAGAAGGACTGGAGCATCCGCACTTTGGTCATCCTACTTGTTGAACTTCATGTGGTCTCTGGGTAGTATCTTGGGGTAATCCGAGTTTTTGAGCTAATAATACTTATCAGGGAGTGCATACCATGTGTGTTCTTTTGTGAGTGAGTTAATCTCACTCAGGATGATATTTTCTTTTTTTCTTTTCTTTTTTTTTTTTTTTGGTTCTTTTTTTTCGGAGCTGGGAACCGAACCCAGGGCCTTGCACTTCCTAGGCAAGCGCTCTACCACTGAGCTAAATCCCCAATCCCCAGGATGATATTTTCTAATTCCATCCATTTGCCTATGAATTTCATGAAGTCATTGTTTTTGATAGCTGAGTAGTACTCCATTGTGTAAATATACCACATTTTCTGTATCCATTCCTCTGTTGAAGGGCATCTGGGTTCTTTCCAGCTTCTGGCTATTATAAATAAGGCTGCTATGAACATAGTGGAGCATTTGCCTTTGTTATATGTTGAAGCATCTTTTGGGTATATGCCCAAGTGAGGTATAGCTGGGTCCTCAGGTAGTACAATGTCCAATTTTCTGAGGAACCTCCAGACTGATTTCCAGAGTGGTTGTACTAGCTTACAATACTACCAACAATGGAGTAGTGTTCCTCTTTCTCCACATCCTCGCCAGCATCTCTTGTCACCTGAGTTTTTTGATCTTAGCCATTCTGACTGGTGTGAGGTGGAATCTCACAGTTGATTTGATTTGCATTTCCCTGATGACTAAGGATGTTGAACATTCTTTAGGTTCTTCTCAGCCATTCTCCTCAGCTGAGAATTCTTTGTTTACCTCTGTAACCCATTTTTTAATAGGGTTATTTGATTCTCTGGTGACTAACTTGTTGATTTCTTTGTAGATTCTTAAGCAGTGTTTCTTGTAGAATGCAAGAAAGTTTCTAGGTAGTCTTCTCTGGTTCATGAATTTTTGCTTTTTTTTTTTTTTTTAATCACAGGATTTGGAATTATGCTCATTTTCTAGAGAAGAGTCTCAAATAAATGAATTTCAGGCCATCCCACCTCAGGTTACAAAGATTTACTTAAGTCTCATCAGAGGTGGGGAACCACCGGTCAGAAAGAAGACAAGTGACATAATGTAATTTTCACAGTATTGTCATATATCACTTCAATAGCCTTCAGTAACTTTGTATGCATTGTTAGATGTGAGGAGATTCACTTTAGGAGTGCAAGCTTAATTAAGCAGTATATAGTCAAATTTGCATTTATACATTCTTATTCATATCATGAAGTTGATTGTTCTGATATTTCCTTTTTTTCTATAATGTTAGTAATGCCTTTGGGTTTACAAAGTTTTGATTTTTTTAGTATTTTCTGAACACATTGTAGCGTGAAAATGAATAGGTTCAGCTAGCTCATTAGCTCCCAGCATTGGTTAAACTCAGCCAGAGCACGTCTCTAATGTAGATTCCTAGACCCTGTTTGGGTGAGGCATAAAAAGTGAACTCATGTGTCAACCTGATGCCCAGTCTTCATGTCCAGCACACACAGGAAGTCTTAGAGATGGAAATCAGGGTCTAATGCTTATCTTGACTTTTTCCACAGTTTCTTTCCATGGCCTTAAGTCTCTTTAGAATGATGGTTTATATAGATTTCATAGATGTAGATGGTGTTTGAAGCTTTGTGTCAGGGATTGGGGTATAGCTCATCAGCGGGACATGTAACTACCATGTCTAAGGTTTTGTGTTTGATTCCTAGCACTACCAAAGGGAAAAAAAAATTGAAAATAAAAATCAATCTGGGTTGAAGAAAATGAAGTTTAACCATAATCTCTTCTTAGAGACCATCAAATATCCAGCCACAATAAAGTTTAACTGAATGTTTCCTCTCTTTTTATTTTTACTTGGTTTTGTTTTCTGTTTTCTCAGTGTTTTTTAACTGCCTTTATTTAGCAAGAAATGCAAGAAACCAAGTTAGGAAACATTAAACCTATTCTTTCCTTTTCTTTTGTAGGTTGCTCTCTGATTCTCAACAGCTGGACATTTTAAGAAAAGCAAGATCTTACATAAAACAAGAAAAATTTGATGACGTAGTAAGTACCTAGTCACTAGGGACCAGAGTCCGGTGAACTCTACCTGGGAGCACATCAGGCAGGCTGCGGGTTCCTTGAGGAGGACTGTTAGCCTCAGACATACTCCTCCTTACTTCCCGTGGGTACAGTATTCTAGCATTGCTTAAGAAAGGAACTGTGTTGCCTTTTTTTTTTTAATGAAAAAACAAATTTTGAGTCCCTAATCAGCCTCTTGTGAGGGTGTAGAGTACCACATTTGCCACTTATGTGGCCACATTCATGCTAAAGCTTTGACTCTAAGCACCTCTACCTCACTGGTTTTCTGTATTACATTGCTTTGCATTGCATAGTGTTATGTTTCCATTCCAGGGGATTGGGCATAGGGTCCTGTACATGCTAATTAAACACTCTCTTAGTGATCTGCATCCCCAACCCTATTTTATTTATTTAATTTATTAATTTGTTTACTTTTTTTTTTTTTTTAAATAGAATTGCTCAGTCACCCAGGCTAGTGTCAGGTTTGCACAGCCTCGGAAGCAGTTGGGATTACATACATGTATCACCTTGCCTACTAAAAATTCTACTTCTATTTTAAAAGGTTACCTATAATCTTTACCTATAATTATTAGTCTGCATTTATAATTTTTAATTATGCTTTTAAATCCTAGACATTTTTTTTGGTAGTATTTGACCCAGAGCATTTCCTACACTAGGCTAGCACTGTATCACTGAACTACATCTCTAACTCACTAACCTATTCTTCTCCTCTAACATTGTTATTTTGGTGACATTTTATAGTAGATTTGCATAATGTGATATGAAAGTAAAATATAATTTATATGCTCACATGCTTACATATGTATAGATATGGGCATATCTGTTATTTGGAATATATGTTCATTTCCTGTGTGTGTCATCTGAGGACCATTTTGACATAATGAGTTACTTTAAAATATGTCATAGAACATAGATCATTTCCATTAGAAGGCTCTATCTTCCCAAATTAAGGAGTCTTTTTTATTCTGAGACTTTCTCATGATTTGCAAGAAGCCCTCACAGTTGCAGTCTGTTCCTAAGCCTCCCATGTACAGCTTCTCACTTGCTCTGCTGCCATGGTCTGTTGTATGGAATGCCAGTTCCTTGGTTGGAGAAGCTTGGCTTCTGCTATTTCACTGTACATGTTCTGTATATGCTTCGTTCCCATAGGTGTCCCTCTGTGAGGAGCTGATTGATCTGGCCCTGAGAGGATTGTCCTATTATCACACTTACGACAGACTGTTTCTGGGTATCAGTGTTGCAGTTGGGTTTGTGGGATGGACATCGTATGCTTCCTTGTTAATCATCAAGTCTCATTCTGATATCCCACGAGGCACTAGGAGGGAAGGGAAGGTAAGTTCAGATGTAACAAAGATTCAGATGATACCATATGAGTTACCAGGACTACAGTCTTTAGAACCTGAATCAATCATGTACAGTGAGTTCATAGGATATGGAAGGTGTAAGACCAAGTGAACTGTTGTGTTTTGTCTTTCCTTTTCCTGTATTTTCTGGTGTGTCTGTTGTTTTCAGTGGCTAAGAGGATACATTGATAACAGTGGCTCTGTAACTTAAGAGAAGCACAAAGAAATGCATATAAATAATTTAAGTTCTTCTGTAATCTTAATGATAATGTTTCTGTTTTTTAAATAACTATCCAATGTAAGTATTGCACATACTTCTCGAATAGGTTATTAGAAAACTATTTCAAGCCTGGAGAGGCAGCTCGGAGGCTGGGAGTGCTTGCTGCTCCTGTGGAAGTTCTGAGCTGAGCTCTTAGAGCCTGTATCAGGTGGTTCACAATGGCCTGTAACTCCAGGTCCAGGGAATCTGATGTCCTCTGGCCTTCCTAGGCATCTCATTACACATGACACAAAAATTTATGCAAGTAGATACACACATACACATGCAATACCAATATTCTCCAAACTATTCCACAATATAGAAACAGAAGGAACACTACACAATTCCTTCTATGAAGCCACAATTATGCTTATATCTAAACCATATGAAGACACAACGAAGAAAGAAAACTTTAGACCAGTTTCCCTTACGAATATCGATGCAAAAATATTTAAGAAAATTCTCGCAAACTGAATCCAAGAACACATCAAAATGATTATCCATCATAATCAAGTAGGCTTCATTCCAGAGATGTAGGGATGGTTCAATATACAGAAATATACCGAGGTAATCCACTATATAAACAAACTCAAAGAAAACCACATGATGATCTCATTAAATGCTGAAAAAGCATTTGACAAAATTCAATACCTCTTCATGTTAAAAGTCCTGGGAAGATCAGGAATTCAAGGCCCATACCTTAACATAGTCAAAGCAATGTACAGCAAACCAGTAGCCAACATAAAACTAACTGGTGAGAAATTTGGAGCAATCTCACTAAAATCAGGGTCTAGACAAGGCTGCCCTACGTGTTCAATATAGTACTCCAAGTCCTAGCCAGAGCAATCAGATAACAAAAAGAGGTCAAAGGGATATAAATTGGAAAGGAAGAAATCAAAATAGCACCATTTGCAGATGATATGCTAGTATACTTAAGTGACCCCAAAAATTCCACTAGAGAACTCCTAAATCTGATAAACAACTTCAGCAAAGTGGCTGGATATAAAATTAATTCAAATCAGTAGCCTTCCTCTACTGAAATGATAAACAGGCTGAGAAAGAAATTAAGGAAATGACACAATAGTCACAAATAATATAAAATATATTGGTGTGACTCTAACCAAGCAAGTGAAAGATCTGTATGACATGAACTTCAAGTCTCTGAAGAAAAAAATTGAAGATCTCAGAAGATGGAAAGGCCTCCAAAGCTCATGGATTGGCAGGATTAATGTTGTAACAATGCTCATTTTGCCAAAAACAATCTACAGATTCAAGCAACCCCATCAAAATTCCAACTCAATTCTTCATAGATTTACAAAGAGCAATTTGCAAATTCATTTAGAATAACAAAAAACTCAGGATAATGAAAAATATTCTCAACAATAAAAGAACTTCTGGGGGAATCACCATCCCTGACCTCAAGCAGTATTACAGAGCAATAGTGATTAAAAACTGTATGGTATTGGTACAGAGACAGGCAGGTAGATCAATGGAATAGAATCGAAGACCAGAAATGAACCCACATACCTATGGACACTTGATATTAACAAGGGAGCTAAAACCATCCAGTGGAAAAAAGAGCATTTTCAGCAAATGGTGCTGGTTCAACTGGAGGTCAGCATGTAGAAGAATGCAGATCGATCCATGCTTATCACCCTGTACAAAGCTTAAGTCCAAGTGGATCAAGGACCTCCACATCAAACCAGACACACTCAAACTAATAGAAGAAAAACTAGGGAAGCATCTGGAACACATGGGCACTGGAAAAAATTTCCTGAACAAAACACCAATGGCTTATGCTCTAAGATCAAGAATTGACAAATGGGACCTCATAAAACTGCAAAGCTTCTATAAGGTACAGGACACTGTCATTAGGACAAACAACAGATTGGGAAAAGATCTTTACTAATCCTACATCTGATAGAGGGCTTATATCCAAAATATACAAAGAACTCAAGAAGTTAGACAAATGAAAACAACCCTGAGATTCCACCTCACACGAGTCAGAATGGCAAAGATAAAAATCTCAGGTGACAGTAGATGCTGGCAATGATGTGGAGAAAAAGGAACACTCCTCCATTGTTGGTGGGATTGCAGACTGGTACTGTTCCCCATGTAATGACCTCAACCATAAAATTATTCCTGTAGCTACCTTATGACTAATTTTCATACTGTTATGAATCATAAATATATCTATTTTCTGATGGTCTTATGAAAGTATGATTTGAACCTTCAGAGGCACTGTGACCCACAGGGGAAAATCGCTGCTCCAAACAGATAATGTAGCAGTACATACATGGTTTTATTGCATCAGAACACTTTCTTTCTGTCTTACAGTGTATTGCTCACTATCAGTTCCCAGGCAGGATACCCTCCCTCCATTCCCTTTGCTTTATTCTCTTATAATGACTATTACTGTGTCCAAATCCTCTAAAAAGGAAGTATTCTGCTAGTATATTTTAAATAATAATAGTCTATAAACATTTCTGCGGTAACCTTTATCATTTTATTTGTCTATAATATAGGGAAGAACATTATTGCTTAATTTCAATTTTTTACAGTTCTTTCTATGCATCTTAAATAATTTCTTCCAAGTAATTATAATTATTTCAATGTATTTGAAGTTGGTTGTAATGGGAATTATTTGCTGCATATTACAGAAATACACAGAAATGACTGTTTTGGTAGTGGAGAAATATATCTAGGAATTGTATGGTGTTCTTGAAATGTATACTGCCTTCTTTGTGCATTTCAACTTCTGTTTATGAGACTGAGCTGAGGGAAGTTAACTAACTTAGTAACAGTCTGCCAGCCAAGGTGGGCGGGCGGGCCTGAGATCTGAGCCGCTGTGCCAAACATTGCTCTTTCCTTTTGCTGTGTAGAATATTGAAAAAAAGGATATATTTTTGTTAACATGTCAAGACTTTCCAGTTGATCGTTCTTTTGTTTATTAATTTGATAGTGTAAGTCACTGTTTAATTGAGTGAGGGGGAAAATTCAAACAAATTGAATGGTACAGGCAAAGGTAGAGTTGGGAAGCTATACTTCTATGCTGGGTGGTAAGTAATCTTTACTGATCTCCATCGTGTTCAAATATACCCTCCCCTGGATGCTTTGTGAATGTTGTTCAGTTAGGTTTCACCTTACTGCAACTTTGTTAGTTATGACCCTCATAATATGGAAGAAAGATTGAGGCTTAGATAATTTTACTGCCAGAGCCAACATATGTCAGTCAACATAGGAGTCATGCCTGGGGGTGTGAGTATGCAAAGGCAGAAAGAAGATGCAGGAGACAGATATGGGAGGACTCTAGTTAATACCATGCCAGCAAGCACATGTATTTTCTCTGTGTCTTTTTTTTCTTTTTAAATTTTTATTGGTTATTTTATTTATTTTCATTTCAAATGTTATCCCCCTTCCCTGTTTCCCCTCTGGAGCTCCCTGTCTCACCCACCCTACTGCTTCTATGAGGGTGCTCCCCAATCCAACCACACAGTTCTGCCTCACCGTCCTAGCATTCCCTTATTCTGGGGCATCAAGCCTTCAACAGGACCAAGGGCCTCCCCTCCCATTGATGCCAGATAAAGACATCCTCTGCTACATATGCAGCTGGAACCATGGGTCCCTCCATGTGTACTCTTTGGATGGTGGTTTAGTTCCTGGGAGCTCTGGGGGGGTGGGGAAGGGTCTAGTTGGTTTATATTGTTGTTCTTCCTGTGAAGTTGCAAACCCCTTCAGCTCTTTTAGTCCTTCCCCTAACTCCTCTATTGGGGTCCCCATGCTTAGTCCGATGGTTGGCTGCAAGCATCTACATCTGTATTGGTCAGGCTCTAACAGAGCCTCTCAGTAGACAGCTATATCAGGCTCCTGTCAGCAAGGGCTTTGTGGCATCAGTAATAGTGTCTGGGTTTGGTGGCTGCATATGGGATAGATCCCCAGGTGGGACAGTCTCTAGATGACCTTGCCTTCAGTCCCTGCTCCACTCTTTGTCTCTTATTTCCTTTACTTTTTTTTATAAATTTTGTATTCATTTTATACTCCAGATTTTATTCCCCTCCTGGTCTACCCTTTCTCAGTGCCTTTTAAAGACGAGCAACACAAGCATGACCAATTCCCAGAAAATAAACAATGACCACAAATCCTTATATGGCACATTTGTGGTACACAGTATGTTTGATGAAGGAGGATTTTTTTCAGGCTAGGATAGACTCAAGGATGTAAACATAAGCAGAGGAACTTGTCAGGGTATAATGCTTGGCTTAATTAAAAACAAAGACAGATGTCGGCAGACTCATTCATAATTAACCACAAGCAAGAAGTCAGTCAAAGCTAACTCCAGAAGTGCTCCCCACATTCTACCATATTGTATCAACTCCAGAATATGTAGTTATTTTTAGATACTCATACCTTTCGTTTCTTTTTATTTCATTATTTTCATAATAGAGTAAATGAGTTCTCATGTCTTACAGTCAATTGCAGACATAGCCCATTTCCACTTTAGAGCTCTTGTCTGTCTCCACTTATTTAAATTTGGCTTTCTATACTCCCATCATTTTTCTATGGGACCTCTATTATCTTTATTTCTTGTGCTATTGATTGAGAGATTCTATAATTGTTGAGATTAATGCAAAGAAGAATAAAAAATAAAATTAATAGCTTATCATTTATTGAGCAGCAATAATATCCATGTAATCTGATTTTTATTACCAACACTGATAAGTATGTATACTTTTATTGTACCCATATTATGGATAGGCACAACTTTGTCTAAGGAAAGCTTTGTGCTTTAGACTGCTTTCTCCCACATTATTTATTAATCAAGAAAATGCTGCTCAGACTTGTTCAGAGGTCAGTCTGATGGAAGCAGTTCCTTAATTATTTTCCTCTTCCTGGATGTGAAAGTTGACAACAAATCACCCATCACAATATCACAGCCAGTTGATGAACTTGAACTTCAGGTTCTTATTTACAGTGCTATGCTTCAGCCTCTGTTTACAGCCATATACTAACTTATCCTTGATTCCAACTTCATAATATTTTACACATTGGAGAAAAACATAAAAAAGGATGTTGGGAAATGTATATATTTCCTAATTTTGTGTATTTCCAGAAAGTGGTTCTTAATTCCTGCTGCATTTATCCTTGGCTAACAGGTTGAGTAAACAGAAAACATGAAGTGGAGACAAAAGAGCAGCCCCTCCCCCACTGTACACTTCCTTTGTTCTCTTAACATTTTCTGAAGGCGCTTAGTGTACTTTGTACCATTTTGTTACCTCTGCTTCAGAACCCAGAACTCTATTTGTTAGCACTATAGAATCCCCTAAAAGGTACCCTTTTTCTAGTTGTGGAATGATGTCCCTGACCCTTACACTTCCACCTGGCCCAGAGCATCAAGAAGCCTTGGTAATCAGTGAAGCTAGCACTGGTGACAAACATGTAGGGAATTCCTTATTCAGCAAGTGGTTGAGAAGAGTAGATATGGCTGAAGAAATCAGCTGTGTTTAAGCAATAGGAGAGGGGAGTGGGCAGCATGACAGGTTAGAGCTTTGACTAGGCAGAAACTGTTCCAGATAAAGACTATTTTATTGTGTGGTAAATAGGCCCTTGTGAGCTAGACACAGAAGACAGTCAAGATTTATTTTAAAAATTGTTTCTTAGTAGAACTATGTTCAGAGTTCTCAATGAGTTATTCACAAATCAACTTTAGGACCCTTCTCAGTCTGCAGCTGAGAATTGCCTAATAACTATTTTAGGATCACTAATTTCTTTCCTGACATGCTAAGACAATGACAGATTTTTCATTTTAAAAGAAATTTGAGTAATCATCTAGTTGTAGAAACAGAAAAAAAAATGATATTTTTCCTAAAAACTATCAATCAGCATGGGTTTGAATGTGTTTGCATGTTATATCTCATTTCAGAAGCCACACCATCTTCTGCCCTGTAGCTTCATAGCTGCTGGTGTCTTAGTAGCATGCTTCCTGATGATCCAAGCCTGTCCCTGGACTTACTATGTGTATTGCTTGCTGCCGGTGCCAATATGGTATGCAGTTCTAAAAGAGTAAGTAGCTTGCCTTTCTGCCTTGTTTCTACTTCACTGGCAGTTAATCCTGTATGCAAAATGCACTGGATTTTATAGCCTAAATCCTAAAAGATGGCTGTAATACTCTGCGCGGTCCAAACACTCTCATTTCATTTACGACTGCAGAATGCTGCATATTAAACATCCCTTTTGTGTTACCATTTTTACTTGAGGAAGCAGTCACCCAGCCCCTTTCTTTGGGTGTTTTTCAAGCAAAAATATAGAATAAAATAAGATAATAAATATTACTGTACTGTGTCATGATTTCCTTACATCTTGCATTTGTTTTGTCATCTCATAGTTTAGTTTCTTCATGTTTTAGAAGATGTATGTGTTTCTATATGCTTCTCCTTCTTCGCCATAAAATAAATGAAACTTTGTGATTATCCCGAATCTATTAATGTGTGCTGATAGGAACCCTGCTCTATTCAATGGACTGTGCTTCTGCCTTTATGCACTTCCTCAGCATGGCCTAAAAGTGGCTTCGCACTATGACAGTCAGCCTGGAAAGGAAGACACTCAGTCAGATTTCAAGCTGATTCACGAGGCAGAGACAGGAGGATCTGCATTTCTAGGTCTGGTCTCTATAGGGAAGGGCTGCCAAAAAAAACCCAAAACCAAGAAAACAAAAAATAAAATAAAATAAAAATACTTGCTAGCATGTGTGCCCTGACACTGCATGTTTTTATTCTAACATTCGTTGATAGCTTTGACTATTTCTACCTTCTAAAAATATGTCTTAAAAATATCGACATACTGAAATATAAAAAATAAAATATGCAATGCTTCAAACTGAGCAAAGAACATGGAGTGATTTCACCGTCTGAAAGGAGTAAGGTTGCTGCTTTGCTTAGTTAGCTCATTTGTGTTTTTCTGACATCATTTCTCTGGTTTCAGAATTCTCTAAGTTTTCTAGCCAGTCTGTTTTACTGTAGAACCCCTTCCGAATGATTAAATAGCCTAATCATTAAGATAGTATGTGTATGAGTTTTTAAGCTGGCTAGAGGGCTCCACAGGTCAACAGTCAAGGGCACTTGGGTCCCATGTGGTAAAAGGAATGAACAGATTCCTGCAGATTGTTCTCCAACTTCTACTGTGGATACATACTGTGGAATGCACCCCCACACAATTTCACACAATAAATCAATATTAAATATTTTAACTCAGTTTTTCTAGAATAAAAGTCCTCCAAAAATGACTTCATTTAATCTTTTGTGCCTCTTTACTAATTCACAGTTGAAAACAAAAGAAATACTCTCCTTGTGGTACTAACCTTTCTTTCCTAGGTGGCTACTTAACAGTGTGGTATAATTTTATTCTACAGTCATTGTTTTCAGCGAGAAAAAGGTCATAAACCAAATGACACTGGCCTTTTACAATTACCTACTTAATGCTCTACAAATGCTAAAGTTTTTTTTCTTGATGAAATGCAAAACGTACTCAAGTATGTAATACATTTTGGGTGGTTATAAATTCTCAATTACAATTAGTGTACAATTAATGACATCTTAAATTGGGTTTGGAAAAGGTTATTTGACTCAGTTAAAAAGTGCAATTAAACTGGGGGTAGTGGTGCATGTCTATAATCCCATCTCCTCAGGAGGCTAAGGCACAAACACTGGCATTTTGAGGCCAGCCTGAATGATGACATAAAGCTTAAATGAAAAGGATGGGACTTTAACTTAGTGTCAGACTGGATGTCTGGCATATTAGAGCCTTAGGTTCAGTCCTCAGTACTGCAAAGAAGTAAAAGTCAGTAAGTTCAATTAAGACTTTATGAAGGCTTTGGGTGTAGTTTAGTGGTAGACATAAGCTTATCCCAATGAGTTTCAGTATTTTTTTTTTCAGTTTGCATACATTTGGGTTCATTTTATTTTATTTTTTGATTTATTTGTAGTACATGTACTTTTGTTTAAACTAAGGTCATACAAAAGTTATTTACTGTTATTTATTTTATAAAACTAAGTAAATGCTTGCCATCATTTATCCTAAAATACAGATTTCCACAAATAAAAGTAAGCAAAGACGTTAAAACCTTGCTACCATTTATCTTAATTTTAAATAATTTATGAATGGAAACATCTGGGATTTGGGACCTTGTGCAGTTTTAATTTTGCATTATATTGCTAATATTAATATGCTATTGCAAAGTATAAGTAATCATTTTGTAAATCGTCTCCTTAAACAGACGTGAAGTTATTCAAGCCCTGGTTGAGTCACTATTGGCTTTTCCTCTGAGCCGTTTTGTCGCCTACTTGCTTGTCTTTACCCTGGGCATTGAAGTACTGGTAAGTGTCTAACCAGCTGTCTTGCGTTTTTATGTTTCTGGTATTAAGTGACTTTATTCTTCATTTTCTTTGTAATCTCTCACCAGGTGCTCAGTTTTTTCTACCGCTACATGTTGACAGCTGGACTGATTGTGTTTGCAGGTTGGCCATTTCTCACTCAGCTGTGGACCCGAGCAAAGGTACAAGTACTCGTGTTGGCAAAGCAGACTAGTAATTACTTTGTGTTGATATGTGTTTGGCTCAATGAATTGTGTATTTTAAGTGAAGGAGTGGAATGCACACTCACATAAAGGGGCCTGGTCCTTTGAAAGGAAGGGCTGACATCGACTTTCTGCTTCTCTGATTTATACATATGTTCCAGTCAAAATGAGGGAGAGATCTAGGAAGCCTGTAAAGACAGAGCTGGCTTGTTTGTGGCACTCGTGGAGTTTGTATCCCTAGCGAGGGAGAAGTCTGGGAGCAGCAGAGGGGCCATCCAGTCTGAGGAGCTTGTGCGCCATCCTCATAGCACTTTCCTGGGAAAGTGGCAGCATGTCGCTCGACCCAGTAGTGTTTAGGAGCCACAAGAGGTTGAGAGGGAGTTTGACCAAAGTACATGTATACAAATTTCAAATAATAAACCAACCCAATAAAGACAGTAAATATGATTCAAGGTATCCACGTTTGTGATGCTTGATCCTAACTGAGCCAGAGGGGATTAACAATCACTGTAAAAAGAAGCCTCTGGGAAAGTCTGGGAGGGATTTTCTAAATTAAGCTAATCAAGGTGGAAAGTCTCACCTGAGCTCCTGGGACTGTTTCCTTTAAAAAGGAGAAGGTAAGTTGAGCAGCAGCATTCATTCTCTGTTTCCAGGCTGGTTGCAGTGTGGTAGTCAATGGCCTCAAGCTCTTGCTGGCTGCCATGACTGACTCCACTGCCCCACAACTCTATAGCCCTTGCCATGATAGACAGACCCATCTCTGGAACTATAAGGAAAAGCAAATCCTCGGTCTTTACGTTGCTTACTGTCTTACATCTTGTCATTACAAAAGTAACTCATACAATGTTTGTGTCCAGATAAATTTGACACAGCTTTTCTTCCAGAGCCATGTAGGGTGTGAGATGCTAAAAACGGATTTCTTTTCCTTGACTTCTTTTTAAAATTGGATATTTTCTTTATTTACATTTCAAATGTTAACCCCTTTCTCAGTTTCCCCTCCGGAACACCCCCTATCCCATCCCCTCTCCCCCTTCTTCTATGAGGGTTTCCCCCCCACCTACTCCCAATTCCGCACCCTGGCATTCCCCTACACTGGGGCATTGAGCCCTCACAGGAGCAAGGGCCTCTCCTCCTATTGATGCCAGACAAGGCCATGCTCTGCTACATATGCAACTGGAGCCATGGGTCCATCCATGTGTACTCATTGGTTGGTGGTTTAGTCCCTGGGAGCTCTGGGGGGTGGGGTGGGGAAGGGTCTGGTTGGTTGATACTGTTGTTCTTCCTATGGATAAAAACAGATTTCTATGCCATATTTGTCTGAATACTTTTTTTTTTCTTGATTCTAGATCACCTGCCTGAGTTGGGCTTTCTTCTCTTTGCTTCTGGCAGTGTTCCCACTGATGCCTGTTGTGGGTAGAAAGCCAGACCTTTCTCTAGTGTACGTAAAATGTTGTTTGCCATTTCAATAGAGTTTATCCTATATTGACACTGTGACATTTAAAAGCACTCCTCTCTCTCTCTCTCTCTCTCTCTCTCTCTCTCTCTCTCTCTCTCTCTCTCTGTTTCTCTCTGTACACATGTGCGTGTGCCATATGTGTGTGGGTATCCATGAAGGCCATAGAGGACGTGAGATCTGTTGGATCTGGGTTATGGATATATGGGAGCTATTTGAAATGGGTTCTGGAAACTGGACTAGGACTGTTGGGTAGAGCAGGAAATGTTCTTGACTGCTGACCCAAGTCTCTTAACTAAACTAGTCTTGGTTCTAAGCTTAACATTACCTGAACACACTTGAAATACTAATGTTAAATTACTAGTTATGATCTTAGCCTATCACCTGAGAGGCCTGGTCTCCTTGGAGATGCTAGCAGACCTTCACAGGCAGTTAAATTGCACCAAGCAGTAACTTAAAACTCACCCCCACTCCTAGTTTCAATTTTATTTTGAATATTATAGAATCTGTAAAAGTTTAGTTACATTGCGACTGTGTTCTGTGTTGACATATTAGTTTTGAATGTGTCTATAACCACATGCCACTGAGAAGTGAAAGTCTGTCTTGATTGAATTAAAATTTTTCCATGAGAAAAAAAATTTCTATTTATTTTGTGCTTTCCTGTTTTGTTTGCAGAACTAGGAATCAACCCCAGGACCTTGTACTTGCTAGGCAACATTTTTATGACTAACCATTCAAATTGTGTTAAAAACATATATTCTCTATGTTAATGGTACGTTTCCCCTCAGTGTAACCTAGACAAGTGTTTAAAACAGTTACTTGCTTTTGCGTTTAAGCACCTACCGTCACTGTCCCCCAACCCCATGGGTGTCTGTGTGTGCTTGACTGAGTTATCTGAGTTTCACCTTGCTGCTGGTCTGTACTTTTTTTCCTGAGGCAGAGTCTGTATGTGTAGCCCCATCTGGCCTCGAATGCAGTGTCCTGCCTCAGCCTTCTGAGTACTGGAATTGTAGACATATATACAGTCCACACCTTTAAATCATGCAGTTGCCTTTGCTGCATACTTCTCAGTGCTCTGGCATTTCTAAAAACATTTTGCCTAACCTTTAATAGATGGGGGTATATCTTTTTTTTTTTTAACTGTTAAGAGATTAACTGAATATTCTTAAGCGTCTGTTACTTTAAGAACTTTATGTTGGGGGGCTGGGGATTTAGCTCAGTGGTAGAGCGCTTGCCTAGGAAGTGCAAGGCCCTGGGTTCGGTCCCCAGCTCCAAAAAAAAGAACTTTATGTTGCTTGGTTTTTTGGCTTCTTACAACAGCAACAACAAAACTAGATCAGAATTGCTGTAGGAACGCAGTTAATAATCAGCCCAACTATTGTATTGAATTATAAGACCGCATGTACCATCTAAGCTATACTTCAACATTATAGTGTAAGTCAAAATTTTGGAATTTTCATGAAATGTGCATAGCATGTAAGAAACAAAATTCAAATACTTTGTTTGCTTGTTTGTTTGTTTATGCATGTTGTCCTGTGAGTTCTGGTGTCTCTATAAAGCCCTTTTCTACCTTTCTTGCTCATGTTGTTCTGGCATAGTTTGGGAGAGCATATTATAAAAGGAGAATACATTGCATAAATGGTCTCTAAAGAAAATTGTCTCTTGCATTTTCTGTTAAAGACTGACTTAAAAAGCAAATAAACCTACTAAAATGTGAAAAATCAAATTTGTGTTTTTGAAAATTATGGTCTTTCTATCTAAACTTGATTTAAATTGCTATTAATGTTAAATTCATGTTGGTTTCCTGTGATAATTTGCAGTTTACCTTATTCTTAGTTCATAGAGAAAGTTCTGTACCCATTTGATCTCTCATAGCAGTTCCATCCTCTAGACTACAGAAACAGATGTGTGAAACACTTAGGGACAAAATAAGAAGACAGAGAAGATAGGTGTACAGTGTTACTGTTGAATTTCTGTGAGCCCAGTATACTGAAGCAAGACAGTTGCCAATGAGTTAAAAGGAAAGAAAGAGAAAGACAAAAGTTGTTATTCTACAGAGCTAGTCTTACGAGTTTTATAACACAACTTAAAGTGATGTTTTTTTCTTATAACCTCAGAGACTATTTGAAAAATAAAAAACCATGAACATCAGCCATGTTCACAGCATATACCTAATCATGGATTTGCACTTCCTTATTTCTCTAACAAACTCAACTCACTTTTCCTTAGTTTTTGTAATTTGAGTTCTAGATTGTATCTTGAACATACATTCAGTTATATTACTTGGATATTTATGAAGAGCTAAAATTCCTTGGTATTAGTTACCTATGATTGTCAGACAATCTAGAAAATTAAATCAGCTGCTTCACCATAGAATACAAAATGACTTAGACAGTGATGTACTCCCAACACTTTTGAGACCACTGCCCCACCTTCCAGCCAGGCCAGCTGAAGAGATACCAGGGTCAGTGACAGGAAGGGTCTGCTTGACCCAAGGAGTGCTGTGTCTTTTGTACAAATCCATTCTCTCAGTGAGAATCTCTGTGGCAAGTGCTGAGTGACAGTCATTTGTTTAGCTACCTTTTATATTCTCTGTATTCACCCAGTTCAGTTTTAGAGCCATGACAGTTGATGAATGAAAAAGAATGAATTAGACAAATAGGTAATAAGGTAAATATACTGAAAGAAATTATGGAATGCGGTTACAACTAGCCCTGCCATGTGCTTGCCCTGCTATTTCCCATCATTCCTCTGCCAGCTTTACTACTTGGTGTTGGTTAAACAAAGTGCTTGAAAGGTCTACATTTGAGTAAGCGGCCTCATGTTTTCATATGCTGTCTTTAGTACGCTTTTTTAGAAAAGTTTAACATGGATAATATTTTGAAACAGAATGGGTGCCGGATTGCTTGTTCTTCTGCTGTCGCTGGCTGTTCTAGCAACCCTCGTAAAAAGAAAACTTAATTTGGTAAAGGACGAGCTGTTGGTACTTCTGTTACAGGTCAGTTAAAGTTTTTCTATAGTATATCCTACTAGGCATATAATAAAATGTTTATTAGTGTTATACTCTGTGACATTCCTGTATTCCTATCACTCAGGACAGTCACCAGAGAAGTCAGTTTTCTTTTTAAAGTAGCATACAGAACTCTCTACAGAATAGCAGAGGGTCAACAGGAAGAAGTGATGCCAAGACATCAGCAGGTTAGGAGACCTTAGGACTTTACAGCAAATATGAACTGAAAGTGTTTCCTCTGCACAGAGATTTTTGTCATCCTCAGATACACCAAGCTGCTTTGATGCAGCAGCTCCTGGAAGGTTGACACGAGGGCAGCAGGCGGTAGATGACCTGGGAGATAGGCTCCCATTGGCACTGACTGTGGTGTTTCAAAGCTAGTAAGTGCCTAGCTATTCTGTTTACAGGATGTACACTTTCCAGTAATTTAACTCCAGCTTGTCCCTTAATGTCAGTGTAGCAAATATTTAACGGTAGTAACCATGTTTTACATGTTTTCATGTATTAGAATAGAAAGTACTCTTTCATTGTCCACCCCCCCCCTTTTTTTATTTCGGTTTTCAAGACAGGGTTTCTCTCTGTAGCCCTGACTGTCTGAGAACTTGCTCAGTAGACCCAGCTAGCCTCAAACTCAAGAGATCTGCTTTGCCACTGCTCCCGAGATCAGGGATTAAAGGCATGTGCCACCACTGCACAGCTCAGGGACCACTTTTTTCAACAGGATAATAGTTCTCTTTAATTTTTATGTTTTCAATAATGGATTTTATCTTTTAAGACTTAAAATTTTATTTGTTTTTATTATTTTTCTTTATTCTTGAGAATACCTCTCCTGTCTATGCCAGAATATTGTCTGACTGTTCATGTGCATAGCAATGTGAGTTCATGTGTGCATTAGCCATGGCCAGTCAAGCTGAGAAATACTTCATTGTTACTTTTTTGCCCCATTCATCTGCTAATGGTCATACAGGTTAGTTCTGTTATTATGACAGCTGGTCAATCCTAGCTATTGTGAATAGAGACGCAGTGAACATGGGTATACAAGTGTCTTTGCAGTACAATCTGAGGAACCTCCAGACTGCTATCCAAAGTGTCTGTACTACTTTTCACTCCCACCAACATGAGTTCCCTTTTTACAACTTCCACACCAGCTCCCCCACCCCTTTTTATAGATAACTGTATATGGAGCTCTGCCAAACCATATGAGTCTTCTTAAAAAGTTCTCTCGGGACAAAACACTATCATTTATTTCCAGAGTACTGTGAAATAAAAATATAACCATGCTTACAAGATATAGTAAGTTATGTTCATTCTTGGAGTGTGACAGTGAACTCATAAGAAGAAAAGAAATCCTTTGTAAACATCCATCGAGCTTTGGAACATGTGCTTCACTGTAAGTAAGTAGCACACTGCCTTTCCTCAGAAACTGGGGTAGTCTTGACAGAATCTGCTCGCCCGCCCACGGTGGAGAGCTTTGACAGGAACGCGTGTTTCTGAGTCTCACTCCACAGGACTGAAGAAGATCATGCTTAAATACTTATGTACGTTGTTAGAATACCCCTGAGTATTATGTAACTTCATTACGAAGCCCTGTCTTGAACTATCTAAGTAATTTGCATTACTGTGCTGCCTGACATATTTTATTGATCCCAAGGCATACATTTTTCCCCAAGTTTGGCATCTCTGAGTTGAGAATATGTTTTACAATAGAAAGGATCCTAGGAGTGCATCATAGCTTTACTCACAGAACAGATTGCGTCTTAATCTGTTCAACAATAACCTTTCAGATTCGATAATGAGGTCAGTAATTTAAACTCTGAGAGCTTGTTTTTCTTTGTAGTTACACTTTAGCTCATTTCTTTTTTTTCTTTTTTTTTAATTTATTTAATACTTAATAATAATTCTTTGGTTTCCAGGCAAACATCCCCCTCCCCCCTCCCCTTCCTTATGGGTGTTCCCCTCCCAACCCTCCCCCCATTGCCGCCCTCCCCCCAACAGTCTAGTTCACTGGGGGTTCAGTCTTAGCAGGACCCAGGGCTTCCCCTTCCACTGGTGCTCTTACTAGGATATTCATTGCTACCTATGAGGTCAGAGTCCAGGGTCAGTCCATGTATAGTCTTTAGGTAGTGGCTTAGTCCCTGGAAGCTCTGGTTGCTTGGCATTGTTGTACATATGGGGTCTCGAGCCCCTTCAAGCTCTTCCAGTTCTTTCTCTGATTCCTTCAACGGGGGTCCTATTCTCAGTTCAGTGGTTTGCTGCTGGCATACGCCTCTGTATTTGCTGTATTCTGGCTGTGTCTCTCAGGAGCGATCTACATCCGGCTCCTGTCGGTCTGCACTTCTTTGCTTCATCCATCTTGTCTAATTGGGTGGCTGTATATGTATGGGCCACATGTGGGGCAGGCTCTGAATGGGTGTTCCTTCAGTCTCTGTTTTAATCTTTGCCTCTCTCTTCCCTGCCAAGGGTATTCTTGTTCCCCTTTTAGAGAAGGAGTGAAGCATTCACATTTTGATCATCCGTCTTGAGTTTCATTTGTTCTAGGCATCTAGGGTAATTCAAGCATTTGGGCTAATAGCCACTTATCAGTGAGTGCATACCATGTATGTCTTTCTGTGATTGGGTTAGCTCACTCAGAATGATATTTTCCGGTTCCAACCATTTGCCTACGAATTTCATAAAGCCGTTGTTTTTGATAGCTGAGTAATATTCCATTGTGTAGATGTACCACATTTTCTGTATCCATTCCTCTTTTGAAGGGCATCTGGGTTCTTTCCAGCTTCTGGCTATTATAAATAAGGCTGCGATGAACATAGTGGAGCACCTGTCTTTTTTATATGTTGGGGCATCTTTTGGGTATATGCCCAAGAGAGGTATAGATGGATCCTCAGGCAGTTCAATGTCCAATTTTCTGAGGAACCTCCAGACTGATTTCCAGAATGGTTGTACCAGTCTGCAATCCCACCAACAATGGAGGAGTGTTCTTCTTTCTCCGCATCCTCGCCAGCATCTGCTGTCACCTGAGTTTTTGATCTTAGCCATTCTCACTGGTGTGAGGTGAAATCTCAGGGTTGTTTTGATTTGCATTTCCCTTATGACTAAAGATGTTGAACATTTCTTTAGGTGTTTCTCAGCCATTCGGCATTCCTCAGCTGTGAATTCTTTGTTTAGCTCTGAACCCCATCTTTTAATAGGGTTATTTGTCTCCCTGCGGTCTAACTTCTTGAGTTCTTTGTATATTTTGGATATAAGGCCTCTATCTGTTGTAGGCTTGGTAAAGATCTTTTCCCAATCTGTTGGTTGCCGATTTGTCCTAACCACAGTGTCCTTTGCCTTACAGAAGCTTTGCAGTTTTATGAGATCCCATTTGTCGATTCTTGATCTTAGAGCATAAGCCATTGGTGTTTTGTTCAGGAAATTTTTTCCAGTGCCCATGTGTTCCAGATGCTTCCCTAGTTTTTCTTCTATTAGTTTGAGTGTATCAGGTTTGATGTGGAGGTCCTTGATCCACTTGGACTTAAGCTTTGTACAGGGTGATAAGCATGGATCGATCTGCATTCTTCTACATGTTGCCCTCCAGTTGAACCAGCACCATTTGCTGAAAGTGCTATCTTTTTTCCATTGGATGGTTTTGGCTCCTTTGTCAAAAATCAAGTGCCCATAGGTGTGTACGTTCATTTCTGGGTCTTCAATTCTGTTCCATTGGTCTTTCTGTCTCTGTACCAATACCATGCAGTTTTTATCACTATTGCTCTGTAATACTGCTTGAGTTCAGGGATAGTGATTCCCCCTGAAGTCCTTTTATTGTTGAGGATAGCTTTAGCTATCCTGGGTTTTTTGTTATTCCAGATGAATTTGCAAATTGTTCTGTCTAACTCTTTGAAGAATTGTATTGGTATTTTGATGGGGATTGCATTGAATCTGTAGATCGCTTTTGGTAAAATGGCCATTTTTACTATATTAATCCTGCCAATCCATGAGCATGGGAGATCTTTCCATCTTCTGAGGTCTTCTTCAATTTCTTTCTTCAGTGTCTTGAAGTTCTTATTGTACAGATCTTTTACTTGCTTGGTTAAAGTCACACTAAGGTACTTTATATTATTTGGGTCTATTATGAAGGGTGTCGTTTCCTTAATTTCTTTCTCGGCTTGTTTCTCTTTTGTGTAGAGGAAGGCTACTGATTTATTTGAGTTAATTTTATACCCAGCCACTTTGCTGAAGTTGTTTATCAGCTTTAGTAGTTCTCTGGCGGAACTTTTGGGATCACTTAAATAAACTATCATATCATCTGCAAATAGTGATATTTTGACTTCTTCTTTTCCGATCTGTATCCCCTTGATCTCCTTTTGTTGTCTGATTGCTCTGGCTAGAACTTCAAGAACTATATTGAATAAGTAGGGAGAGAGTGGGCAGCCTTGTCTAGTCCCTGATTTTAGTGGGATTGCTTCAAGTTTCTCTCCATTTAGTTTAATGTTAGCAACTGGTTTGCTGTATATGGCTTTTACTATGTTTAGGTATGGGCCTTGAATTCCTATTCTTTCCAGGACTTTTATCATGAAGGGGTGTTGAATTTTGTCAAATGCTTTCTCAGCATCTAATGAAATGATCATGTGGTTTTGTTCTTTCAGTTTGTTTATATAATGGATCACGTTGATGGTTTTCCGTATATTAAACCATCCCTGCATGCCTGGGATGAAGCCTACTTGATCATGGTGGATGATTGTTTTGATGTGCTCTTGGATTCGGTTTGCCAGAATTTTATTGACTATTTTTGCGTCGATATTCATAAGGGAAATTGGTCTGAAGTTCTCTTTCTTTGTTGGGTCTTTGTGTGGTTTAGGTATAAGAGTAATTGTGGCTTCATAGAAGGATTTCGGGAGTGATCCATCTGTTTCAATTTTGTGGAATAGTTTGGATAATATTGGTATGAGGTCTTCTATGAAGGTTTGATAGAATTCTGCACTAAACCCGTCTGGACCTGGGCTCTTTTTGGTTGGGAGACCTTTAATGACTGCTTCTATTTCCTTAGGAGTTATGGGGTTGTTTAACTGGTTTATCTGTTCCTGATTTAACTTCGGTACCTGGTATCTGTCTAGGAAATTGTCCATTTCCTGAAGATTTTCAAGTTTTGTTGAATATAGGCTTTTATAGTAAGATCTGATGATTTTTTGAATTTCCTCTGAATCTGTAGTTATGTCTCCCTTTTCATTTCTGATTTTGTTAATTTGGACACACTCTCTGGGTCCTCTTGTTAGTCTGGCTAAGGGTTTATCTATCTTGTTGATTTTCTCAAAGAACCAACTTTTGGTTCTGTTGATTCTTTCTATGGTCCTTTTTGTTTCTACTTGGTTGATTTCAGCTCTGAGTTTGATTATTTCCTGCCTTCTACTCCTCCTGGGTGTATTTGCTTCTTTTTGCTCTAGAGCTTTTAGGTGTGCTGTCAAGCTGCTGACATATGCTCTTTCCTGTTTCTTTCTGCAGGCACTCAGCGCTATGAGTTTTCCTCTTAGCACAGCTTTCATTGTGTCCCATAAGTTTGGGTATGTTGTACCTTCATTTTCATTAAATTCTAAAAAGTTTTTAGTTTCTTTCTTTATTTCTTCCTTGACTAGGTTATCATTGAGTAGAGCATTGTTCAATTTCCACGTATATGTGGGCATTCTTCCCTTATTGTTATTGAAGACCAGTTTTAGGCCGTGGTGGTCCGATAGCACGCATGGGATTATTTCTATCTTTCTGTACCTGTTGAGGCCCGTTTTTTGACCAATTATATGGTCAATTTTGGAGAAAGTACCATGAGGAGCTGAGAAGAAGGTATATCCTTTTGCTTTAGGATAGAATGTTCTATAAATATCTGTTAAGTCCATTTGGCTCATGACTTCTCTTAGTCTGTCTACGTCTCTGTGTAATTTCTGTTTCCATGATCTGTCCATTGATGAGAGTGGGGTGTTGAAATCTCCCACTATTATTGTGTGAGGTGCAATGTGTGTTTTGAGCTTTAGTAAGGTTTCTTTTATGTATGTGGGTGCCCTTGTATTTGGGGCATAGATATTTAGGATTGAGAGTTCATCTTGGTGGATTTTTCCTTTGATGAATATGAAGTGTCCTTCCTTATCTTTTTTGATGACTTTTAGTTGAAAATTGATTTTATTTGATATTAGAATGGCTACTCCAGCTTGCTTCTTCTGACCATTTGCTTGGAAAGTTGTTTTCCAGCCTTTCACTCTGAGGTAGTGTCTGTCTTTGTCTCTGAGGTGTGTTTCCTGTAGGCAGCAGAATGCAGGGTCCTCGTTGCGTATCCAGTTTGTTAATCTATGTGTTTTTATTGGGGAGTTGAGGCCATTGATGTTGAGAGATATTAAGGAATAGTGATTATTGCTTCCCGTTATATTCATATTTGGATGTGAGGTTATGTTTGTGTGCTTTTCTTCTCTTTGTTTTGTTGCCAAGATGATTAGTTTCTTGCTTCTTCTAGGGTATAGCTTGCCTCCTTATGTTGGGCTTTACCCTTTATTATCCTTTGTAGTGCTGGATTTGTAGAAAGATATTGTGTAAATTTGGTTTTGTCATGGAATATCTTGGTTTCTCCATCTATGTTAATTGAGAGTTTTACAGGATACAGTAACCTGGGCTGGCACTTGTGTTCTCTTAGGGTCTGTATGACATCTGTCCAGGATCTTCTGGCCTTCATAGTTTCTGGTGAAAAGTCTGGTGTGATTCTGATAGGTCTGCCTTTATATGTTACTTGACCTTTTTCCCTTACTGCTTTTAATATTCTTTCTTTATTTTGTGCGTTTGGTGTTTTGACTATTATGTGACGGGAGGTGTTTGTTTTCTGGTCCAACCTATTTGGAGTTCTGTAGGCTTCTTGTATGCCTATGGGTATCTCTTTTTTTAGGTAGGGAAGTTTTCTTCTATGATTTTGTTGAAGATATTTACTGGTCCTTTGAGCTGGGAGTCTTCACTCTCTTCTATACCTATTATCCTTAGGTTTGATCTTCTCATTGAGTCCTGGATTTCCTGTATGTTTTGAACCAGTAGCTTTTTCTGCTTTACATTATCTTTGACAGTTGAGTCAATGATTTCTATGGAATCTTCTGCTCCTGAGATTCTCTCTTTCATTTCTTGTATTCTGTTGGTGAAGCTTGTATCTACAGCTCCTTGTCTCTTCTTTTGAATTTCTATATCCAGGGTTGTTTCCATGTGTTCTTTCTTGATTGCTTCTATTTTCATTTTTAATTCCTTCCACTGTTTGATTGTGTTTTCCTGGAATTCTTTCAGGGATTTTTGTGTCTCCTCTCTATAGGTTTCTACTTGTTTATTTATGTTTTCCTGGAATTCTTTCAGGCATTTTTGCGATTCCTCTCTGTAGGCTTCTACTTGTTCTCTAATGGAGTTCTTCACGTCTTTCTTGAAGTCCTCCAGCATCATGATCAAATATGATTTTGAAACTAGATCTTGCTTTTCTGGTGTGTTTGGATATTCCATGTTTATTTTGGTGGGAGAATTGGGCTCTGATGATGCCAGGTAGTCTTGGTTTCTGTTGCTTGGGTTCCTGCGCTTGCCTCTCGCCATCAGATTATCTCTAGTGTTACTTTGTTCTGCTATTTCTGACAGTGGCTAGACTGTCCTATAAGCCTGTGTGTCAGGAGTGCTGTTGACCTGTTTTCCTGTTTTCTTTCTGACAGTTATGGGGACAGAGTGTTCTGCTTTCGGGCGTGTAGTTTTTCCTCTCTACAGGTCTTCAGCTGTTCCTGTGGGCCTGTGTCTTGAGTTCACCAGGCAGGTCACCCGCAGCAGAAAAGTTGGTCCTACCTGTGGTCCCGAGGCCCAAGTTTGCTCACGGGGCGCTGCCCACGAGCTCTCCGCGGCGGCAGCAACCAGGAAGATATGCGCTGCCCTTTCCGGGAGTCTCCGTGCACTAGAGTTCCAGATGGGGTTTCGTGTTCTCCTCTGGTGTTCTCCTCTGGCGTCCGAGATGTGTGTGCAGAGTGCAGTCTCTTCTGGTTTCTCAGGCGTGTCTGCCTCTCCGTAGGTGTAGCTCTCCCTCCCACGGGATTTGGGTGCAGAGAACTGTCTATCCGGTCTGTTTCCTTCAGGTTCCGCTGGTGTCTCAGGCGCAGGGGTCTTGCCGCTCCTGGGCCCTCCCCTACGGGAACCCAGAGGCCTTATACAGTTGCCTCTTGGGCCAGGGATGTGGGCAGGGGTGGGCAGTGTTGGTGGTCTCCTCCGCTGTGCAGCCTCAGGAGTGCCCACCTGACCAGGCGGTGAGGTCTCTCTCCCACGGGGCTTGGGAGAAGAGAGCTGCTGCGGGCCGGGATCCGCGGGTGTGGGACTTCCGGTAAACACAGGAAGTGCCCGGTCTCAGAGGAATTTTGCCTCTGTGTGTCCTGAGTTCACCAGGCAGGCCTCTTGCAGGGGAAAAGTTGGTCCTGCCTGAGGTTCCGAGGCTCAAGTGTGCTCGTGGGGTACTGCCCAAGTCCTCTCCGCGGCGGCAGCAACCGAGATCTGCGCCGCTCTTTCCGGGAGCCTCTGTGCACCAGGGTTCCAGATGGGGTTTGGTGCTTTCCTCTGGCGTCTGGATGTGCGCAGAGTGCAGTCTCCTCTGGTTTCCCAGGCGCGTCTTTTAGCTCATTTCTTAAAAATGCTAATTAATCCGCTGTTGATCAGGGATTAATATCATTTTTCTATACAGCTGGATAATATGGTTGTCAAGCGCAAGGAGATGGTAAAAATGTTCAAGTCTAGCGTGTCAGCACAAAAGGAGACAACACGTAAATGAATAGGAGAGACTATGTTGCAGTAAAGTAGTTTCTCATGAAAGCAGCCCTCAAGCTATTCCTTTTGTACAGTAACTATAGTGAGCACTTACACTGTCTCAGTTCCCAGGGCCTGGTAAATATCCAGACCACAAAATTGTGTTGAATAATTAAATACACAGATAGTACTGTGCAGAGGAACAGAGGTGGGAAAGGCACTAAGGTAGACACTCCCTTGCAGTCAACATAATTTGGGGAGCCTTCAGCATTTGTAGCATTTGAAGCTCTGGTGAGGTATGCCAAGCACTCTGGACCGTGTGCATGCCTCATGTCGCTTTGCCCACGTCTGGCTTAGCACGGCAGTACTAACATGTGGCGCTGGAGCACGAGGAGGTAGCCTGGTGCAGTTCTAGTGTTTCAGCTGCATCCCAGTTTTCCTCAGCACTGTCTGGTAGTGTGTCACTTTCCCTGCCTTTCCTTTCAGGTGCTGAGTACAGTGCTCTCTATGTACGTTGTGTACAGTACCCACCACAGTCTGTTAAAGAAAGAAGGCCTGCCTCTTCTGAATCAGATTGTGAGCTGGGCAACACTAGGTAAGTGACCCCTCAAACCAAATTGGAAAACCTGACCTCCAGTCACTTTTCTTAAAAAGGATACCTTCATGTCTGCATTGTTGTGCTGAAAGAAATAGTTTTGATGAAGGAAGGCTGTAGCCAGCTATTATTTCTAATTCCTTTTGGAATTTAACCAAAAAAAGTAGAACTCTTGTGAACACACATGGGTTAATAAGAATTATTCGATAGAATACTTATGATTTCATAATGGTCTGTGTACTTATGAACATCTAATAAAAATCTAATGAATGATTCTGGACATGAAGTTTTTATGAATGTTCCATTCTGTATATGTACCACATATATTTAATTTTCCTGTCAGTCTTTACATTTTCAGGTCTTACACAGATTAGTAAATGATTAAATTTTGTTTCCCTTTCCAAAACCAACATTGACTAGATATTTCTTGTTATGAAACAAAGGTGTTTCGAATCACATTCCTCTGGCACCCTTATTTAAGAATGTTAGAATTTGGGGTTGGTGAAATGGCTCCATGGTTAAGAGCTTACTACTTTTTCAGAGGATGGATGCTCTTTGAGCTTCCAGTATTCACATGGTAGTTCATATCTTCCTCAGGGGTGAATACACAGGTAGGGAAGGAATAAAATCTCAAGGATCTTATAGGAATGGAGTTATTCGTAGTTTTTATTCACAGTATTTCAAGTTCCTTTGCAGAGGCAGGAGCATCTCCCTGAGTTCCAGACCTGCCAGGTCTACATACTGTCTCAAACAAAGCAAAAAAGAACAAACAAAAACAAAAACAGTACCCTTGACCAGGAGTAGCTGTGTATGTCTTTGATACTGAGGAGACAGAGGCTCTTTTGCCTCTCAAGTTCAAGGTCAGTCTTCTCTATATAGGGAGTTCCAGGCTAGCCAGGGATTATAGTGAGACCCTGTCTGAAGAGAAAAGAGGAGAGGAGTGGAGTGAGAAAAAAGAGAAAGAAAAGTACCTTTGTTTGTTAAGCTAGATTGTAGCCCTGGTCCTGTTATCATTTGTTCTAGTAGAAAAATACTCATGCTAGATAAGAATTCCTATCCCACCCCTCCCTGCAGTTTGGATGTCCTCTATAGTTTATTCATATCTGTATTGATCATATTTTCATTTTGGAATGGTAGAGAAGAAATTTAGAGTTAGAATAATCTACATAAATATCTCCCTGGGAATACTTTAAATAAGGAATTGCTTTCTTAGCATCGGTAGAGCTAGGTATTAGCTTCAAGATTCCTGTCAAGTAGTATGAGCCATGAAAGAACAAGTCAGAGAAAGTCTTCAGTGTTTCCAAAGATCTCCCCTCAACACTGATGCACCATGGTGTGGGTACAACAGGCATATTTTGTTTAAATTCGTTAAGTGCCCAATTAAGTAACATTAATATGTTTATGTCACCTGGAATGGAGATGCTTAATTTTTCTTTAATACCTTAGTATTACTGAAGACAAAAAATAAAACTAGGATAAAATATTCAATATTGAAAAATTGGTTTCATTTTAACTGACTTGTTGGGGGCTGTAGGTCAGTGAGACAGCCCTTGCCCAGCATGCCTGAGGCCTTGAGTTTTGGAGAAAGGGAAAGAAAGAATCCACAAACAACAACGTAGAAACCCATCTGACCTGCCTTAAAATAAGAAGCACTGCAAGTTGTTTCTTGTAGTTAGAGTGTGTATCAGATAACAGTATTATTGACCTACCTACATTCCTCCGCTAAGACTTCACAAGTAGGATTTGCAAAGCTTTGAATGCTCCAGGAATTTACAGCTTTAATTAAAATCATCTGTATACTTAGCTTACTTTACAAGACACTGGTTACTTATAAAGATAACACCTAATACTATACGTGAGATTGCACTTAAAACTCGAGGCAAGTTTTCCTGAATGTCATCCTATTTAAAGTATGTAAAGACTTCTCCTCAGATAGATTAGTAAACTTGACACCCCCCCAACCCCCCCGCACACACACACACCAAAAGAAACAGTAAGTCAGCCAAGCTTTACCCAGGTTTCCTCCTCTGGAGCACCCAGGATGTTGGCAGTTGTGTACAGTTGCTCTCTGAAATAGACAAGCATCTGTGTTTGCTCTTGCTGCCCCTTTTCATCACCTTGTCCAACCTGACGGGCCTGGTTCTCTAGGGCGATGTCTCCACTATGGCCTGTGTGAAGTCATTGTCTCCTGCTTCTGATACATCAGGTGCACTCTACAACTCTAGTTGTCAACTTGTCTGATAATAGGCATAATCTATTTCTGGGGACTATGTTGTCTTTAAACCAGGACATAGATGGCTGAGAGACAAGTTGCTGAGTGTAAAGTAATATATTTTATTTCAGTAGAAAACAGTAAATTACTCATTAATATTAGTAATATTAGTTAATATTAGTACATACTCACTGCTCTGTTTCCTTGCAGCCTCTTCTCTGGTGGTGCCTCTCCTGAGCCCCACAGCCCTCTGGCAGCGGCTGACCAGCATACTTCTTTCCTTGATGTCGACCTACTTGCTGCTAAGCACGGGGTATAAGCCTTTCCCTAGGTTTTGGGGTTTGTTGAGAATTTCACATGAGTACTGTATTTCCATCATTTCTCTGCTTCCTTCCCCCTCTAACTCCTCCCATGTCCCGCTCACTCTCAAGTTCATGACTTCTATATTACGTTTGTTACAAATATACATGTATAAACTTTTCTTAAAATACATTCAAATGCCAAATTGACTTTTCTTTAGTAGATAAACTTTGGAAATGAAAACGTTCTCTAAGTCTTGAAGGATAAGTTATAAATGTTTTCTATTCTACATGTGAGTAGGTAACTTGATCTATAAGTTCCTTCATTTCTCTCATTGTTTTCATATTATTTTCTGTCGTGGACTTTTACTTGGAGTTGCTAAAATTTATTTAATTATAGTGTTATGAAAGCTTAATGCATTGTTGTGGAATTTCAAGCCTTAAAGAGTTTTTAAGAAGGATTTTTGTTGTTAATGCATTCGTTTAATGCATTTGCCATAGTGCTGTGATCTCTGTTTCATTAAATAACTGTACGCTAGAAATAAAACAAATTTATCTTCAACACAGAACAGCATCATCACTTCCTATTGCACTTAAAAAATAAGTAACATATTTATTCTAAGGCAAGAATCTAGCAAACAAGTAAACAAATCATTTTAAAAATAAATTAAATATATTATATGTCCACAATTTAACTTTTAGTTTAAAGCTTACATTAATAACAGCTTTTATCATCTGAACTTAAAAGGTTCTAATCAGCCTGACCTCCATTTGTCATAACAATAGACTTTAGCTCTGGCGTATAATTTCTTTCCCTTTCTAGTGATAGAGCTATCTGTGACACTGATGCTGTTTCGGTGTAGGTTACTGCTCTTCCAGTTATGATCTCATCCATCTTCTTCATTATTGGTTTTAGTAGCGTTGGATTTTCTGTGACTAAAAGACCACAGTTCCCAGTGTAGGTTTTTTGGAGTGTGTGACTGGGGATACTATTCAAGCTTCTTTTAGAAAGTCTTAGTTATCTGTTAGTGCATGCAGGTGGATATGTAAGAAAGGCCGCAGGACAGTTTATAATGCTTGGACAGTCTTCTGGTGACTGGTTCTGAAGGTAGTAAATTGCTGGCTCAGCAGAGCTGGCAGCAGACCTCAGGTAAAGCTGCTCAAGATCCTGAAGTGTACTTCTTGTCTGGGTGCTTCCAATTCCACTGAGCAAGCAGTTGAGGCTCACTCAGTCACCTCCCCACCTCCCATCCCGTCACTGACTCAGTGTTTACAAGTGATCTTTCCAGGGCTACAGTGCAGAATATCACCTCAGCAGCCCCTAGAGACAAAGCAAGCTGTACACCCATAGGTGAGTTTAAAGCAGTGGTTCTCAACCTGTGGATTGCAACCCCTTTGGGGGCTTGACTGACCATTTTGTAGGGGTTGCATATTATATATCCTGCATATCTAGTTACATTGTTATTTATGACATTAGCAAAGTTACAGTTATGAAGTAGCAACAAAAATAGTTGTATGGTAGGGGGTCCCCACCATGTGAAAAAGGGTCGCAGCATTAGGAAGGATGAGAAGCACTGCTGCAAAGCATGAGAAGGCACACAAGAGCCAGTGTCTAGCATAGAGTTCCAGTCTGACTGGGGAAGATAACAACTATAGCCAATTACAATAGGCCATTCAAATCAGGGAGGACTTTACACTTAGCTAAATATAACTTGTTTGTGGCTTTATTCCTTGAAAAAATATTTCTTTAATACATTTTAAAATGTGCTTTAAATTGAGGTGCAACTTGGGTTGAAAGCTTATCCAACATGTGCTAGGCCTCAACACCACCAAAAGAAAAAGATAAAAGTCTTCAAATACTTCAGTTTGTTTATTATTATTTTAATATAAAATTTTGTTTTTATTTTTGTTTTTATGTACATTGCAAATGAGAGTACTTCCAAAAATGTTAATTTATTTTTGTCTAAGATTGAAATCTCTAGAGCTGGATTGATGGCTCAGCAGTTAAGATTGCATGATGCTGTGGCTGAAAACAAGACTGTGTTCCCAGCATCAGCACTGGAGCTCACAGCTGTTCCTATCTCTGAGTGACTGGTGCCCTCTTCTGCACTCTGAGGGAACTGGAATGGATGAGCACATGCTGGCGTGGAAACACATGCATATAAAATCTCTTACAGACCCTATGGAGGGTCACACTGTGTGGACCAGTAAACCCAAAGAGATCTGTCTGGCTCTGCATTAAGTGCTTGGAGTAAAGGCATGTACAATTAAAATAGAATTGAAATTTTCTTACCAAGTAGATTTAAACAAAGATTCTGCCATTGATTTGGCATGAACCCTGAAACATTACTTTGAAATTCAGTGAAGACAGTTTTATAGTTTCAGTGCTGACTTTGATGGGAAGAATTTGCCATTTTCCCCGACACACACACACTCACACATACACACACACTCACACACATACACACACACTCACACACACACACTCACACATACACACACATTCACACACAGACTCACACACACACACATACACACTCACACACACTTATACATACACACGCACTCACACACACACACACACTAAATTCACAGTGTAGTTCTTAATTCCTCTTGCTTTGGGCTCCTGAGTGCTGACACTCCAGGCATGTCACCAAGCCCAGTTTGTCATTTGAATTTGAATTTTATTTAATTTGTTCTTTAAAACAAATGATAAACAGAACAGACAAATTGAGTAAACACCAGTTCAACTTTTGGCTAAAACATGGGATCTTGATCCAAATTAGACTCAGTCCAGAATCCACCATGGTGTTACCACAGGTTATTTTCCATTTAAATGATCATATAAAGCTATCTAGGGTCCAAGGCCTGAATCACTCTTTAGGAATCTTAGTTGTTTCACTAAGTATTAGAGAGACATTCTGTAAAGCTTTTTCCAGTGGACCTTAACATCCTCAGGGACCTAGACTAAAGCCCTCAGATACGAAGTGGAGTAGACACTAGAGCCCCTCTCACCAAAGGTCCCCACACATTCTGGTTTTTGTTTTTCCATCCTTCTTGACTGACATACTTGTGGGACACAGCTATGGACATATGTCAGTTGCTTTAATAAAGAAATCTTGTGCGTTGCTTGTTTGTTGTAAATCTTGAAGTATGTGAGAACCTTGGTGTTCTTATTCAAGAATGATAAATATAATTTGAAACTCATTACATTTTCCCACATTATTGGTAAAATCTTAGAATAAACAATTATATTAGTGCCCTTCGAAATAAAATGGGCTAACGTTTTTAGTCTATATAAGAAATTAAAGGCTAAAATCCTGTCATTTGGGAATGGCGTTGTTCTGTTAAGAGGTCATATTTAGAGGTTTGCTTGAGAAATTAAATTTTTTTTTTAAAGAGGAGGAATTTGAAGTCCACTCTTTTCTAAAGATTTATTTATTTATTATATATCAGTACACTGTAGCTGTCTTCAGACACTCCAGAAGAGGGCATCCAATCTCATTACAGGTGGTTGTGAGCCACCATGTAGTTACTGGGATTTGAACTCAGGACCTCTGGAAGAGCAGTCAGTGCTCTTAACCGCTGAGCCATCTCTCCAGTCCGAGAAATTAAATTTTTTAGAGTAAGTGTGGTCAGTTTTTAACAATCACATAATAATGTTTTGGCCCTTTTCAGGTTCAAAGGAATGCATAATAGATTTTTAAAATGGAACTTTTTTTTTTTATTAACTTGAGTATTTCTTATTTACATTTCGAATGTTATTCCCTTTCCTGGTTTCCGGGCCAACATCCCCATAACACCTCCCCCTTCCCTTCTTTATGGGTGTTCCCCTCCCCACCCTCCCCACCCTTCCCCCATTACCGCCCTCCCCAACAATTCAGTTCACTGGGGGTTCAACCTTGGCAGGACCAAGGGCTTCCCCTTCCACTGGTGATCTTACTAGGCTATTCATTGCTACCTATGGGGTCAGAGTCCAGGGTCAGTCCATGTATAGTCTTTAGGTAGTGGCTTAGTCCCTGGAAGCTCTGATTGCTTGGCATTGTTGTTCATATGGGGTCTCGAGCCCCTTCAAGCTCTTCTAGTCCTTTCTCTGATTCCTTCAACGGGGGTCCCGTTCTCAGTTCAGTGGTTTGCTGCTGGCATTCGCCTCTGTATTTGCTATATTCTGGCTGTGTCTCTCAGGAGAGATCCACATCCAGCTCCTGTCGGTCTGCACTTCTTTGCTTCATCCATCTTGTCTAATTGGGTGGCTGTATATGTATGGGCCACATGTGGGGCAGGCTCTGAATGGGTGTTCCTTCTGTGTCTGTTTTAATCTTTGCCTCTCTATTCCCTGCCAAGGATATTCTTATTCCAAAATGGAACATTTTTAAGCTGTAGTTCTAAGCACTAAGGAGTCTGAGGCAGGAATTGTGAATTTGAGACTAGCCAGCACTATATAGTTGGAACCTGTCATTAAAAACCAAAGGCTTCTTATCTTTGATTCTCTTCTTGTTGCTGTGATAAATTACTCTGACAAAAGCAATTTAAGGAAAGGGGTTTATTCTGGAATACAGTTCCAGGGTATGGTCCTACACAGTAGGGAAGAAGGTGTCAGGACCCTGAAGCAGCTGGTCACGTGTATCCACAGTCACCAGGAGAGTCATGACTGCATCTAGTGCTCATTTGCCTCTACGCTTTGTGCAGTCCAGGCTCCCCGGTAGGGAGATCATTGACCTGATGAAGAGAACCCCTCACAGGCCTGTAAGTCTTAGAAATAGATCTGGGTTGGAAATAAAGAGCATAAGGAAAAAGGAAAGGAGAGTTTAAATTTGATTGTAAGTTTTAAAAAAAGTAAATCTTAATATAGAAGAATTTATCCTGTAACTTACCTTGGAGACAAGTATTAAAATCATGATTCCAGTTGTCAATTTAATGGTCTTCAGAGATCCTCAAACAGATTATCATAATGACATCAAATCAAAACCAGGAAAGTTCATGACTAAAATCAGAATATTACTGCTGAGTGTGATCTTACTAATGAAAGCATTAAGAGACATCATTCAATATCAGAATCTGTATTTAGCTTTGAAGAAGGGTCTTGAAACATTGTGATTTAGTCATTTAGGTTAGTGAATTTCTTTGGTTTCTTACCCTTTATCCTTGTAAAACTTACAAAGTATGTAGTTCATCACTGTTTTGGACAAAATAGAGGTTTCTCTGTATAATTTGGTGAATATTCAGACGTAAGAGAGTCTTTAAATATAGCTTTATTATATTACAGAAACAGAGTAATAGTAATTTTAAATTCTAACAGTGCATCCTTGTTTGATGAATAAGAAAGATTCATTAGTAATCAGCCCTGAATTAATGTTATACAAATGAAAGCTATTATAATTCTTGAAAATAGTTTTGTCTGTTGTTAAATATTTCCCTTTCAAATTTTGTTTACATTGTCCGTTTGCTTAACAGAATATGACGCAGATCCAAATGCCTTTCCAGCACATATCAGCGTGTCCAAGGCCAAACTAACTGATTGCAACTGAAAGTTCAGTATCTCCTTGCTTTCTCAGGTCCTTGGTGACATTTTATTGATCTTTCCTTATTAGGTTAGATTTGCAGACTATGTATGAAATGTTGTCTTAAGAGATAAAGTCTTTTAGAAGCACTGTTTCTACCTGATCTTGTCTGCCACGTCTGATCTTAGGAAAGGGCCAAATCTCTGAAGTATTGAGAGGCATTTTATGGTTGTGTGTCATTAGAAAGTACGACTTCCACATACAACTGCAAGTGTTTGTAAAAGTCGTAGTGCCATGGGGCTGTATCCATAGCTAAGCAGTTAAGAACACTGGTTGCTTTTTTCAAGGGACCCAGGTTCAGTCCCCAGAACCCATATGGTATTAACAACCTTCTGTAACTGCATGCACTTCCCTGAGATTCAGAGCCCTCTGGCCTATTTGCACACCAAACACGCACATGTTCCTGCAGGCAAAATACTCATTCGTAGCAAACGAAAATAAGCAAATCTTTTAGAAGTCATCATCTGCCTTTTCTTGGAGTATGCACCTTCTTGCTCTGATTAGTCAAGCTCTTTCTTTCACGTTTTCAGCATCCCGAGCACTAAGCAGTCAAACCAAGAGAACTGTGACTAATGCAGGCCTGCAGTGGAGTTGTTCATGGCTATAAAATAAGAATTACGTGTTGTCGTGTTACAGTAAAAACTGGAAAGTTGCTTTTAAGGGTTAGGATCTGAATAGATTTGAGGAGTAGATTTGGATCGGTGGCATCAACCTCATGTAGAATAGTGGCTGAACTAAACCTTAAATAATGGCCAGGGTACAGGCATTATAATTTTTCCCCAGTGTTTTAATTCATCAGAACAAAAAAATGGTTAAATTATTATTATTACTGTATCAATTCTGATAAAGTGGAGTAAAGGAAGAAGTGATTAACCGTTGAGGCTCTGGTATATTTCTTTCTAACTTTAATTTTTTCTTTTAACATGTAATTAATCATAGTCCATGTAGGTTTTTCTGTTTTTTTCTACTTACGTTAGAAGTGTTTTCTTATGTGGATCATGTCCTCCTCTACCATTTTAGTAGATGTATAATATTTTTGTGCTATACTTTAATTTATTTAGCTGTCCCTCCATTTTTAAAAAATATACTTTTTGTTTGTTTTATTGTTTGTCTTGGGAAGCTCAGGCTGGCCTCAAACTCATGATGTAGCCAAGGATGACTTTGAACTCTTTTGATTCTTAAACTTCTACTCCTGAGTGCTGGGATTATAAGCATGTGCTGCCCTCAGTTCTAGTTTATACCGTGGTGGGGACGAAGCCCAGGGCTTCATTCATAGTAGGAAAGCGCTCTAGCAACTGGGCTACAACAAACTGCAAAGGGCGTGGTTTTTACCATGTCCAGTCAGTAATGCCGAGGGATCGTCTTACAATAAGAATACCAAGTACAGTTTTAATGGGCTGTAAATGACTCTGCTGTGTGTGTACAGGTACCTTTTGCTGACGGCATGTTCTCATGCATATAACCTGTGCTCATAGCTCAGGATGTCTCCATCCTACACACTGAGTGATCGTATATAGTTTCTCAAGTCCAGATGCGTTTGCCTGTCTTCAGCACTTTTCTTTTGTTGCTGTGGTAGAATTGAAAGCATTTTGTGCCTTTTGCATTTTCATATCTTAGAAATGGTGATATATGGCCTTGAGTTCAGTCCTAATAAGTGAAGCAAGGTAACATTGTGCTTTTGTTTGTAGCTTCCAGTCAGGTTAGTTATTCTTTCACTTGTGAGCCAGACCTTATAGTAGCCAGATTCTCTTCATCAACTAGGAGGTGTATTAATGTGTATGTGCAATCAAAGCAGTATGGTAGTGCTGGGATAGATAGAGCGTTTGGTGACCGTGGAGGCAAGGTAGAGCAGAAGTATTTTGAAAAGGGCTTGTTACCTTGAGTAATGTTTTAGTTTTGTGTCAAGTCGACTGTCCTCCATCTTAGAGATGCATTGATGACCACTGTCCTGTGGACATGGAAGGCCGTCGTGTCTGCATTGCCCCTTTGTACACCTCCTTACAATGAAGCTCATTTCCTTAGAACTGTTGTTCTTAGAGTGTGGCTAATGAATGTTTTTATATCTGGATAACAGCATTAGATGGCCTTCTGCAGTAGAGTTCCTATATACAGCGCATGAGAGTCCCTATTTCAGTGTACCTTTGTCAACACGTTTTTATGTTGAGAAATGTAGTGAGTAATATGCCACCTCATTTTTGTCTTTATTTTCATCTAGGTTATTGATATAGCCAGAGATATTTTCATGCATTTCATAGCCCTTTTATTTTCCCCTTAGGGTTTGTATTTCTATAACCTTCCTTTTAGGAAGGTTGCGGTATCTGTCTTACTCTTATACATATATTACTGATTGTACCTCCAAAGTCACCTTTTTACATTTGTCTCTGCACTTTTTCTATTAATAAATACTTGTTACCTACTTTAGGAATGGTTTTTTAAAAATATTTCTACTTCAAACATGTAATTATCTCAGGATTTAATGAAGTTCAAAAAAAGATGCTATTAAATTAAAGTTGAAATTTAAATGTATTTCTTCCTTCCTACCCTTGTCTAAAAAACTTACAGATTTTGAAATATTACAGCAATTACTTCTTAAGGTTTATTTCATTTTTATTTTATGAGTATGACTGTTTTGCCTTCACATATATGCACCGTGTGTGTGCCTGGTGCCTACACTAGCCAGAAGGGGGCACCAGATCTTTGGAACTGGCATGATAGACTATTGTAAGCTACCAGGTGGGTGCTGCGCACCAAACCTGGGTCCTGTATAAGAGCCACAGCTGCTTTTCACTGCTGAGCCGTCTCCCCAGCTTCCCGTCCAAATGACTTGATGAATGACTTCTACTTTAACTTTCAGCTTTCTTTGTTAGTAGTTCAGCTGTGTTCTCTTTCCCTGTCTTTTAGGTATGAAGCTCTCTTTCCGTTAGTGTTGTCCTGTTTGATGTTTGTCTGGATACACGTGGAACAAGAGACCCTTCAACAGTCTGGTGTTTCCTGTAAACAAAAGGTAGCTCTACAAACCACCACTGCTTTGATTTGGGTATAATAAAATATTCTCCAAGCTACAAGGGCATTATAGTATAATTCCATCAAAAATTCATTTTGCTTAGAATTTTAGCATTTTTAAAACTTTTACTTGGCATTAATAATTAAGGTAAATAACACATGAGGGAAACTTTCACTTATAACAAAACACAGTTTACAGTTTTGCGAGATATGTATGTGTTGGGCTTTTCCTAGAAAATTATTGAGAATCAGATTGAAAATATCAACATAGGGTGGGCAACACATGTCAAGGATAAAAGTGCTGGGCACTTGATAACACACCTGATGGATGATGTGGGATCCAGTGGGAGAAGGAGAGAGCCAAGAGCTCCACTTGCATTGTCTGCTCTGGCGATGCAGTTTGTGTTTTCCCTACTCCTGTTTTCACCTCCGATCTTCCCTTCTGACGGTTGATTGGTCGTAAGGTGGCATTTAAGTACCCACTGTTTCCGTAGCCATCCCAATCAGATGCTTATTCTGTCATCTCATCTTAGTGATCGTGTTCTCTAACCATGTCTTCCACAGTTTATACACAGTGCTGTGCTTAGAACTGGCTAAAAGCCAACCACTTGTCATGGGTGTCACCTCCACAATGAGTTAGAAAGCTATGTATTGTCTCTCATCTGTTTTAGAACTAAAGTAATTCTGAAACATTGGTGACAGACTATTTAGTTTTACTGAGGTCGGGGGAGGGACAGTGCTTTTGTGCACAGCTACCCTTAACTAACTTCAGCTGCCTTCCAAGAGGCACCGCTCATGCAGAATAACTTTTAGTGCAGAAGCAGCTGTACTGATCTGTGAAAACCAGTGCTGGTCAGATCAGGGTAAAGAGTCGGGAATTATCTGATACTATTTCAGGGAAAGAAAGATCATCACATCCCTTTTAAAAGTTTACTTCTAACTGAAAGCAAGGCTTTTTGTTTTTGTTTTTAGAAAAATGTCAAACATGCCAGTGCTTGCTGGGTATTTATGTAGGGTATGGCGGCAGGGAGAGTTCTGCTTTCGACTCTCTTTTATCTTCTTTTCTGGGCTTGGGGACCTAAGCAAGAATGAAAGACAATACAGACAATACATAGCTTTCTAACTGTATTACTTAGTGAAGTGACTTCCCCTTTTATCAAAGATAATTTATCTGCAAATAGCATTAACAGGACAAAGAAAGCGATAAATGCTTACATTGTGTCATATTTTTAATATTATATTACTGATTTAAGAAGACTGGAACACTGATAAATAATGTCTCTGAATAATGATTTGAAAGTGGAATATTTATGCAAAGTAGGAAAAAGTCCAACTGTCACTTTAATGACACAATAGCACCATAACTCCATTCAGCACGTTACTAACATACCTTACTTTTCAGTGGGTTGTAGTAAGATGTATTTAACCTGTTTCACTGTGGTGGGGTTTTTGTTTTAGTTTTGGTTTGTATTTGTTTTATTGTAGGAACAGTATACATTCTTAGCTATGTTGCCTTTCTTAACTTGTCTGTAAGTCTCTATGTAACCCAATTACTATTGTGTATTAATGCTTTCTTGTTACCTCCAGCTTGCCAGTATCCAGTTCACCTACAATACTGATATAACTCAGTTCCGACAGCTCTGTTTGGATGACATCCGTAGGGCCTTTTTCCTTGTATCCTTTGCTGGTACTTTTAAGCTCTTCCAACCTCATTTTAATAAAGTAAGATGATATTTAAGGTATTTCTGCATATTACTTAATAGTAGTGATTGAAGCTGTTATGAGTTTTCCACATACATAGTTCTCATCAAAATTTTGAGATGGCAGGTGCTAGGCATTCATCTCAAGGATAGAGTGCTTGCTTAGCAAGCACCAAGCCCTGGGTTCAACCCTTACAAGTGCAAAGACTTATTAGCTATAGGAAAGTAACAGTGCAAACATGTATATGTTCACCATCCAGTGTCTTAGCAGTGAAGAGCTTTTTCACATATGCACATAATCCTTAAAAAATAAAATGTTAAAACTAAACCTGAATTCCTCTTTCGACTCTTAACTCCTGTTCAATTTCTCCTGCCCTAGAAGAAGCCATTAGGAGTTTGCATTCTGTGTGCTTTCCTGAGGCTTGTTAGGTCATACCTGTCTCATGGCTCTGGGCCCATCAGAGGGATTACGGAGCATTACAAGTTTGAAAGACACATGATGAAGCCTCAGCTCAGAGGGACCTACTGGCCAGCTGCAAGAAATTCATAGGGGATTATTCCCTTTTTTAAATTTTTACTTAAATTTTCAGCTCTACTGAAGTAAAAGTGATAAACATTGGAGGTGTGTAACTGATACATTGACATACACTACAGAATGATGATGTAAAGTAATTAGCACATCTCACCTGTTCAGCCGCACCTGTTCAGCCGCCATTTGCATTCCATCCCTCCTTTCGTTACTCCCTCCCTCACATTTTTCTTCCCATCCTTCCTCTTTCCCTCCTGCCCATTCTCCCTTGTGAGAATAATTAAATCCTACTGTCTTAAGCAGCTTTTAATAGTTTATTAACTATTGCTGTACTGTTCCTTAGCTGTCCAGACCTTACCTATGATAATAGGTCATTGAAACTTTTGTCCTTTGACCATCTTCTTCTTTGCCTCTCTTCCTAGTCTTAGTAGGAAGTTTACTGTCTTCTGGAACTGTTTGTTTCCTTTTCTTCATTTTTTGTATCTCTCTGTTCTCCTTTTCTTCCTTTGCCTGATCTTGAACCCTAGTTTCCTGTCTTCCTCCTTAGCCTGCTTTCTTTGTGTGATGGCTGGCAGCCTTTCCTCTAGCACTGGCAGACACATTTCTCCTAACACATTTCCTCTAACAACCATTTCTCCAGCTCTGACCTCAGGGCCCTGTGTCCTTCATTTTCCTGAGAGCCACCATTTTCATGAGAGCCATGTCAACTGAGTGACAGCTGCTCCTGCCTGCCAGCCTCCTGCCTTTGACCTGGACCAGTGAACTAGCTCTGTAGACAGCCTCTGCCTCTGTCTTCCTATACTTGTGTATCATAAATCACATGAGATTTTAGTATGTCATGTACCCGAACTGTTTGCTTCTAATATTATCTCCACAAAAAGGTTAAAGTTCAAAGTTTTTATTAACATATTAGTAAAGTCTATATTCATCTTCTTACTATGTCTAGCAATGAGTCATTAGCTCTTACCACATCTATCTATTGTTTGATGACAGTGTAATCTAATTTTCTACTATGTCTACCAATTTTACCGGCATATCTAACTCACTTTAAGACAATTTCATTCACATTTGTGTTCTTAATACCTACCTCTGTTTTAGACAGGTACTAGACAGTAAATGTTGGTTGGTTAGGTGGGAGCTCAGCAGATGGCTGCATGGATACCTTCATGGCTCAGCTGCTGGCTCAGATGCTGCCTTTTCATCACTAGTCATGATTTCCCTGCAGAGTTTCATGCCAGGTCTCTGTGCCATGTATGCTGTTAAAAGATCTTATTTTAATAAGAGTCAGGCAGCGTTTTGAGTACTTTACCAGCAGTAAGTCCCAGACACTAACGGGATTGATACCTAATGCAAATCACAGTTCAAGAAATGTAGCCTGCAAGATGGTGCAGCAGGTAAAAGCCGTGTGTGTGTGTGTGTGTGTGTGTGTGTGTGTGTGTGTGTGTGTGTGTGTGTTGTGTTGCTTAGTTTTTGTCAACTTGGCACAAGCTAGAGTCCCTGGGAAGAGGGAACCTCCTTGAGGAAGTGCCTCCATCAGATTGACTGTGGGCAAGCTGGTGGACAGTCTCTTGATTAATGACCCAGCCCACTGTGGGTGGTGCCACCTCTTAGCTGGTGGTCCTGTTTGTATATGGAAAGCAGGCTGAGCAAGTCATGACTAGCTAGGCAGTAAGCAGCATTTCTCCATGGTCTCTGCTTCAGTTCCTGGCTTATCTTCCCACAGTGAAGTACTCTGATACGAATGGTAAACCACATAATTCCTTTCCTTCCCATTACTTTATCATAGCAAAGTAACTAATATACTGTGTAAGCTCAATGACCTGAGGTTAGTTCTCAGAACCCACTGTAGAAGGAGAGAATGGACTCTAAAGCTGTCCTTTAACTTCTACACATTCACTGTGAGTATTCCTGTGCCCATGCTCATGTACACATATACATACAAATAATAATAATAATAATAGTTCAATAAATGTTTTAAATGTTTGGCATTCTCTGTCAAGTTATTCTAAAGTCTACTTATATAGAGAGCCTCTTGAAGAACCTGTGTGAGTTTCACATGTGGAGGGCACGTGATGAGTATATGTAAATAAATCCATCTTGTAGCTGAAAATGTTTGATTTTCTATGCCTACATCCTTTTGGAAAGTCATGAGCGACAACTGCAGACACATTGACTGTTGATGCTTGAGAAAAGCAAAGTCGGCTTCTCAGGAGTGACCAGCAACTCCGTGATCCTAAACAGTTTTCAGACCTTTGTGGTGTGCTCACCCGGGTGCTCTCAACAACTCCTTTCAAACAACTCGTGATGATTAAACAGATACAAAGGCAAATGCTTTTGTGGTAGAATTGACTTTTATTTTCCTAAATGAAAAAGATCTTAACAAACATGTGATTTGGCTAAAGTGGAAAGAAATAGGCCTGAACTCACGTTTTTCCACTTGAAAGATTGTCTTGACAATTAAGCAAGAATAAATGATATGAAAAGAAAGAAATTGTATGAATTCTGAGTTGTGTTGGTATTTCCTTAACTGTCTGTAGGTTTTCTTTTTATTAACTGCATTTTTTGGAACTGGAAATATAGCTTCTATTAACAGGTAATTTTTTAAATATTTACTTGGTGTGTGTGTGTGTGTCCGTCCCTTAGAAGAGCAGCAACTGCTCTTAACTGTTGAACCATCTCCCCAGTCCTTTTTCT